>NC_072737.1:101470502-102070502 GCF_026930045.1 Uloborus diversus
TCGAGACAGTTGTAGAAGCTTCTCATAACTTGAACGTTTTAGCCGGTCCCTTGGGACTTCAAGTTATTGAGAGTTGACTGTACTTATAATTTTGGGAATGTAGCCCCACCAGTGTTTATTACTACATCAAGAAGTGATAAACAGTTATAGTACAGAAGTGATGGTACAGTTAAAATAGATTACAACTCAATTAGATTGATTCACTTAATTTCAGTGAAAGTAATACAAACCACTATATATTGTTGCTCCTGTTCTCCTCACTAATTCTTCTAGCCAATAAATCGAATCAACTAAAGAGTTAAAATGAAGACCTTTTGTTTTTGTGACTTCAGGTTGACTTATCACAAGACATACCAGAGGAAACGGAGATAAGAGAAGATTGCACTGATGCATTCTAATGACATGATTTGCTAAATCCCGGCACAGTACTTGCTCTTCTTTTGTACAAAGATGAAAATTTCTAAAAATAATTGTAAAATAAATGAAATCAAAAATGCATATCACTTTACAACCACAATAACTTATATTTATAACAGCATTAAAAAAAAGATTTGATTTTGTTTCAATATCTTAATATGTAAAAATCTTCTGTGCGGACGTTTGTCACCATAAGGCTTTAAAACGGCTGGAATGATTTTGATCAAATTTTTTGTGTGTAATTAAGTTGTGTCGAGAATGGTTTAGAAGCGAGATGGATTGAATTGGAAACGTTTTTGTTAATTAATCAATTAATTTAAACATTGGATGGTTAGAGAGTCGACTCCTGCTACAACGCGATCCGACTTACGCAAAATGGCTATAACGCAAATTTTTTCACCAGTAAAGAATTTTAGACATAACGGGAATTTCTCTCCCGCAACACGAAAATTTTTAGAAGGGAGTCGCAGTACGTAAATATCGGTTTTGTTATTGGCTACAAAATTTTTTTCTTCGTGAATGGACATTCTTCCCTTTAGCATCAGTGAGAGAGGAAGTTTCCACACTATACTAGTGTGATACATCGCTCAAATACAAATAATTACTCCTCATTTTACATTTTTTTTTCATTCCAAATGTGAAAGTTGTTGAAATATAATGACACCTAAGAGCACTGTTTCATCTTGTAAAGATAGAAAGAAAAAGAGAAAGTTTCTGACAATTAAAGAAAAGCTAAAGATTATGTGCTTGAACAAATTCCTTGAAGGTAACATGACGATTAGATATGAGTGAATCTTTTAAAAGTCAAGAAAAGGAAGTGTAAAAGGTCACCAAGTAGTATCTAAGCAAAATGCAAAAATTATTAAAATGGAAGCAGCTCTTGAATTGTGAATTTAAGAAACCAGGAAGAGGGGTGTTGCGTTGCCATAGATGGAAATGTTATGAAAGAACTCGTGAAGCAACTGTATTGTATTGTGTATTTAAAAATATAAGAATAACAGTTTGATCACGCAGCATAAATCATCATCTTCACTGTTTTATTTAAGTTACAAATATCATTACTGGATCCACTGTACAGTAACACTATAGCACATTTGTTCTTCTTACTACATACTGTACGTACCATATTGGTTTATTTTATGTCTTTCTTTCCCATTGATCGTTGATTTTGTGTATCGCAGCAGTATTTCATCTTAAATAAAAGTTTTTAAAATTTAATAAAAATAAAAATTCAGTTTTTATGTAAGAAACAGTACTGCATAGTTAAGAAATGGCTTTTAACGATTTGAGGTGGTGTTTACAAGTGTCTAAAATAATTGGGTGAGTTTATAAAAGTTTTTACACATACCCTTTTCCACAACACGAAATTTCGACTAACACAAGAAGTCTTGGAAGGCATCCTTTGCGTAAGTCGGGACTCGATGGTAACCATAGGCGGATTTAGGACTGAGTTCCTTGGGGGGGGGGGGGGGGGGGGGGGGGGGGGGGCAGGATTTTTTTTTTGATCAACATTTTTATTGCCCCCCACCGCCCCCCCCCATGTTTTTGTCTGTTTCCTGTGATACATAAATCCATGCTTTACTTCTTTGTGTGTCGTTTTCATTAATGTGCATTTTCATGCTGTCCTTTTTGAATTGACCTTAAGAGAGGGAGCTGGTATCGAGAGTGACGCAGAGCTCCCTTTTAAGTGGGAAATAGAATATCTCCAATTTTAGGGGGAGGGGGGTTTCGCTCTCGAAGGAAATTTTGTAAAATGGATATAAAATTCTGCATTTTGAAGCCTTATAAAGGTTAATTGGATAGACATAGAAATTAATAACTAGATTATACAGTTGTACAGTATTGTTAAAAACTTTGTAAGAAACAGCCATTTTACGTCTGAAAGAAAAAGTAAATTTTAGATTTCTCGTTACAACAACCTTTTTTTAATTATAAGTAGTGCAGGAAAGGAATAGAGGTAGTGTATAATTTTTTTTCCTGGCTAAACAGATTAACTACATGGTGTAGAAGTAATTGGAGCCCACTTTGCTTAGGATTTTCAAAGACTTATCTAATTATTTTCAAGGACTCTAGAATAAATAAAATTATTTAACACACTTCATTTGTACTTTCCAGTCTGATATTTTAGTACTTGATTGTAAATTTTTACAGTCCTGTTCTAACTTTGTAAGGAATAGCTATTTTAAATTTAAAAGAAAAAAGAAACCATAGATTTCTCATGACAACAACTTTTCTTCAGTTGCAAGTGGGGGCAGAAAACGAAAAGAAATAGAAGTAGTGTGTATTTTTTCCCGTGCAGATAGACAATATGCAGAAGTAAGATAAAAGCAATCAATACAAAAAAATTTCCAAAATACTGCATTCGGGATTGAATAAATAGCAAAATATGAAACATGTGCGTCACAAAAATTTATTTCAAATAATATGTTACAAACGTGAGAACCATGCTTTTTACATTTTTAATACAGGATGTGACAAGGAGCTGAATTTAACATATTTTGTCATTCCTCCCCCTCTACCATTTGTTAGAAAATTTAAAATTTAAGGTTTGTAGCCACACGTTTCCAATATTCAAGGTTTTCAAGCACTTAAAAATGAAATTAGTTTTCTTCAAGCAATTTCCATTTTTTAAGGAACGAATCATGAATTTTTTTTGGGAGTTAGGGACCCACTTCAAAGAAAGGGCCCTAAGCAATAGTTTCTTTATCTTATAGGCAAATTCAGACCTGTTTGTAATTCACTCTTACCTGCACATTTTTGCTTGATTTTTTGTAATTTTTACGAAAATTCGTCAGTTTTTACGGTTAAAGGATTTTTACGATTTTACAAATCTTTGTTAGGTTTTTATAGACTTTTATAAAATTTCACTAAATTTTTCCAAAACTTTTGGTGACTCAATTATTTAGTTTTCAATAATGACAAGGACTGACTCACTTAGACTAAGATGATTATGACTTACCTTACTTTTTAAACAGTATTTATACAGTAAGTAAAATTGTACGCTCCCTCTAAGTAAAAAGATTCATTTAATCAGAACACTTACATAACTGAAATTTATTCAGTTTGCGACAGTATTTATTTTCTCTCTCTCTCTCTCTCTCTCTTTAAAAAGAGAGAGAGAGAGAAGGAAAAAAACTATGTTTTTTAGAATTTCTCAAAAGGCCAATTAATCTACTAAGAACATAAACATTATGCACAAATAATACTTTAAATGTGGACACAAATCATAACGAGTAGATCGTTCTGTTAGAGCGAATGGAGGGGGGGAGTTTCCCCCCCTTTGCTTTAGGTTCTAATTTGTTAAAATAATCGTCAATTATTATAAGTGTTGCAGCTTAATGTATAGCTCGTTTAGCCTATATTTTCATTCATATACTTGCCCAAATGGTTTTCAGTCCAAAATAGTGAATTTAGACACATTCTCAGCACCCCAGTGACAGCTCTACTGGGCTGTACTATTTGTATTTAATGTTCGTTTTTTTCCCCTTTTCTTTTCTCCCATCAGAAAACGACATTCACTTTTCTCTTCATTTCCATTGAACTATTCAAAAAAGAAAAAGTCATGATTTTTTTGTTTTAAGATTTAGGAAGATGTGTTGTTACTACATAAAGTCGTCCCAAAACTGGGGAGCACTGCCCCCTATGCCCCCCCCCTATAAATCCACCCATGCCATTCTGAACTATTGAAAAAAGAAAAAATAATAACTTTTTTTTAAAAATTTTTGGAAGATGTATTGTTACTACATAGTCTTCCCAAAACTGGGGGGGCATTGCCCCCCTCTGCCCCCCCATAAATCCGCCCATGATGGTAACTCCCAAATGACTAATATTTATTTTAACCTATTGTTGAGCAAGAACTAAAATAAATATTTAATCCATTGCCAAAGGACAATAAGAAAGCCAGCTCTGCTTTTTGTAATGAAACTTCCTACTGTGATATGTCAATTGATAATTAGATAAATACAGGGTGCGGAGAAAGTTCCCACAATTCTGTTTAAAACATTTTTTTAGCGTTAAAATCGTATGTTGGCGATTTATTGGGCACATATTGTTTATTGGCATTAAAAGTATTTGAGGTTTAATCATTTGTTCTTTGTTAGTTCATTGAGTTAGTGAGCTATGAATAGTAAAAATGTGCGTGTTACTCACGTTGGATTACAGAAGAAGGGAATGAAAACAACCGATATTATTCGAACGACTGGATTCAAGAGTAAAACAGTCTATGACGCTGTGAAACGCTACAAGGAGACTGGAGGGACTGTTGACCGTCCACGGAGTGGTCGTCCAACCACTGCAACGACTCCAGCGAATGTGCAGAAGATCCACTGTCGCATCCGTTGCAATCCAGAGCGCTCAATGCGAAAGATGGCCAAAGGACTGGAGATCAGCGAAAAAAGCGTTTGAACCATTGTGAAAAACAAGTTGGGGCTTCGTTCTTACAAGATCAATCGCCTCCACTTCCTCAATGACACAATGAAGTAGAAAAGATTGATAAAAGCTCGACGGATGCTTTGCTTGACCGTTGGTGCTCGCCTTTCGAAGGTTCTCTTTACCGATGAGAAGATCTTCACGATCGATCCCACACATAACCGTCAAAATCATCGCCAATTGCTTAAGAAAGGTCAGAAGACCGCTGCTGCAAAAATCATCGGACACAGTCACTTTCCTGGCTCCGTAATGGTCTGGGCTGGCATTTGTGTCACTGGGAAGACGCCGCTTGTTTTCAATGATAGAAACGTCAAAATTAATGCTGAGAGCTATCAGCAGCGGGTTCTATGCAATGTACTGAAACCATGGGCAACAGAACACTTTGGCCAAGATGGATTCACACTCCAACAAGACTGGGCTCCTGCGCATTTGGCCCGATCGACAATTGCCATCTGCGAAGATCTGTTTCCAGGTTTTTGGGGCACGGATGTTTGGCCCCCTAACTCACCGGACCTCAATCCGATAGATTATTCGGTGAGGTCAATCAAAGGAAAAAATCTCGGGAAAGCGATACCCCACGGTCGACATGCTCAAAACGGCTCTGAGGCGAGCCTGGAATGAGATAACGGTGAATGTATGCACGAGCATTGTCGGCAATTTCAGACTGCGACTCCGTAAATGTATTGAAGCCCAAGGAGCCAATTTTGAACAATTGTTATAATTTTTTTTAAATGTTATTAGTATTGTTTCAATAAAGAGTTTTTATTGCTTTGTTGAATTATGTTAGTTACAGCCTGTTGAAATATCTAATAAAATTGTGGGAACTTTCTCCTCACCCTGTAAGAGAAACGTAGAGAGAGAGAGAATGAAGCCTTCATTTCCTGAAAGCAACAATTTTAGGTCCGTGATACATTTTAAAGTAAAGTACTGGAAGGTTCACACAAAACGCGTGTTCTGTTGTCATAGTTGAAGCATGTGACCGGATCGAAGCTTTAGATTTTCTTACCAAATGATCAGAAAATTCCATACTTAGCAACATTTGTTTCTCGGCTCAAATCCATCTGAGTTTTGGCACCAATGTCAAGAATACTTTAAGGATTATCAAGCTAATCAGTACATTATTATCTTTATCTTAGGAGGATCTTTATCTTTGGTAGAAATAACAAATTAGGCAATATATGAAGTTTAAAAGTTTTCGTTCAAAAGATCGCACCGCTAGTCAGTCGGAGTTATCTTTGCTCACTGCTTGGCTGCATTACAGTAACGTGGTGGCTTTGCGACTTTGGCTATAAACAATAGAGCTGGGTGATCATTTGTTCATATTTTAAAACTATTGTTGATCTAGTTTATTGTATTTTTTGTTTGTTTGGCGAAATATTTTAAAATTGTAAAGAATTGTTTTTCGTTTTTAAAGAGTGTTTAGTCATTTTAGTTGAAGAATGTGTTTATTTTAGATCGGGAGGTGGACTTTGCTATTCAGAGAACTGTTTTCACCTTTATCATTTTTTTAAACAATGTCCCTTCGATTGTTTTATTCTTTTTCATATGGTGGATGTTGCAACGGGATTTCCTGTTTGTTTTAGATGGTTAGTTATTTTTTTACACTTAATATCTGAGGACGCTTTTTATCCTTTGAGTATAGCTGAAGCCATCAAGTACGGGAAAAAACATGGTTAATAAACAACTGCTCAGTGGGCATTAGATAAATCTAGTTGTAATAAATATACGCATTCTGATGCCAAGCAGCTTAAAACACTTTTGAGCAATCACGATTGCTAATTGTCTCACTTGACTGTTTTCGTGTCCGATGATTTTATTTCCCCCCCCCCCCCGCCGTCCCCTGCAGCACCACCGTCCACCGGCCCCTCCCAATGCTGCTCCTCTAGTGAAATGTCTTCAGGTTGCGTCCATCCTACACACTCAAGTATACATACACCTACACACACAGAAAGACATACACACACATGCATACATAGACACCTACACATACACATGCACACACACAACTACCCACACACTAATGCCTGCACACAGACACAAACATACACATACCCCCCACACACAGAAACACACAGCGTACATACACACACTCGTGATTCAGAAAAACATAATTTGAATTCAAGATGTAAAAATTCAAATTAATTAATTTTTCTTTTTACTTATTTTTTCAACAAAAGGGTTCAAACACTTGATAGTTTATTGATATTTTTTAACTTTTCAATTTACAAAGTTTGAACAGAACAACGTATGTCGGGTCCTCTAGTAATATAATTAAAATTCAATAAAAACATGATTCAATAAACAAGCATGATTTTACCTTGGATGAAGATTGTGAACACTTCTGTCATAGTTCCTAAAGTAATCCTTGAGAGAGATTTGTTCACCAAAACGTACATAGACATTCCCAAAAAAATCAGACATTACTTTACGTGCTTTAATCAACCCCTGAAAATATTTCATAACAATGACAAAAATCATTATATAACAAGTGATGAATACATACATACAATCAAACAATTGTCTAAAATGGAAAGAAATTCAAGCATTCTTTAATAATATATATTCATAACATTTTAAAGTTATTTTTCTCCATAAACACGAATAATGAGTTTGTCAAGCTATCCAGCACAAAATATTCTCCGCAATTATTTATGCAATTTTAATTTAGTACTTGATTTCACTTTTCATGAAGCTAAATGAACTTGCATAATGAGAATTCATTTTGGGTTTCCTCCTGCTTTTAAACGACTAACTCCATTTTTTCCAGTCACTTCACATTACCAGCTAAAATGACTTCGAGTCAATAGCAGACACACCTAACATGCGACAATGATTGAAGAGGAGAAACTCATTAGCAAAAAGTGCTCTCTTGATAAAGGCAACAAATGTACTACGTTATTTAACATTATTAAAAGCTGTGGTATGTATGTATGTATCTATAATTATCTATCTATTTATGTCATTGATGCTCCCGATAAATGACAGAAAACTGAGCATCGAAACAAGTATTGTTAGGTTCGTAATTTTCCAGGCTACATGTTTGGCTAGGTAGGATAGTTGAACGACTTTATTTAGTGAGGATATTAATTTAAAATGTTGCTTTCCTGCCAAGGTTCTTTATCTAAAGCTAGTGGCAAGTGACCAAAGCGGAAGTAACTCGCAGACAGGAAAAACGAAGCAATGCACAAAGTTTTTCGATGCACAAAGGAAAATTATGTTTCAAATAGCTTAAAGCTCGTTTTTTGACACCATGATTTTTTCTCCTTTTCTTTTCAAGAAATACAATTTACGTCCCAAAAACGTCAATTACAGTTTTTACAAGCTTAAGCTGTCACAGGGGTCAAGTACAGGGTGAAGCCCCAAAAGTACCCCTGCGGTACTTCCAAAAAATGGGGTGCTGCACAAACCTGCTGCAGGCGGGTAGAGCTGTGCAGCCCCTGCACAGAAAATCCGAAGTGAACACCAACCCGCGACAGTCGCGGAGGCAAACGGAACGCTGAAGTGTTATAAAAAAATCAAGTAACCTTTGATTCAGAAAACATCAAGATAGACATCATGCCAAATGTGCTAATCACTATTCCACAACATCTGTCATCTTTTCTTTTGTTCACACTCTGCAAAGTTCAAAATGTTGATAGCAAGTTGAAATAAGCATTCTTCATTGAATGTACCACAAGGGAAAAAATAATCATCGAGTATTTAAAAAATTTTAAAATAAAATTAAGATTCAGTATATGAATACATATGGGCCTTCTGTTCAGTTCTTGTTGGAGTATTTGAAATTTCATTTCCACTTCTTAACAGCTAAATGAAATATTTCAGAATTATATTTACAAAAATAATTCTTCGGAAAAATAAAGCAAACTTACTCGTGTCGATTCTTTAGGTTTTGGGACACCCAGTAATTCATAAGCATAGAGGGTTTCTTCTAAAGTCCTGTCATAACTGATACTTATAGGTACAACAATGATGTCTGGTACTTTTGAAGCAAAGAAAAGTTCAATAATTGACTGCAGCATGCCTAATAAACAGATATGGGTATCCCAAATGATATTAATTACACAAAAAACAAAAATAAATTTTTTTTAAGAATATTATAACATAATACCTAGTTTTGGTACAAGAGATTTCGCTGTTCTACTTCGAGTGCCTTCAATAAAAAACTCCATTGGATATTCGCAACCTTCAATGTGTGTCTGAACATACTCGGTGAATATTTCTTTGTACAACTTATCTCCAACAAATGAGCGTCTAATGAAAAATGCTCCAGCTCCTCGAAGTAAAAAGTTCAGATATTTTAGTCCCAAAAAATCTGTAAAGCACACTTATATGAGTTGCTTAAAATCTTATAAACTAACTGAGTGATTGGGTAATTTTCTAATTTTCTAGAATTATAAAATCTAGCTGCACTTATGAACACAGCCAGATTTTGAATACAACTTACATAAGGAAAATGCATGCAGTTGAATCTCGGTTTACGAACACACCAATTTTACAAACTTCAGTATCAATTTCTCAAAAAGATATTCCACGATAAATGTTTGAAAATCTGTTGTCTGGTCACAAACATTTCTGTGTGACTTGATATTTGCAGTCTTTGAATTTTCAGTAAAATTGCCAACTACAGTCGACTCTTCACAACTCTAAGTACCAAGGGACCAACTAAAACGTTTGAGTAATTGGTAGTTCAAGTTATGAGAAGTTTTCACAATAGTCTCAAGAGTTTGGGACCCTATCGAAACTTTGACATAAAGGAATATTTGAGTTAATGAACTTCAAGTTACCGAGATTCGACTGCATCAATAAAGTTTTTAAATATATAAGATTTTTGATCATTTAGTTTTTACAGTTCTTGATAAGAAAAGGTTTAAAGTGAGTAGGAGGAAAAAAATCTATATGACAGTCAATAAAAATATAATTTAATTAGCTGCCAGGGCAGACCTCGTTCTGTCACATAAGTTTTTTCTAGGATTCAAAAAATCTTTTGGACAATTTACAGCTTCGTCAGAATTGCAAACTTGATTTGTATGATACCAAGTCGCCGGGTTATTTCTCAAAGTTTATAAGTTGTCAACTTCCACATTTTTGCTGATAAATATGGCTCTATCTGCCTGCCACACATAATGCACATGTATTGTGAGTGTACATCGCGGTCAATGAGAACATTTTATCGAATCAACAATGGTGATGAAATTAGTGAGCAATTTTATGCATTCAAAATTTTCATTCGTCAATATCTGACAATGGGTCCAAGAATTTGTCAGCAAATGGATCTTGTAGCATTTAGACGTACATGTTTTAGATGGATCTTTTCAACATTACGATACAGTTAGTGATGTAAAATGCCTGGGTATTTATTTTTAGAGAATCCCCAGGGTATATACCTGGGTAAATACCAGGGTATATACCTGGGTAAATACCCAAAATGGGTATTTACCCGGGTATTTATTTCAGAAATTTATATTCGACTAAAATACTTTTCTGTCTATTCCACTATGTATATATATAACCAACCATATACAAAACAATAAATTTTTGCCCAAAAATTGTACTTTTATCACATATTTAAAGAATTATTGTGTGAAACAACTTAGCAATCTAATATGATATTCACATTAATTGTGTCGGATATGCCTAATAAATGCCACCATTTTCTTTTTTTGTTTTTCACTTTTCAAAACAAAATTTAAAGTTTTACCAGTACAAATACAAAGTGAGTGACAAACTAACGCCTCCTAAATACTAAATGTCTATCGCGTTCTCCCTTTTAACATAGAGCAAACTCATCCCAGTAAGCATATTTTCGGTCTTCTGGCTACTGCCAACTATCGAAGTTCGAAAGAATTAGAAATTAAAAGTGGAGAAAACAATTGGTTAACTTCTAAATGTAAATTTTAAAATCAACCAATTAACGATTTGATTAGAATTGTGTGGATCCATCGTCATAGCAACACCATCCATGTATTGCCATCAGGTAGTAGCGTTGTTTGTGTACTGGCGGAGGATCACTTTTAAACAAATGTGATAGGCATTTAGTATTTAGGAGGCTTTGGACAAACTGATTACAACTCAAAGCCAAAATTAACTGGTAGCATGATATTATGAAAAATCAAAGATGAAAAGTTGTGGTACGCCATCTATGTGACAAAATTAAACTTATATCCCTTTACTTTACCCCATAAAAATTAAATTATCGTGCCATCTTATTTAAGTTTTAGAATAGTTCATTCTAAAAATACTCACAAAAATAATTCAGGGAACATGAATTGTTTTGCTGATGATGTCAAAGTTATGAGGACTGTAGAAAATTAAGAACAAGCAAAACAGCTGCAAGAAGATCTATATCATATCACGGAGTGGACTGATAAATGGGGTATGGCTGTTAATGTTGGGAAATGTCAAGTGCTACATTTAGGGCATGGAAATAAGTGTACAAGTTATTATTTGCAAGGTTCAGTCATTAGTCAGGCAGACAAAGTTACTGATCTGGGGGTCTTAATAATTCATGATTTAAAGTTTAGCCAACAGTGCCGCATTGCTAGTAACAAGGCCAATAAGATGCTTGGGTTTATCAATAGATCTATTTCAAACAAATCTAAAGAAGTTCTTCTATTGGAAAGGGTTCAAAGGCGGGCTACAAGGCTAATAAATGGACTTTCTCACTTAGACTATGATTCCAGGCTTAGAAGGCTAAAAATGTAGAGTCTTGAGCAAAGAAGAGACCGAGGGGACATGATTCAGTTGTTTAAATTTATTAAATTGAAAGATGTTACGGGGCTGAAGTTTAGCACTGAAAACAGGACAAAGGGTCATTGTTTTAAGCTATTTAAATCTCAGGCTAACATGGATGTTAGGAAAAATTATTATTTTAGCAGGGTAGTGGAACCTTGGAACAGTTTACCAGAAGAGGTGGTAATGAGCAAGGGAGTAGCTAGTTTTAAGAGGGCCATTGATCTTCACTGGGGATTGTTAGTTGACTAGGACCAGTCTAGCTGGGCCCAGAGCCTGTTGCTGGTCGTCACTTTTGTATTTGTATTTATTTGTAAATTCTGACAGTTTTTTTTTTTTTGATAAGATTTCATTACGCCTTTAATTAAAGAAATTATAATATATAAATTTTTATATTTTTAAATTTTCATTTTACAGTTTATGTTTTAAAAAGAAAATCGTCACCTTTTGATACCACCTAAAGTTTTTTTCAGCAAATTGTGCAATTATTAAGAGATTTACCCTGTCTTTGGATAAATATCCCAAAAAATATTTACCTTCCCACCGGACATCACTAATTGCGTGTATTAAAAATAGTTCAAATAAATTTTCATCATGAAGTACCCGGGAGCAAATGCAAATAAGCAAGGCAACAGAAAACAATATATATATATATATATATATATATATATATATATATATATATATATATATATATTTTGCTTATTAATGTGAAAACTGTTTCTATATTTGCCACGTTATCACTTAAACAACAATAAAATAAATAAATAACATCATAGTCTTAATAACTTCTCAGTAAATTCTTCCAAGCAACCCTCATGCTTCCTTTTTTTTCTTTTGGAGATGACTAACATAGATTGTGATTTTGAAATCCTGAAGTTCATCATTAAATTGCTTATACTTGTCCAATTATGACATTGAAAAGAAAGATTCTTTGGTTCATGATATGTTTCTTTCATAATTTCATCAAGTCTTCCAATAAAAATATTATAAACTGTGTTATACCATATGTATGTATCAGTTTTACCAATTATTTCATATTTAGATTAAAAAAAAAAAAAAAAAAAAAATCAGACTCACTTTTTGCATTTTTTTGTAAAATACCAGTTTTTGGGTATTTACCCAGGACTTGGGTAAATACCCAAAAAATATTTACCTATCCACTGCGTATTTAGCCAATCCACATCACTAGATACAGTGGTGAGGATTTCAAGTAAACTTTAATCTCATCCGCGACTTTTGAATGTAGAATGACTAGTGATGTGGATCGGGTAAATACCCAGCGGGTAGGTAAATATTTTTTGGGTATTTACCCAAGGCCTTGGTAAATACCCCAAAACTGGGTATTTTACAAAAAAAAAAAATGCAAAAAGTGAATGGGATTTTAAAAAAAAAAATCTAAATATGAAATAATCGGTAAAACTGATACATACATATGTATTACACAGTTTATGATATTTTTTATTGAAAGACTTGATGAAATTATGAAAGAAACACACTGTGAACCAAAGAATCTTTCTTTTCAATGCCATAATTGGAGAAGTATAAGCAATTCAATGATGAACTTCAGGATTTCAAAGTCACAATCTAGGTTAGTCATATCCAAAATGAAAAAAAAAACATGAGGGATGTTTGGAAGAATAAACTGAGAAGTTATTAAGACTATGATGTTATTTATTTAATTGCTGTTTAAGTGATAATGTGGCAATTATAAAACAGTTTTCACATTAATAAGCAAAAAAAAAAAAAAAAAAAAAAAAATTCCAGTGTGAATCACTTTTTCTGTTGCATACAATTGAAATTGTAAAAACGATAAAACAAAGCTGTGTATTACAAGCAATGTTCGTCAAAATTCAAAACCAAGAGGTGGTGAAATCTGCTACTTTTTAAAAACTTCCAGTGAAAATCTAGATGGGGCAGTTATTTATACTGTTTCCAAAGCTTAAAAGCTAACAAGTTTGTACTTCAAACTCTAGCAGTCAGTGAATCACAGTTGTCCAGTGAATTTAAGAAAAGGCTCCTAGATGAAGTTTTTTGGCTTCATGTTGATAAAATGGTTCATATTTTAGAACCAATGGTGAAGTTGATTTTATCTCTTGAGTTAAATGATCTGCAAATACATTTGGTCTATAGGCAATTCAACAAATTACAGATTACATTACTGGAACAGCTTCCCATGTCCCTTTTTCAAAAAAATGAAGAAAGAGAAATTTTGAATAAGTTTAAAGAAAGGAAAGAATTTGGCATTGGTCCAATTCATCTTGCTGCAGATATTTTGGATCCAACGATGCAAGGCGGGGATCTGAAACCACCTGATCTGCCCAATGGTTTAACGTTTATCTATCAAGTTGTGAAGCATATGAAATTAGATAGTGTTCAACTGAAGACTGAACTTGTTCATTATAGGAAAAAGACTGGGATATGGGGAAAGAAAATATTGTGGGAAGGATTAGACAGTATGAATATTTTGTTATGGTGGAGAAATTTACGTGGAACCAGTGTAATAGTAGAAGTGGCTTTGTGAATTTTAAGTGCTCCTGCCATGCAGGGATATATTACTGGGTTGTAAAGACTAGAACCTTAAAAAAATTGATGTTTGCTTCTTTTTTTTGTAACCAGTTAAGCTTTTTACTTTTTGTAGAATGGCTTTTTATATCTGAAATTTGGCTATCAACATTGATTAGGCATATCCAACACATTTAATGTGAATATCATATTAGATTGCTAAGTTGTTTCACACAATAATTCTTTAAATATGTGATAAAGGTTCTTTAAATATGTGATTGGTTATATATATACATAGTGGAATAGACAGAAAAGTATTTTAGTCGAATATAAATTTCTGAAATAAATACCCAGGTAAATACCCATTGCATACCCCATGCATGACAGCAAAGAATCAAAGAGCGGAACTGAAAACCATTGCAAAAGCCTTGCTTCAATTAGTTTCAAACATTTTATTTGTTACAAATAGGAAAAGGCAATAAATAAAATTTCATATCATAGATTTTCTAAAGTGCCATCTAGTGAGGCCATGTTCCGATATTTTGCAGCAGCATTGCGAAAAAAATACTAAAAAGGGACTTCCTAATTACCTAGCGATATGAAATATACTTAGTCCTATTCTCAATTATAAAATTTTTTGGTTTTCAGTTTAGAAATCTTTCCTTGCTAGAGTCACCAATCGCCCTGCATCAAAAAAAGAAAAGATTGATAAAAGTTGCGATTCAGGACTTCAATTTCAAAAAAATTTCAGGAGAGCTCTCCCATCTCCCACCGTTCCCCAGCATCATTAGTAGCATCGTCAAAAATTTCATATCAAAAACTAATTTTTTTTGGGGGGGGGGAGAGTTCCGGAACTCATCCCGTTCTCTAACATTATCAAAGATAAATTACAATTAGGTGTGTAGAACTTCAGTTACGAAAACTTCCTGGGGCGAGTTCCTAATGCCGCCATTACTTCCCCCTAAAAAGCTTTAGATGGTCTAAAATAGTATTTCTAATGCTTCATTTTGAAAAAACATTTCAAGGAGCACCTCCAAACCCCCTCTTTTAAACAACATCAAATGAAAACAAAGAAAGAAAAATATCTCTCATTTTGTCAAACAAGGGGGGGGGGGGAGCACAAAACCTTCAACTGTCACTGGATGCAACTATGCCCCTGGTAATGGCTGGGGGAGGGGATACGATTTCGTTAAAGTTCGGATAGGTGAGGTGGGGCATAATCTCCAAGTTTGGCCTAGGGCGCAAATAGATGTTAATTCGGCCCTGAAGACAGACTATGATTAAGTGTGGGAAAAGCCAAATTTTCAATTCGCGAACTTTAAATACAGTAAAACCCCTCCTAACGGACACCCCTCTTATGCGGACAATTTTTAAATCCCCGGTTTCAATGCAAATAACATTATTAAACCCGTCCTGTGGACACCTTTCTTTTGGGGACAAAAAAATGTGTCCCGTTAGTGTCTGTATTAGAGGGATTTTACCGTACATATACACAGAAATTAAAAGCTTGTTTTTTTTCTTTTTTAATGTAATAAAGCAGCAAAAAGTAAAAAATGCAAAATTATATTGATACTAATTTAACAATTATCAAAAATCTTAAACACAGAAACAAACTCTTTACAAAATCCAATAGCAAAAACGAAATTTTTATGTAGTCCAGTAAAAAGAAAAATCGTACAATTCTGATTGAAAGCAGGTGACTTACATATCATTTTTCGCCTTTGAAAAATAGTTTCCTCTTCGATTTTTTTTAAAGGCAAAGTAGTCTAGATTTTCTCTAAAATTAGGGTTTGATTTTTCACACATTTCCCACATTTTTTCTAACTACAAAACGAAGGCTGAAACAGTTTAGGCCCAACGCCCTGGTTATTTCCAGAAAAGGGGGAGACGCCAATAATGAAGAAAAGTCCCTAGAAATCCTCTGACATTCTCAGAGCTCAAGAGAACAATTAATAGGATTGAGAAACTCGAAGAAGTTAATGCATGAATTATTTTTAGCTTATTGTTTGAAGCAGATGCTAAATAAAAGGGGAAAAAAGGTGTCAGTTTGGCTAGTTGTTACTTTAAAATTCAAAAGAGAGGGGAAAAAATTGCATCTTAGCACTTTTTATAAATTAACTTTTATAAAATACTTAATATTTTAAACAGCTTTTTCAAAATTGGAAGTTATTTAGATTTTTTGAGTTATTAGAACCAAAAGTTAGCATGAAATTAAAACTCTGACTCTGTTGAATTTAAAACTTTAAAAATTACTTTTGGACATAAACTTAGAAAAAACAAGAAAATTCTATTACTAATTTTTAATTAAAAAAAAGAACTTTACATGTCTGACCAAAATTAATACTACGTTTTGCTGAATACATATCACTGCCTCAAAGCAACAGTATGACATCTAATCTCCAGGAATGAGAGTAAGATATCTTACTGTTGCTCTGAGGCAACGATACGTAGAAACATATAATATTTTAAGACTATCTTGAACATATTGACACTTACATTGACATATAAAGTAGTTGCAGGAAAATTTGGTGTTTAAAGACTAATAATGGTATGGAAACAACACTAATAATGCTTTCAAGGTTCTAATTTTCTGATATCTATTTTTTAACTTATAAAAAGGAATAAAATTTTTTAATTAATGTTGAATAATTGTGATTGAATACATTTTTTCTCATTCTAAGCAATGCTTTTGCACAACATCAATACTTACTGTCCACTCTCAACTCTCAAGTATTCTGGCTGACAAAGCTCGGAAAACTTCAAACACGCCTCAAATTAATTTTATTTTATATCTAAAATTTAGAATCAAGATTCTTAACCTTATGGGGTACCAAAGAATGCAGAACATTTTTGTTTTTGTTTTGGGAACTGTGCAGCCTTGACTTTAACAATTACTTTCCTTGCCTTTCAAGGTTTGTGTGAACAATTACAGAACATTGTTTCATCAAAAAATAATAAATTATGATTTTCTGATTATAGTAAACACACAAATATAGTAGTGTAGTAAAAATCAGAAGTTATTCCAATTAGTTTTCTATCCTCCATTTGCATGTAGCAATACATTTTTTCATAAATAAATGAAACTTGTTTCAGATGAAAAATTAGGGAGTCATAGATATTACACTAAAAATGAAGCAAATCATACCTAAACCAGCAGCAATCACAGGAACTGGTAAGTTGAAATAAAAGCAAACATATGACACAAGCAAGAAATCAGAATAACTACGATGAGTAGGTAGAAATAAAACTGGATACTGAGACGAGACACTCCCAATCTAGAAATATCAGAAAAACAAGACAACACGATAGAACTTATTTTTCAATAACATCCTAGAGAAATAAATCATAAATATTTACAGGTTAAATTTGCAACAGTTATGTGCATAAGACATTTATTGTTAATTGCTAATTTTACGTTTTTGAAAGAGATTTCTTGTTGGCGCAGAGAAGTATCTGGGTGATTCCACGGACTAGCCAAAACTTTGTACTGCATGTGCATGGTAAGGTCAAGATTCAGGAAATTTGTAAGTGGCCAGTGGCCACTAGACCCAAAAAACTTGGTGGCCACCACTATCACTGAGTGTTGAAGAACAAAATGGGAGAGGAGTTTTTAATTCTTTCATGAAAAAACAAATAAATAGAACTTTACAGAATTACATTTTAAAATCTATTAACATGCATTTTGTTTCAAAACTAAATAGAAAATAAATCCAGGCCTGGATCTGCATACCCAAAGACCCCACAGTGCGGGAGGGCCCACGTCCTTAAGGGGGCCAGTGGCTCACAAAACAAGCACTAAGACTTACTAACATTACAAATATATGCTGCTGGCCTCTGGGGAGAGGCTCTACAGATTTTGTTGCAAGGGGGCCCAAAGTTTATTGATCCAGGCCTGAATAAATCAATTAAAAGTTGGCAGTAAACTGATTTTTAGCCGAAATTTACAAAAATACAATTTTCTTTATCACTTTTCCAGAAAGTAACTAATTTTTAATTTTGAAAAAAAAAAAAAAAAAAAAAAAAAAAAAAAAAAAACTTTTCTGGCCTTTTTTACATTATTTTCAGTACCTTGCACTGAGATAGACATCCAATTCTGTTTTTGGAAACTTAGCCAATTAATTAGTCTTGTCTGCTTTCATTTTGCAAATGACCAAACATGGCAACTACGCGAAACATTTGAGATATGAAATGAAAGTAATTTTAATAATTAAAAACCCTAAAAAATCAATTCATCAGATGAAAGAGTCAGTTTATAGCACATTAGCATCCAAGCAATATGGATAAAATAATATTCTGAAGATAAAATTTGAAGGAAAAATTTTTGCACTTTTCAAGAAAATTATTAATTATCCAGGGGGAAAAAATACGGCACATTTTACGGAATGTTCAATAGCTTGCATTGTATTGCAATAGACATCCAATTTTATTTTTGGAAACTTACGCACTGCACTAAAAATAAATACCATAAAAATGATTCTGAAATGTAAAATCCTCATTAAACATCAATTTAATTGAACTGTTATAGCTTTTAGCACATTAGCATCCAATGCAATAAAGATAAGATTAAATTTTGAATACAAAATTTTTCATTTCTCTAGGAAATTGTTTTAAATCATAAAAAATAAATAAATGAATAAAAAAATGCTTTACAGCACATTTTGCGTTATTTTCAATAGTGTGCATTTGAATAAATATCAAATTCTGCTTTGTTTTTGCAAACTGAAGCACTTAAGTACTTTGCCCATTTCCGTCTTGTGAGTGACCAAATATGGCGTCTATGTTTCACACGTATTGCTGTTCTGGTCAAAAAACGATCTTCCTTGATGTGTTTATCCTTAGAGCGATTTATTTCCCACCCTCCCCCTCTTGAGTTTGTGCATAATTCCTGTTCATCCCAAGATTTTTTTTCTAGGAACAACAGGGACGGGGGGGGGGGGGGGGGGGGGGTGGGGGGGGGGGGGGGGGGGGGGGGGGGGGATGGCGACTTTTTAGGTTGCCATTTTTTCAAACTAGGTGGCCATGTGGCAAGTGGCGACCGTGAATCTTGACCTTTAGTGCATGGGCACCCATATAGGGGGGCAAGTGGGGGCTCAAGCCCCCCCCACTATAAATTAGAACTTCCTTGCTTTTAGTTTTTTTCTTTGCAAAAATGTAAAAACATTTTTTCTCCTGCCATTAATGAATAAGTTATTTAAACTGTCAAATTTAATAACTAATCTGTACTGAAATCGGTTTCCATACGTAAAATATCCTGATAAACCATGGGGAAAATATCTAAGCCCTGCCTTAAAATTTTGCATACGAGCGCCCATGTGCATGTGACAGCTTATATATTTCACTTAAAACATCAATTTTAAAAGGTAACAAACAAAAATTTTTTGCTTAAAAAATCACATACTTTTGTGATTTCTTAGGAAACAAATTGATATCAAAAGAAAAAGCTTTATTTGAAAATATTTCATTACTTTGTCAGTTGCATGAATAACCACTCTGTGTTTCCTTGCATTTTCTCATTACTAAATATGAAATATATTTAAATACAATGATACCTAAGTCTAAGTAAACTACTTCAATTTAAGTTAGTGAAAATGAGAAGAGAAAGTTTCTTGCAATTAAAGAAAAATTAAAGATCCTTGATGTGAAGAACACTGGTAATGATCTGATCAGCTGCTCAGCTCTATTCAAAGCTTCTATTTTCAAAAGTCATCTACTGGACAGTACTACTATATTGCTGCATTTTATTATTATTATATACAGCACATGCAGTCCACTAATCATAGTTTGTGCATCATAACAGTATCTAAAATCGAATAACGCTGTTTAAAAAAAAATATAGCAAAAATTCAGATATTTTTAGTTTGAGGGGTATTTACAAGAGCTAAAATAATTGTGTATGTTAAATAAAAATGTCGTATACAAATAGTATTTCACAACACGAGGGGTCTTGGAACATATCCCTTGCGTAAGTCGTGAATTGAATGTAGTCTGATTTGCATATCGCTGTGTAATAAACAGTTTTGTGAAAAATTTGATTTGGTCAGTAGGACTTTTATGGTGGATGTGTTCTGATTCAACTAGAATTTACAAAAAGCCTAAATTTACTCAAATTTTCTCAGCCCTGACAGCAAAAATATCAGAAACCATACATAATTACAACACAAAAATATACATACTTTTTCTACACCTTTCTTGTTCACTAATATTTTACCATAGACACTCTTCATGAATTTTGATAGCACATAACCAAAGAAACGTATTACTTTAAACTGGAAGTTATGAGACATCTCATCCAAAATTTCTTTAGCTTTCAACTTTGTTTCTTCTTCAGACCAATTATTTTCTTTGCTTATCTAAAAGAAATTTCATGATTTAAAAACGAAAAAAGGTTCATTTAGGGGTTATTCATTAATTACGTAAGGGTCCCGAGAGGAAGGGGGGAGTTAGAAAAACCTCTACACATCCTTACTGGGCGGGTGGGGT
The DNA here is from genome assembly GCF_026930045.1 of Uloborus diversus. Lineage (NCBI taxonomy): Eukaryota > Metazoa > Arthropoda > Arachnida > Araneae > Uloboridae > Uloborus > Uloborus diversus. Next base: position 101,491,062 of record NC_072737.1, read on the forward strand.
GGGGGGGGGGGGGGCTCAAACCCATTCTTATGTAATATTTTCCAAGTCAATATTTTACATCATAGAAATCGTGTGGTCAAGTGGTTTGACAGGGAGTATATTTCATTAGCGTCTGGGAGGTTAAAAAGTATTAAGTTGAGCTATTTTTTATTTGTTTTACAAAGAATGAATAGTGTAAAATATAATAAAAGAATCTGACTATGTATGCCATGTTTTATTTTATAACTAGTGGTACCTGCACGGCTTTGCTCATAGAAAATTAAAAGGTCATTTGGTTCGCCTGTATATTTACAAATAATGATAAATTTCTCACCAATTTGCTATGTTAAATAACTCGCCCATGTTACGGTTCCACGTTATGATAATTAGGTTATTTACTCGCCCACGTTATGAAAATTTGCCCAATGCAATGTTCTTAAAATTGGAATAGAAAAAGAACAAAATCGAATTTTTGAAAAATCGCTTCGAGGTGCACACCCCCATGCTACAAACGATTTGCCAAATTTTATGAAAATCGGCCAAGCGGTCTAGGGGCTATACGCGTGACAGAGATCCTGATAGAGAGAGATCCAGGCAGAGCGAATTTCAGCTTTATTATTAGGAAAGATAAGTATCACATCATACCCCAAAAAAATGTCGGAAAACATTCAGTCTAAATTCCAACTGTTTAGTTAATATTTCTCAATGCAAAAGGTTTAATTTAATAGTTTTCAATTTAATTTCGATTCCAAGTCTGTCGTTATCTTATTATTTTGAAAAACGAAATGGAATCGTACGTAAGAATAGGGGGAGGGGGTTGGGAACCCCATGCTTACTCTTAGATGGGGGTAAGGGGGGGTAAAAGATTGCCGAAATTATCCTTAAGTAATTAATGAATGAGCCCTTAAACACAATCACAACTACAATAAGTAAATAGCACAAATAAGAAAAATTTTAACATTATCTTTAATATAACATAAAAAGTTTTGGCAACACAGATTATGTATAGTAAGTGTAACGACCCCAATAAATTGAGGCATGACCCCTACAACGTTTATTTCCTTTTGCATATAATTGAAAGAGTATTGGCCTTGAGTTAAGTTAAGCTTCTTTTGCAGTGGTCTTACAAAGGTACAGCTACAAACTCTTTCCCAAACAACTAAAATACCGGCCAATAATGTCCCTTTTTCACTGACCCCCCCCCCCCCAAAAAAAAAAACAGATGTAAGTGAAAGATTTTGATTGTACTGATTCTTTTTCTTCAAAAAACAAAACTCATCCTGTCCCTAACCCATAATTCACATGAAGGAATAAAATGCAGTATTTAGATCTCAATTCTGACATTTAAAACTTCATGTTTTTACTATTTTTTTATTTTTATGAATTTTATGTATTTCAGAAAAAAAAATGCATTATAGTCAGTACATATCCATAAGACATTTCCCTTTTTTCTGATCAACTTTTAGATTTTCAACCAGGCATTTTTAACCTTATACAAATTGTTATATTACTAATAATTTATCAGCATAAAATATAGGAAGAATACCATTATATTAATGGTGTACTTATATGCTATATTAATCAGGGGTCTGTCCAGGATTTTTCACAGGGTCCGTTTTTTGTGAAAAATCAAATAATTTTGTGAAAAATGAATTAATTTTGTGAAAAATCAAATAATTTCGCAAAAAAAAAAAATGTTAAAACGAAATTTTAGAATTTAGAGAAGGCACAAACTGCATCAATGGAAAAGTTGAGTGTTTTCCTCTTCTATGTCGGGAATATCATTCTGGAGTGTTTTTCTGATATTTGGTGGGGGGGGGGGGCATCGCTCTCTTAAGTATCAATATTTATCTACCATTCTACATTATGTTAAATTATACTAGAAATATTTCTGTACAGTATTTAAAATAATTGTAACAAAAAAAATAAATAAATAAAATTCAGAATAGACCATTTTCAGCATTTAACTTTTTGACCCAAGACACTCTTAAAAAGCACAGAATTTCGTTTAAAACTTATAAATTCCTTGATTTTAACAAAAAATTAAAAGATATTTTAATTGTTTAACTCTTAACAAAGCATAATAAACATCAAAAATTCGAAAAATCGGATTCCCATAGCGGAGATCCCATAACGGATTCCATAGCAAAGAGATCGCAATTCTCAAAGTGAAGGCATCAAAAGTATAAAAAGGGTTTGTAAAAGAAATATTTTTGATAAAATTATTTTTAAATTGCATTTTAGAGTCCTATGATAAACATTTCATTAATATCTGTGGACACAGTTGAAGCAAAAAAAAAAAAATAATAAATAAATAAAATAAACCATTAAAAAAAACCATCATTTTAATTTTTTACCTTTAACAGAAAATGGAATTTTGCTTTAAAAACTTGAAATGAGAGTTCTAACAGAAATAAAGAGACTTTTCATTTATTTGCATCCTAATAAAGCGAAGTTAGCTTGAAAAAAGAACAAAATATGATTCTCACATTGGATGTTAAAAGATTGCATTTTTCAAAATGTAGACATCTAAAAGAAAAAAAATGTAATTAACAGAATTTATTTAAAGTTAAGCATCCTTGTTAGCATCAAAAAATCAAAACCCATGTAATTTTCTCTCCGAAATAACAATTAAACATCGCACCGCACCACATCGTAAAATCGCAAATGATGAGAATATTTTCTAATCAAGTCATTATAAAGGTTCAACGCCAGACGCTAAGTGGTGATAATTTTGAAGTTGGTAACCCTATCTGAAGTCATCATATTTTTCCCCACCCTTACTATCCCTTTGCAGTTCTAAGTTCATTTCACAGACATATATTATTATTGTTTATTAAATCATGAGCTGGTGAAAAAGTGCTTATCGATGCGTTTTCAGAAAAGTTTACAACACCACCGCTGCTAATTAGCTGTGATTAAACAAACAAACAAACATTATATTTATTTGGAAGTAGCAATTATTTATAGTTTGCAGGAGCATTGCAAGAATGTCGATTTTTTTTTTTTCAAAATTAGCCGATTTTGTATAAGCTGATCCCTCTAATTTGACTTCAAAAAAGGTTCTAAAAATTATCGGTTTATACACAGAAATATGCGTTATTTTGCTTTCACATTTGCTCTTTCAATAAACAATTTGTGAAAGATCCGATCTTGTTTATTAGAATTTTGTGAAGGGTCCGTTTTGTTTGATCGAGATTTTGTGAAAGGTTTGTTTTGTTTGACCAGGATTTTGTAAAAGGTCCGTTTTGGTTGATCGGATTTTTGTGAAGGGTCCGTTAACGAACCCAAATATCCTCTGGCCAGACCCTTGTTAATACTCTTATGTTTTTTTGGTTATGTAAAATAATAAATAAATTTTAATATGATTAATACACAATTTTTATATAATGTCATAATTCGGAAAAAAAGTATTAAAAATATCATGTTTTCAAAATATCGAATATATATCATGCTATATATTGACAGATATATATCAGTGAACCCTGATAAAAAATATAATCGCTTTGATGAGCACTTATTTCGATATATATATGAAATGCACTATGACGATAGCAAAAAACATGAATGATCAAGTGTTTATTAAAAAAAAGCTGGTTATAATAGTCTTTTGACAGTCATTAGTTATTTTTCTCTTTTGTTCTTTGCGAGGCATTAAAACTTCCATGACGGAATCTTCTTCCACTAACAAATCAGAAAGATCATATGTCATTGGGTCAAGGAATGGCTCAAAATGTTGAACTAAAGCTTCTGCTCTAATAAAAATTGTGCATATGAAAATATCAACAGTTTTACTCAATGAAAGTCTATAACATGATTCATATTGGTATCTTACCTCTTTTATGACTGCATCTATTTTTTCACTGTTCAGAACAGAATCCTTTATTTCTTGCGGTGTCCTTTTTAGAGAAAATTTGCATGGTGAAACGTCCCACGTTTTAGTGGCCCATCTGATATCACTAGTTTTCCGCCTTTCTTCTAATATATCAATAAACATGTCACCGTTTAAAGAACCCATATCGAATTTAAAGATCACTCATCAGCACATTTTCTTAAAGACCAAAGGCATCTGCAAAAAGTATTCATTATAAGAAGTCACTAAAACTGAAAATAAAGTAACAAGCACATAAAATATGTAATCTCATTTCGAAACAAAGCTTCAGATTCGTGCATGATTTCAATTAAGAATAACTCTACACCGTTTTACAAACACAAAACAAGCAATTGGAAACACATATAAAGTTTACGTAATTTAAATTCTTTAAACGGAAGTAATAAAATGTGGGCTTTTATAAAATGGAGAGTAAAATGTTACCATTACAAAAGAATATCTTAAAAGGCCGGCAATAAATTTTTTATATAGAACAGCACATTTCAGGGTAACGATTTTATTGAATTAATTTCCTCTTTCCAATCTTAACTCTTATTTTTTACCGAAACATGAATTATTTTTATTTCACATAGATATATAAACTTTGAATTATGACAGGCCGGTTTAATGCGAGAAGAGAACAATATTTTTGCTTTTCCCCGTTCTCGTTTCTCACGTTTTGCCTACCTATCAATGGCTTTAGTAGGGTTACTTGATCATTTTATCGCCAAACTAGTAAAAACTTCCTCATTCATTTTTTCTTTTACATTTAACTCGTTAAACTTTAAAGTTTCATTTTTCTGCTGGAAAAATGGTATTAAATGTTTCCATGTTAACATTTAATGCTTCATTACATCATTTCACTCCAGGACAAGAAGAAAAGTTTCAAACGGGATTTTTCTCTAAACTATGATATTTGCCAAATGCAGCAACCTTCCTGCGGTTTCCATGCCAAGAGTTCTCCCATTGGCAGAAAAAGAACACGCCACATTTTAGCAGTAAAAGGGAAAAATATTTTTTTCTCCCATGCTTCTCCGTTCGCAAATAGTAACCGGTCGACAGCAATGTTCAATCACCGTAATAACCATTCCTCTTCTGAAATCAATAACCGGTTAACCGGTTGCTCTATTCGAATATACCCTAAATTGGAGAAGAAAGGCCTAATGCCTTTATCTGTTAGCTATTTAGTGTAATTGCAACAAATGTAGTGTAGTGTAATATTTTGTGAAAGCAGAAAGCAGGTAAAAGACAGAGCAGACGACGTTATTTATTTATTTGTTATCAAAAGGCGTGAACAAGAAAAAAAAAAAAGATATACGAAGAAGATTGATATTCTTTTTCGTTCAAGAGAAATTACTGTTATGGCTGAGGTTGAGAATTTGCGGTCTGAAATTCACTTAGTCAGACGTGAGTTCAAAAATATAAGGTATATTGTTTTCCGTTTGAACACAAAACGTACTTACCAAAAATTTTTAAAACTCATGGCCCATTTATTACTCTATTTTTACAGTTTTTCTTATTCCGATCTTATGTTGAAGTATGTGTTTAATGACAGTTTCAACTTCGTGTGATTGTGGTTTTTGCATTTAAAAGCACATTTATGAATGTATTGATCCATGAAATAGTAATGCATTTCTTTTTAGGCAGGAGCTTTTGAAACAGAAATCCAACCTTAAATGTGAAGTTGGAAGAATTCAATCTCTGTTGCAGGAGCAAGTTGCAACAAAGGCACAAACATCATCCGAAAAAAATAAATGTATGATCAATACATATATATATATTTTTTTTCAGAACAATTAATCTAAATGTACATATTGTTCATAAGAACTTTCTTTTGCTGGTATATACTTTTGAAAATTCGGCTAGGGGTGGCGTGGTGGTAAGGCCTTGGCCTTCTGCACTCTGGTCCTGGTTTCTGACCGGCGTTGGCCAGGTAGTGGATTTTAGCAATGCAGAAACTCGTCAGCACTTATGTTAGTTACGCATATGTAAAATATCAATTACGCAGCATGCAAAAGATCCCTTGTATATTCCTTTGGCTTTGAATGCCCTGGGCAAAATTAAATCCCTGGTGCAGTTTCTCATAGACGTAAGCCCAGGTGCCCGCATCTGGTGGAAACTGGGGGCAGAAATTATCTGCCATTGACAATTGTGCCTTAATAATGGCACATCATAGACTGGATGCTATATTGGGGATTTACAATAGGTCTGCAAAAGAATAAGGTGCCCAATGCAGCCTCATTAGAAAAAAAAGGAAAAAAAATATACATTGATTATATCCTATTGTATTGATAAGAACTTGTAAAGGAATAATAAAATTATGGGTGAAATAACTACAATATGGTTTTGTGTGAAAATAATGCCAAATCAAACTCTTGTAATTTGCTCATCAGAACTAACCCCCTGTGCTTCTTTACTTTGTTTAATGAACTTTTTCATATTAGACAGATTTTAGATTATTTAAATATGAAATTAAGTTTTAAGTTTATAGGTCTCCTGCACTCTTTTGTTTGAAATCAATTATTAGTAATTTATGCAAATCTATATGTGAAACATTTTATTTACTATTTATTATTTTTATTGTTGAGTAGAACTAATCTCTCTTCCTGTGACACAGTATTGTCAAAAGGTACATACTCAATTTATATTGCGTCGAAACCCCCCCCCCCCAAATCATGCTCTCATATGTGTAAATACATTTCTTAAAACCAGGGGTTGGGAATTGCTCCCTCCCCCCCACCCCGAAAAAAATGATGGACTTGCTGTCAGGCGCAGAAACAAAGTGAGGGTCAAGGTTTTTATGTATAAAAAAATTCAGTATTATTCAGTATTTCATCATTATCTTAAATGTTCGTTTTTTAAAATACAAAGTTAATACTTGCATACATTAACTCTGAGACTCCCAAACTTTGTTTGATGGCACCCCTTGCAGTATTAAAATTTTCTCACTGTACCTAGCCTATCTCTATTGCATAACTATATACTGATATCATGGACACTTCGCGGCACCCAGGAGTGCCCTCTTTAGGAACCCCCTACTTGGTCATGCTTTCCCCACTAAACTGTTGACTAGGGCTGGGCGATATACCATCATATATTGATATATCTCTACTACCGCGATAACAATATTTAGATTTTTATCCGCCGGATATATTGTTTGAAAAAAAATACGGGACTTAATCACAGATAAATTAAAATATTGACTTAAAAATACATAATCTTTCATATCTCTGTGTTAATGGATGAGTGTTTGAAATTTCAAGATATTTTCTGCATTCTTCAAACAGTTATTTCATTTTGAATTATAGTAAAAGGGAAAAATTCAGAAGGTCGCCGAAGGTAAAATTGGGCCCCTTTGTCAGTTTAGTCTCCGGATCCTCCCCCCCTATAAGGTTTTCAAAACTTATACTACTGCAATTCAGAGCGGGACCCTTCCAAGGACCACACCCCTAGTTTCTGACAAAGCTGACATGACCTCTCGTGGGCCTCTGAACGATAAGGTGTATTGGTTATGAATGTATCTTAATACAACAATTAAAAATTTAACTAATTGAGGTATCAACACAATTCATAGTTCAAATTAAACCTAAACCACTGATTTTGTGCTGAATGAAAGGTTTAAGAAAAATAATGAACAAAAATATTTCTTCTTCTTCAAGGATTAGGCATATAGCCTGTTGCGGCTTCTTGGTTGCCCCACCGTTTCCTGGGCCTACCACGGTCTCGTTTGCCCCTTGGTCTGTAATAAAAGGCAGCTCTTGGAAGTCTCCCTCGTGCCATAGGTCGAACATGGTTTTTCCAATCGTTGCGATATTCCATGATTTTTTCATTTAGGCTGAATATCTGTAATTCCCTTCGAATGGATTCGTAAAATTACACTCGTAAGCTTCAAAGGAAAAACTCACCGGACGGCCTTAATGGATCTCGACGTGGAAAGAAAAAAAATATTTTTATTTAAAAAAAAAAGAAAAACGAAAAAATCCTAATGAGGTTACTTTTGTAGCACATTTATTTCACTAGATGGAGCAACTCATCTCTTTTAGCTCTGAACGAATAATTCCGAAAGTAAGAGGAAAAATATTAATGCCCTTCATTGAAACAATCTGATGAAATCTTGTTTCGCTGGCAACCCCAAATAGAATGAAACTGAACTTCCTAATTTTGCCTGAAAGCCGCACATATACCATTGCCGGAACTTCTAGCGATTCTTTGCATGCGGGAAAATAGGGTTTTTATGCAAGTACGCGCATAAACTGCGTAAGTACCCGCGTATTATGTTACTTCGGCAGTTCATTGCAGCCCTTATGTTTCGTATTTTTTGACTTCAGTTTAAGAGTCGTCATCAAATACCAAATTGAAAAAGTGAAGAATTTTTCGTATTTTTTTCGGTTAAATTGCTTGTGAAATAATGACATTGATGAGATAATTAATTCACCTAATAATATGAATTCTGGATTGGATCTGCCAAAGAAAAATTAATTGCATTTATAAAATCAATATTTAAAAATCTATAGTTTTAAATGTGTTATATATTTTGATTAACCAAATAGTGATTTTATTAATGCAAATTCAGTTTATGTCAGATTTTTGCCAAATATGGCAGAGAGGTCCTTTGATGCTCAAGAATTCACATATAGAGCAGTTTTCATTCGCAATCGGATCTCTGCTCCTCCCACCAGGGGTTTCCTTTTACAAATCCACAGTTTTCTTAGGATCTCTGCCAAATTTGGCACAGCGGTTCTTTGATGGTCAGGAATTATCATAGGGGTTTTCGCCTACCTGTGAGGAAAGGGAGGAGGGTGCAAATACACCCCACGAGGGGGTTTCCTTATGCAAATCCATTTTACATCGGATTTTTGCAAAATTTTGCATAGAGGTCTCTTGATACTCAAGAATTCACATATCAGGCAGTTTTCGTTCACAATCGGACCTTCCCCCTCCCTCCCACAGGGGGTTTCCTTTTACAAATCCACAGTTTTCATCGGATCTTTGCCAAATTTAAATCAGCAATTCTTTAATACTTAGGAATTTTCATAGGAGTTTTTCACCTACCGATGAAGTAGGGGATGGGGTGCAAAAACACCCCACGGAGGTTTTCCTTATGCAAATTCAGTTTATGTCGGATTTTTGCAACATTTTGTTTAGCGGCATTTTGTCTTAGCAAGAATTCACATATAGGGCATTTTTCGTTCCCAATCGAACCTGCCCCCCCCCCCCTCCACCAGGGGTTTCCTTTTACGAATCAACAGTTTTCGTCTGATTTTTGCCAAATTTGGCACAGCAGTTCTTTGATGGTCAGGAATTATCATAGGGGTTTTTGCCTACCTATGAGGGAGGGGGTGGGGTGCGAATACACCCTACAAGGAATTTTCTTTATGCAAATCCAGTTTTCGTCAGATTTTTTTCCAAACATGGGGCAGCGGTCCTTTGATGCTCAGGAATTCACATAAGGTATTTTTCATCAAAATGGGGTGTTTGGGGACCACTTTGGGTGGTTTCGCCAAAAAATCCAGAATGATTACGAAAAAATCCAATGATGTCTAAATTTGAATTTTGAGTCATAAAATTGTGCTTTCTACACATTGATGGGAAATGTTTATGCTTTTTTTTCCTTCTTTTTTAAACCTGATTGTTAAAGATGTGTCACTAGATGAAACTTTTATTTTTAATGTTGACCGTGCAACGTCGGGTAATGCAGTTAGTGACATATAAATTAAAGGTATATTTCATAGTTCTGTGTGCTCAATGGGTGTATAGTGTGATAGTTTCCAAAATTTATAGCTGCATTCTTTAAAAATTTATTATTGATATTTTACTCAATGTTGCTCAACTAAGAAGTAAAAAGTCTTAGAGCTATTAAATATCTAAAAATAAACTATTTAAGACGTCAATACGAAATATAGCTCAAAGTACATTCAAATTATTGAGACTGTTCAAATTGAAAGATTAAAACAAAATATTGAATTGAATATTTAAAACTTTTTCGTTATGAAGCACTTTTGTCATGCATTGAGCTATATACCATTTGCATGCCCCTCTTGCATTCATTATATTTCAAAGTGTTTTTTGTTGCTTTTCGATATATTATGCTCTAAACTATAACCTTTGCGGCCCCCCCCCCCCCCCCGCAGAATATATCGATATATTGAAAATATCGATTTTAAGAGAGCAATATATTGCGGTATTAAAATTCTGATATCGCCCAGTCCTACTGTTGACAATATCATCCATCATTATTGTATGTGATCATAATTTAATAATTGCATACAAGATGTATGGATGTAGAATATGATGCAAATATATTATTACAAAGCTAGAAAATCGCCCGTCAAGGTATGACAGATGAAAATTGCTTTTACTCTTCTACATTTGAACGAAGCAATTGCCTGTTTGGTGATATTTTGATAATTGAAATTTTAACCCTAACACCAGTGGATTAACCCTAAACTCCAGTAGATAGCGTTAATAGTTTTCGTTTCTTCATTCCTCTGAAATTACAGTCTTACCAGTAAAACTGTTAAGCTTTAATTCCATGGCTCGAAAATTATATTGCCCGACATGCCCGCCCACAGCATGTAAAAATTCCGATTGGGCATGAATCTTTTACCGTTATATGCATGGCTGAGCGTATAATTATTATATTTTTTATGATTAAGTATTTGGAATCTTAATGACCAATGTACTATTTATTTTAACTTTTTTTAAAAATGTTTTATATTGAAACAGTTCTTGATTCAGGTGTAATTTTTCGTTTGATTAATGCTACATGACAAAATCAAATATTTTAATTATTATGCAATTAAAAAAAACTGGGCATTTAAAAATTTTATTCTGGCACATATTTTTTTTAACAAACATGCCTGGCAGGGCATGTAAAATTTTTAAGAATTTTCTAACCCTGTTTAATACTGTAAAGTAAACTGTACTGGATCGAGTTCAGACTCGTCAGAATAAAGCCTTTCCCTGCATGTTAAACATTGCCAAAACATATTATCAAATTATCATGCCGTGGCGCGAGTTTCATTGTTGAAGCACGCGGGTTACTCGATCATTGTCTATTATTTATATGGGAGGAGTTCAAATGCTTAATGAATAAAATGCATATAAGTGTTTACTGCTGTCTTTTTAACTTGTTAACTATTTGTTTAAGTAAATATTTGAAAAAAAAAATACTTCTTATCATTGCTTCTAAAATTGACTGGTAAAGTTTATGTCCTGCTACGTACCTTATCCCTGCCCGATTTGGCTGCCCTGCACTTTTTTTTAACATCCAAACAGTTCCAGAAATTTTCAAACCTAAAATTCTATATTTTTCAGCATATACCCCCCCCCCTTGAAATGTTAATCTGTATCCATGCATGTCTGCTGTATGTGTAAGCGACAAGTTATACTTGAATGCAAAAATTTTGTGACATCATATCAGTAAAAATTTATTGAAACTGAGAGAAAAATTTATATTTTTCTTTTTCAATTGCGAGATGGAAACAATACTTAATGAGCTCTGTTGTTGGCATTTCAAAGACTTGCTAATTTTCAGATGAACCATAAAAGGGGTAAAAGAACAAAAGAGGCGGGAATGGGAACATAATTAGCGGATCAATAACCTGCAACTGTTGAAGAATTTTAAAAGAATTAAGGTTTTATATCGACATTTTTTTTCTTATTAAAATAACTTTGTTTAACCAAAGACATGTCCTTTTTTTCCTCTTGAGTATGAAAGAAGTCAATGAAGCCTATTAATGGTTAAATTTGTGTTTCGCTATTTCTTATTTAAAACTTATCATTTGTTGCAGATGATAACGAAAATGAAAGAAGCTATTTAATGAAGCCCATAGGTTACATATCATCATGCTTCAGGAATAAAAATGGAATCCCTCGACAACCATTGTTATCCCCCACTGCGAAAGCAACCTTGGAAATCAATAAGACACATTTTACAAACCCAGAGCATTCTTTGATAGGATTGGAGAAATTTTCACACATATGGTACTGTTCAATTTCTTAATTATAGATAAATTATTTATCTAGTCTTTGTGAAGAAACTCATTAAAACTTAACTAAGAAAAGAAGAAATGTACGTCTTTTTCTTGAAAACATTGAATGCCAATGTGTGATTTTCTGTTTAAAATCTAGTTTTATTCTAAAAGGGCAAAAAAATCAAAAATATTTTTTTCCCCAGATATATTTTTAAAAAAGTTTTAAATTATTTTTATGTCCAAAATTCTTTACTCAGAGATAAAATTTTTCAAATTATTGCTGACATTTTGTTGGAAATAACGCAAAAAAAAAAAAAAAAAAAGTTTGATAGAAGATTATCTTGAAAAAGGTTAAAAGAACATTTTCTTTTTTTCCTTTTTAAATAATGTGGACAAATTCTACCTTTATACAACATTTTAAATTTAAGACAAAAATTTAAAAATACATTGAATAAAATGGATAACTGCATGATTTAATTGACAATTTTTCATTTAAATCTTCTTATGCATAAGAAATATACTAAATACAATAAAAAAATGTAAAAAAAAAAAAAAAAAAAAAGACAACCATCATCAGTTTCTGGGTTCAGCTAAACTGGTCCTAGTCACTTGATCAATTCTCTAAAAATCAAGTGCCTTCCTAAAGCTAAACTTCATATAAAAAAAAGATATTTTTGAATATATTTATCAAGTGGAAAAGTTGGAAGTTTAAAGAGAAATTGGAAAATGTATACTATTAAGGGGTATGTGCCTGTGAATACATCTGAACCTTTAAAACAGAAAACGTTTTGTTCAGATCTACCTGAATTCAAGTATTCCTTTAAAAGTTAATGTAGGAAGCATGGGCACCCATATGCAAAATTTCAAGTGGGAGGGGGGGGGGGCTCAGATATTTTCCTCGTGGTTTAGCAGGATATTTTCCCCATAGAAACCGATTTCAGTACAGATTGGAATTATTAAAGTTTGACATTTTTAATAACTCATTCAATAGTGGCTGGCTAAGAAATGATTTTATATTTTTGCACAGAAAAAAAGTACTAAAAGCAAGGAAGTACTAGTTTTTAAGGAGGGATTGAGCCCCCTACTTTCCCCGCTATATGGGTGCCCATGGTAGGAAGGGCAAGGGAACGACAGACAATTTGACAAAGCAAGACATATTTTTATGGTGAAGTAACTCTTGCTTCATCTTTCTTTTGATTATATAAGAAGAAATTCTGCACAAACATTTGGAAAAGGGTTTTTCCTATAAATACAGTATATGACCAAAAGTATTGGGACACTTTCAAAAACTCACATTTTTACGGATTTCTCAAGAAATGAAAGACCAATCGCTCTGTTTTTTTTACATAAAAGGTATACTCCAGCTGACCTTTTACAACAAAAACTTAAGTCTTAAAAAGCATGAGAGCTCTGTGCATGAAATAGATAAAGGTAAGAAACAACGTTTAAAAGCACAAATAAAAGATTGAAAAGTTTAAGATGCAAACATGTTTCAATCTCCTTCTTCAGTGCAAAGCAAGCAAGTTGGATGTAACAAGCTCATGAGAGAGCTTAAATACAAAAAGGGGGGGTCAAAAATTTGCATATTTGAAAGAAATGCTTATACAATCTCCTTGGGTATAAGCGATATGTTCACGAAAATATAAAAATAAATTCTTCATAGCTTTTAAACTTATTTCTGAAATTTATAATTTATTCGTAGCTATTTACAATGAAAAATGATCAAAACCTTTTCTTTTGTTTTCTCAATTTGTTGCTTGTCCCCTAAATGAATAATAGACTTAATTTTTATCGGAAAAGGACAGCTGGGGTATACATTTTATGTGAAAAAAATTACAGAGCAATTGGTCTTTTATTTCTCGAGAAATCTGCAAAAAAAGTAAATTTTTGAAAGCTTCCCAATACCCCGATCATTTAGTGTACTTTATGGAAAAACAAACTTCTTACCACGCCACAATATGGATTTTCTTGACATTCTTTACTGTCCATAAAAGTATAAAATTTTGAGTTTAATGTATGTGGGCAGATATTTTTATTTTTTGAGTACCAATTTTTATATTCAGTAAATTACCGCCCATTAGCCAGGGCTAAAGCAGAAATACATGAAATACACCGCCAGCTCTGTCACTTCCAGCAGAGGACTGCAGTTTCGTGCTTATTAGCACTCATCAGCCCGGCATAGTAAAATGACTGAGCAGGAGATGGAAAACCTCTTAAGGAAGTGGCGGTGTATTTCACGTACCAATTTTTATTTTCATATTTTGTAACATTTATGGAAAATGTGAATAATTTCTGACAATTTATTATATAAAAGTTTTAAGATGTTTACCTTTGTATTTTTCAACACTTGTCAACTAAATTTTTTTCATTAAAGTTCACTTAGGTTTTTGTGAAATAATTTATAAAATATCCCTTTAACTGCTGTAGATCTAGTTTTGAAACTCAATGTACTAACTTTTTTTTTTTTTTTTTTTTTGAGAAATTGAAATTTTTAAGAGATTTTACTAACACAAACGTTGTATTGTATAAAAAAACTCAGAATAAATTAAAAATTTCTTATTGAAAGAGTACAGACTGTTTTTTTAATTTTTATAATTTTACTAAAGCTCTATCTTTAAGGCTTCTCTTTTTGTTTCACAAGAATGGACCTGAGGTGTCAGTGAAATCGAAAGTCCATCCACCTAGATTAAATGGCATATCCACAGGTGTTTTCAGCACTCGATCACCTCACAGGCCATGTCCAATTGGATTATCTCTAACAAAATTGGATAAAATTAATGGTGAGTACGATCTAGCCAGATTCTAAATAATGTTTTCTCATCTATCTCTAGTGATTAACCTGCTTATTCTTAAGTATACAGTTGAACCCCAATTTTGCGTTTTCCATTGAACATTGGAACTAATTATGAAAAATTCACAAAGTGAGCAAACTAAAAATTGCAGGTTGGTAAAAACCTAAGGATATTATTTGAAAACTGATTCTTTCCCAATAGACAAGAGGGGAAGAAATCTGTAATTTTTACTTGTTTTTACATACAATTTCCTGTATAACATGCTCTATGCTGGCTTTTTTTTTTCTTTTCTATTTGAAAATGAAAATTGTGTTATTAGTTATAGAGTTATTATGCTTTCCCAATGAAGAGAATAAGACAGAGCATAAAAAATGCAAGAGCTGCTTCAAACAGCTAAGAACCATGTTGGGAAAAACAGTGTGAGAATTTTTTCTTTGTGAGTCTCATAGAGGAAATATGAGCTTACTCTGTTTAAAGAAAAACGTATTAAGCAGATTTTATGATAAAGGTTAATGAAAAATATGGAATATTTTAACTTTGCCAGTACAGCAAATTTCACGAACTATCCGAAAATGATGTTGGAAGCAGGATAACGTATGTAACTGAGGATTGAAAACCAGCGTTTCCACTGTATATACGCCAATAGCATTCAAACTAAAATTTTTCCCAATGAAATTTTGTGATTTTTTTTCATCCCTTTTTAAATAAAGGAAATCGCTCTGAATAGATATAGAAGCTTCAAATAACAGAAAATTTATCTTATTAACAACATATTGATCTCCAGTTAAACTGCACTCCTAAAGCCTCATTTTTTTTCATAAGATAACTTCTCATCTAAAGATAATTTAATAAATTTACAACAGGTACTTATAAACACATTAATTTAGGTAAATAAAGAATATTTGGAATAATCGATTACTTGGAATTACTATCTTTCAAAAATTTTGTAAATACAAAAAGCACATTTTGAAGCATTGAAAATCTTTATGCAGTCGTCTGTACAGGTGCAAATACAAGAGGTTTCAAGTCAAGACCCTTTCTCATGGTGATTAAAGATACCCTAAAACTGCATTTCTAGGACCTGAATTCTAGAACATTAAGGATCTGTAAATTTCTTTAAAGAAATAAGTATTTACACATTTTACGGAAAATATGAACATCCTATGCAACTTATTGCCCAGAATATATTGACAATAACTCAAGGGTCAATTCAGGTGTAAATAGGGCTTGTGGCCCATTCACAAAATTTTATATCCTAAAAGCGACCACTTTGCAAGATTTCATTTGTAAAAATTTTTTTCATCACTTATAAAAGCAATCAATTTGTTAAAAGCTAAACATCAATAATAATAAAAAAATATGTAAAAAACTTCCAGCTTCTAGGTCATCCTCAGTGAAGTCCTTTAGGCCAAAAGCATTTCAGATTAGATTTGTTATAGCTAATCATGCTCTTTACGATATGACAGGATTATTTTTACAAAAAATATGTAAAAGAAAATTGCAGAGTATAAGTATAGATAAAATAATGATTTGAAACAAGAAGAAAATTTGTCATCATTTGGCTGTCACAAAGATTAATTAACTTGATTCCTTTGTTCTCAATGAAAATGCTATCCACTTGTGGTGAATTAGGTTATACCTAAAATATTTAATTATTAATTTCATTTAATTGTAAAAATTGTAGAAATTCAGGATTGGATTTGAGTAAATATGAAAATACATGTATGTACACGCACAATGATGGGGGAGAAGTTGAAGAGAAATCCCGACAGAAGCTTTGTCCAAGCCCATATAACCCCCTCCCCTTCTCTTAGAGGATGTATGCTAGCTGAGCTAATGTATGTATGGATGGCAAACCAAAGTCTTGGTCAAAATTTTCAACAGGGCAAGTTTTTCTAGTATAAGTCCCCCCAAAAAACAGATTTAGACTAACTTTGTCAACTTGGGGGAGTGTCTTGACCTCTTGCATCCACACTTGCTCAAAACCTTAATCTTCCTTTGCTGTTTATCTTTTTAAATAGGTAACAATAATTGATGAAAATATGTTCTAAATAAATGAAATCTATACATGTAGATGAAAATTTTGCTTTGCAATGTTACTTTTCCTACGTGTTTATCTGGTCGCAAAGGTTACTCGTTTCATTCTATTTTTATTTCCTATGATAGGAAACACCCTTTATCTGTCTGGAATCGATCTGTTAGATGGCACACCAGTACTGGATATCAAGCCTTATATTCCACACTATGATATACCAATTCCACAGCAAAGTGCTGATTGCTGTAATGAAGCAAAAACAGAAGCAACATGTAATGGTATGTACATTGAGTATAATATGTTGATGATGATACATAGCATTTTTTTTGTTTGTGTGTTAATGTTTAATCTTACTATATTTATGTTTTACAATAACAAAACAACAGAAGCTTAGAATTTTTTGAAAGGACTGTTTAAATTGTTTGGAATTTTGCCAAGGGTTTGTTTCTACGGATTGAAAATTTTATAAAAATAAAAGATCAAATTTCTTTTTAGAACGATCCCTGAATCATCTTAAATGGAAAGATTTAATGATAAATAAATAAATAGAATTGAGATTCTAGTGCATTTAGTTTCTTTATGCTTAAAAATTTACAACATTAGAACTTTATAGATTATATATATCTACAGGGTTTGTCCGGAAAGTAATGGGACTGAATTTCTTCCGCCGTGACTGTACTTCGGAGCATGCACGCGACGACTGGATTCGGTAGAGGGCATTCCTAGCTAACGAACGAGCAGCTAGTCGGTTGGCTCCAAGTACCTGGAGAGTCAGGATAGGCATTTTCGCGCAACGTGTTTCTGTGAGTGGTGCAAGTCAAAAATGCAGCGTTCGTTAGAGCAGAGGTACGCGATTAAATTCTGTGTGAAACTTGGTAAATCTGCGACAGAGACGTTTGATATGATCAAGCAGGCTTACCCAGATGTTGCTTTAGCAAGAAGTGGTGTGTTTCGGTGGCACCAGGTCTTTTTGGCGGACCGGGAAGAGGTCGCCAATGAAGACCGTGCTGGAGGACCTTCGACTTCGACAAACACCGACAATGTGACTCGTGTGAGCAAAGTTTTGAACTCAGACCATCGACTAAGTATTCATTTAATTGCCCAAATGCTAAATTTACCAAAATCTGTGGTTCATGACATTGTGACAGTGCATTTGAACATGCACAAGGTGTGCGCGAAGTTGGTGAACAGCTACCTGAACAAAGCCGGCATCCCAACGCTTCAGCAGCCGCCCTACAGCCAAGATGTGGCCCTCTCGAACTTTTTTTGTTTCCTCGCCTGAAAAGGCCGATGAAAGGCAAGCATTTTGAGAGGACAGAGGGGATCCAAGCAGCATGCACCACAGCTCTCAAGGCTATTCCGGAGAATGCCTACCATGACGCCTTCAATGCTTGGAAATTGCGCTGGCAGCGCTGCATCAACGCAGAAAGAGCCTATTTTGAAAGTTTTTAAAGAATTGTAACAATTGGCTCAATAAATTTTTTTAAATCGACTCAGTCCTATTACTTTTCGGACAAACCCTGGATATATATATATATATATATATATATATATATATATATATATATATATATATATATATATTTAGTAGCAATATAATATTTAACAAGAAAGAACCAAAATTTGAAAAAAATCCCAAAATACCCTGGGGCCTCATTAGGGGTACTCCCCAAGAGTAGGGAAAAAACCATGAGATGGTTCGTTTTCCAAATTTTCATTCTTTCTTGTTCAATATTATATTGCTATTAAATTTATCGTCTACATGTGTCATAGAGCTGCCTATGGCATCTATTGAACTGAGTTGTGAAGTTTAATTTCATTGATTTGTCCAGGTTACAAATACAGTATATGATAGTGTTTCCTATATATATATATATATATATATATATATATATATATATATATATATATATATATATATATATATTGCTGGTAATTATAGACCTGTAAGTTTGACTTCGGTGATTTGTAAGATTTTCGAAACTTTGATCAAAATTAAGATCATGATGTTCTTAGAGACTAATAGTCTGTTGACTAGTTTGCAGTATGGTTTCAGGAAAGGTAAATCCTGTACTACTAATTTATTGCATTTCTACGACAAGGTTACCTCAGCTTTAGATAACAAAAAATGTGTGGATGTTGTTTATATTGATTTTCAAAAAGCTTTTGACAAGGTACCGCATGTTGCTCTTCTCAGCAAGTTAGCTGACATTGGAATAGGAGGAAAAACTTTACTTTGGGTTAGAAATTGGCTTACTGGTAGGAAGCAAAGAGTAGTTGTGAGAGGAAATCATTCTAATTGGAGTGATGTTTTAAGTGGGGTTCCTCAGGGATCAGTTTTAGGGCCTCTTTTGCTTATTATATTTATGAGTGACATCAATGAAAATATTTCTGGAAGCATGAATTGTTTTGCTGACGATGTAAAAGTTATGGGGATTGTCGAAAATGAAGAACAAGTAAAACAGCTGCAAGAGGATTTAGATCATATTACTAAGTGGGCAGATAAATGGGGTATGGCAGTTAATGTAGGGAAATGTCAAGTGCTACACTTAGGTCATGGAAATAAGCGTATGAGATATCGTTTACAGGGTTCAGTCATAAATCAGGCAGAAAATGTTATGGATCTGGGTGTCTTTATAAATCAGGACTTCAAGTTTAGTCAACAGTGCAGTATTGCTAGTAACAAAGCCAACAAAATGCTTGGGTTCATCAATAGATCTATTTCAAACAAATCTAAGAAAGTTCTTCTGCCTTTATATAGGAGTTTAGTAAGACCTCATTTGGAGTATGCTGTTCAGTTTTGGTCGCCTTATCTGAAGAAAGATATTTTTGTATTGGAAAGGGTTCAAAGAAGGGTAACTAAATTAGTAAGGGGACTCTCAGATTTAGATTATGATACCAGACTTAATAGGCTTAACATGTATAGCCTGGAGCAAAGGAGAGTCAGAGGGGACATGATTCAGTTATTTAAATTTATCAAAATGAAAGATGTAAATGGATTAAATTTTTGCGGGGAAAGCAGGACAAGGGGTCATTGTTTTAAGCTATTTAATTCTCAGGCTAACTTGGAAATCAGGAAAAACTACTACTTTAGCAGGGTCGTGGGCGCTTGGAATAGCTTACCGGAAGAGGCGGTAATGAGCAAGAGAGTGGATAGCTTTAAGAGGGCCATTGATCTTCATTGGGGACTAATTAATTGACTAGGACCAGCCTAGCTGGGCCCAGAGCCTGTTGCTGGTCGTCACATTTGTATTTGTATATATATATATGTATGTAGAATTTGCGGTACTGTCTAGGGGTATATTGAACGATACTCGTATTCTTCATTGTAGTAGGATGTAAAATCCGTTGCAAAGACTACAACCAGGTGACGACACATAATATTTATTACTTACAACACAAAGCACAAGACAAAACACACGCGGGAAAAAAGATGCCCGCCATCGCGGAACATAAACAGGCATCTCCCTCTCTTTTTCGAACTCCCCCCTAGAGGGCAGAGTTGCACGGAATGAACATAATTCAGTTGCCAGCTTATTTCCTACACAAACACACACACACATATATATATATATATACTTGATAACTTGAAATTGGAGGGAAGACATAAAAACTTCGAGTTATTTAAAATTCGAGTAATCAAAAATGTTACAAAAAATCATTCCATTTAATATAAGTATGCTATATACCTCATTAACAAAAGCGAACAAAAAAAAAGAACTTACCATTCTTTATTTAAAATATCTGTCAAGAAGAATTTTATGAGTACTCTTTTTTTTCCACGTCGATTATATTTTCGAGATGGGAAATAGCATTGAATTTCTTTGAGTTCATATCAGGTCTCGACTCAATGAACGCCCGCATCACTTGCATGGCACTTTTTGCTTCATTAAAGGTGATCTTTTTTGAATGGATAAGTTCTTCAATCTCATCATCTTCCTCTTCTGCGAGTTTTCTAAACTCGTCAACTATGTCTTTGTACGATAAATTTCCACACACTTGAATATCATCATCTATGTTGACGAAGTCTCGAAATGTTGTTACAGGATCTAGCTGCAGAGCTTTCGAGACTTAACTCCACATTCTTCATCAAGTATTTCCTCAATTTCCTTTTCTATTTCTTCCTCTTCAGCAGATGCTTTATGGAAACCCGCCTTTCTAAAGGAGTTTGCTATTGTTCTTGGTGCAAAGCAATTCCAGGCTTTATCAACCATTCTTAATGCCTGCAACAGTTTTACAGAAGGGTTGCTTCCTTCTCAATTTCAGCAATGCATTTTTTCACGACTTGATGACGATATTTCAGTTTGAAATTTTGGATGATTCCCTGATCTAACGGCTGTAGCTTTGAAGTGGTATTGAGGGGAAGGGAACTCCAGTTTTACAAATTTTAATTTCGTCATAATTGAGCGTGGATGGGCTGTACAGTTGTCAACAAATAGGACAATCTTGTGGTTTTGACTAAACATTTTACGATCTAAATTTTTCAAACAATTCGGCTGTTCAACCATATTTTTGTGTTAGCTTCATAGTCCACAGGAAATGATTTAACTCCAGCAAAACATCTTGGCTTTTTTGATTTTCCTATCATTACTGGCTTCATTTTTTCTGTTCCATCCATGTTGTTGCACAGTAATCAAGTTACTCTTTCCTTGCTTCTCTTTCCACCATGGCAAGCTTCCCCTTTCACAGCCATTGTTTTGTCAGGATAAAAAATAGTTTAAAATAGTTATTTTGTTAAAAAATAGACCTGTTTCATCGGCATTGAATACATTCTCGTTGTCATTTTCTTTTAGAATTGAAGACTGATTCCTTCCATTCTTTGCAAACTTCTTGACTTACACTGCCACTTGCTCCACAAATTTTATAAAGAGTGATGTTGTTTCATTTCTTGAAATTTTCAAATCAACTACTGCTTGCTTTGAAATATGTAAAGCCTAGTTGCTTCCCAAAATCCTCCACTTTTTATCTCAGTTTTTAAGAATAGTCTCTTTACTTTTGAGAATGGTCAGTGTGCTGTTCGGAATGACAAATTTCTTCTCAATATCAATTTTTTTCTTTCCCCCTTTTTCAACCGCATCAATCACAATTTTTTTTCTCTGCAATAGAAAGTAGTACATTTTCGTTTTGTAGCCATAGTGCGATGAAAAATAAACCTAAGCTTCTTTGTAGCACTAATGAATAAAGCAGGAAGACTAAGACTAGAACAAGAAAGGGTTTGTGTTCGGGGAACTCGTCATTCGGGTTGAGAGAACGTTTATTCTAGAAACTCGACCGTTGTCCACTGCTGGCAGAAAACAGCAGCTGAAACATGCCTCCCCTCCCACATACCTGTGATGAACACCAAATGTGAAAATCACTAACAAAAGAGAGAGCCCAAGGACACATTTTTTTTCTCTAGAGTGCGTAAATGGGGGAGAAAAGGTATAGCTGTATGTGTTTGAAAATTCGAGTTTTGAGGGATGGAATTTTTTTTTTTTTTTTTTTTTTGACTGAATAAGAAAAAACCGAGTTATCAATAAGGAGGGAAAAATACTTCCAGTTAAAGAGATAAAATTTCATTAAAAGCGCAATAAAGGTGCAGGGAAAAACTTTTTTTCGAGCTATCAAAAAATTTGAGTTATCGAAGTTTGAGTTATCATGAATTGACTGTGTGTATATATATATATAATAAAAGTGAAAAATATTGAAAAGACCAAACCAAGAGCCCATAGATGCGCAACGCAGCAAAACTAAAAAGCCAAGTAAATATAAAATTAAGCAAACAGATTTTCAAATATTAAACAAATTATAAATAATTAATGATGATAAAAAAGAAAAATGCAAACAGCTATTAAGTAGGAAAAGATAAGATAGGAAAAGATAAAGTGAATCCAGAGCTCATCAGCCGTGGAGGATTCATTAAATATGGTCAAAAGACCAAAATTTTTAACTATGAACTAAAAGAGAATGTTTAAGCTCCAGTACGTGCAATATAGAGTAACAATGAGCAAAAGCACCACTTGCTGAACTAAAAACAATAAACTAGAGCTCAAACCTAAAACAAAAAGCAGGGGGTTTCGCCTCGACTAATTAGGAAAACAAGTCCCGATATGGACTTGGCTGTGTTTACGCGGATTTCAAGGTAAGACAATTTTGTTATAGGCAGGTACTGTCCCGTGGATGGCTAATTATCGGAACTTGCTTTCCTAATTAGTCCAGGCGAAACCCCCTGCTTTTTGTTTTAGGTTTGAGCTCTAGTTTATTGTTTTTAGTTCAGCAAGTGGTGTTTTTGCCCATTGTTACTCTATATTGCATGTACTGGAGCTTAAACATTCTCTTTTAGTTCATAGTTAAAAATTTTGGTCTTTTGACCATATTTAATGAATCCTCCACGGCTGATGAGCTCTGGATTCACACTTTATCTTTTCCTACTTAATAGATGTTTGCATTTTTCTTTTTTATCATCATTAAATATTTATAATTTGTTTAATATTTGAAAATCTGTTTGCTTAATTTTATATATATATATATATATATATATATATATGTTAGGGTGGTCCTTATTTTTGAAAATGTAGATATTTTACACGACGCCTCCTCAATTTGTTCCATTATACAAATAAATGATCCATGCAAAATTTTAAGGCAATCCATAAATATTAACACGTGCCCCTAGTGCCCTCTTTTTTGAGTTTCGAAGAAAAAATTGTGGATTTTTCTCATTTTTATGTAAAAATATTCCTAGGTTTCATATTTAAAGTAATTTTGAACCTCAATAGATGTTGCTACTTCCAGACCAACCATTCTCTCACTTTCAGTCTGTAAAATTTTACATATTACATAGGGTACATGTACACCAATGGCCTTGGGACAGGAATACCGCTATTCGCGTTCGTTTCAAACTAAGCGGCAGGGGAACATTTCTTTCCACCAAAATGGACACCAGGGATTCTAAAGGCCATTAATGAATGATTTTTGACAACAACAAATTGCCTCCTCCAAGCTTTGGGGGTGTTGATTTAGAAAATTTTCTATGTATGTAATAGGTGTGGCAAATAGGGTCACTAGGTTTCCATGCTATAAATATAAGTAATAACAATTATATTTTAATTCGCTATTCTTTAGTTATATACTTAAATGTTGATGCATTCTTATAATTTTAATTTTGAAAAATCCTCGATTACTCTACCATAAAAATAAACTCAATTTTCCATATCCAAAATATAAATTTAAAAAAAATTCCTGATCGGAATAATGTAAAAATCTATACTTTAAGCTGTCTTCTATTTCAGTACATAGTCCTTTATTATCATCAAATTCCTCTTGCAATTCACAAAATTTAGAAACCGAAATGGGTATCTATCCTAACCTGTTGAACCCTTTTTCACATCAAAATTCAAAAAGGACACATACCACTCAAATTCTAAAAGACGAAGTTGATGACATATTATTGTTCGTAGAAAGCGGAATTGAGAAATAATACAGAGAATTCTCATAACTTGTAATAGTATTCCTTGGTGAAGTCGTCCCTCCTATAGGGATATGTTTTCGGCAACCTGGAGCTTGTGCCTGAGCCAGATGGGTGGCAAAAGGAATTTATTGTTTGAAAATTTATATATTTAGGAAACAATTTAAATGGACTTTACATGAAGAGAAAGCCCGTAAATGCTGTTTTACAGTTAAATGTTGTATGAAGATATAGTTTTTTGCTGCAGCCCATTCTAGGCTTTTTAAATTAATATAAAGTCTAGTGTCTAAAAAAGCTGCAGCGTACAAAATGATGACAAACATGCAGCAGAAGCAGTGATTGAAAAATTCATAAATCACTTATGGTACTTAGGGGATGAACTAGTAGCTTTGTCCGTATTGGATGAAGGAATTAACTTTGAGGATAGGAAAAGACTACTTCAAAAAAATGCTTGCTGAATAGGAAGACGTGTCTGATGACTGTATAAAAATTTCAGATAACAGTATATGATTTGGAATACTTTCTTAGTAAAGATCTTCCTCTTTATAGAATCAATTACAAGTCAATAAAACTGTTTGATAAGTTACAAACACCAAAAGATGTTTTCCTATTTGATCTTGATTCATGGCAAAATGAAGGAAGCTATTTAAAGGGAAGAGATATCGTTAAAGTGCTGAAAGTTGTGAATGATGCAAATGAAAGAGGAGCACAATATTAATCGAAGAATTTTACAATCAATTTTTTACAATTTTTTACAATCAGTTCAAGACTATCGGGAAAAAAATGCACACGATTGAGATACATTGAGAAAAGCGTACGATTAAGGTAAAGTTTCTAAAGCACTATTTCATTCTTATTCAATGTAAAATCTTTAGATGTTATAAAGTAATTAAAAAGGTTAATTTTAGTGCTACCTCACTGTAAAAATATTTTGCAAACCTAGGAGAAATGATGTACTGGGTCTGAAGTAAAAACTCGGAAGATTTCTGGGAAAATTATCAAAAGTGTTAAAAGTTCAATGGCCTAGGGGCACGTGTTATTATTGATCAATCGAGTTCAAATTTTGCACACGTTACTTTTTATTATAGTGTCACAAAACTAGGGGGCGTCACTTGCTGAATTCCAAAAAAATATTTTTCCCATATAAATAAGGACCACCCTAATATATATATAATTATTAGAACTTGAAGTAAAATATTCTACATTTAGACAGCACGAATGCAGCTAAAGTATTAAATGTATATTACATATATTATTTAAAGTCTCACTCATTGGTAGCACAATGGCAAGTGTACTAAAAAACAAGAACAAACACAAAAGAATGTTAACAATGTAAATTGAAAACCATGTAAATATGAAAAGTTGAACAATATGAACAATAGAATGGGCAGTAACTGCTACGTTATCAAAGAGCTGGAGCAGTTGGCATATTATACTAATTTGCAGGTTTCTATAGAGGTCAGTAACATACAAGTCAGCGAGTATTTGAATTTTTATCAAATTAGCAAGAATTCACTTGCTTATTTAAACAGCGTTGGTTGACATTAAACGAGTGTTATAAAAGGCGACATTAAAGGAGCGTTATAAAAGGTGACAAGTTTTTTGAAAATGCTGACATGTACTATCCAACCCCCCAGCTCTGACCTGCAAAAAAAGAGAAAGCAGAAAACTTACCCATTCTATTAGAAAAACAAAAATCACCAAGAAATCGGTCATCGAGTTACACAAAATCCAGTCCCATGCCGGTTCCGACAGTTGACCGAAGGCTCAGCATCCAAGTAAGTTCTTTTATTTTAATTTATTCAAGAAATCTTTCATAAAACATCAACAATTATAGTCTCTGCCCAAATAACTGCGAATGGCAACAGGTTCACTGATGGCTTGAATGCTAAAAAGCGCTCAAAACCTTCTGCAAGGGAGGCGTTTACTTGGATTCTGAGCCTTCCATCAACTGTCGGAACTGGATTTTGTGTAACTCGATGACCGATTTCTTGGTGTTTTTCGTTCGTCTAATAGAATGGGTGTTTTCTAATAGAATGGGTTAGTTGTTCTTCTAATAGAATGGGTAAGTTTTCTGCCTTCTCTTTTTTTGCAGGTCAGAGCTGGGGGGTTAGATAGTATGTCAGCAATTTTAAAATACTTGTCACCTTTTAATAATACTCGTTTAACGTCAACCAATGCTGTTTAATTTATCAAGTAAATTTTTGCTAATTTGATAAAAATGCAAATACTCGCTGACTTGTATGTTACCGACCTCTATAGAAACATGCAAATTAATATATTATGCCAACTGTTCCAGCTCTTTGATAACGTAGCAGTTACTGCCCATTCTATTGTTCAACTTTTCATATTTACATGGTTTTCAATTTACATTGTTAATGTTCTTTTGTGTTTCTTGTTGTTGTTTAGTACACTTGCCATTGTGCTACCTATGAGTGAGACTTTATATATATATATATATATATATATATAATATATATATATATATATATATATATATATATATATATAATTTCCTTTTATGTTCTTCAGATTCTCATGAGGAACAAGTGAAAGCTGATGCATCAGACTCAAACTGTGCCACATCTTTACTAAAGCTGCCACAAATTCATCTTCAAGTTTGTTTTTCAGAGAGAGCAATTAATAATCTAAAATTATTTCATGTTAATTCTCACTCGCACAATAAATGTCCCTTTTGCCTTCAATTTTTACATAGCGTCAAAGAAGCCAAACAAGCCATTACTGAAGTACTTCAAAATGACCCTAGATCAGTATACAGGAGGCAGAAGTGTTCTGATAAATTATATTACTTTGAACTGGATGTTCTGCATGTGACAACTTGGTTTGATGAAAACATAGCAGAAGTACTGAAGATCAAACCCACACATAAATCAGATGAGTCTATTTGATAATGTATGATTTCTCTGAACTTGTTGTGAGTAATACATATCAGGGTTCAAAAATATCATTTGCAATATTTATGTTTAACAGGTTTTTGAAACGCTATAGCCAAATCTAATGTAAACACAAAAATTAAGTCTGGTACTGTCAGTGATGTTCCCATAGGGTATATTCCATATACTCTCAAACATTTTATAGAATTATAGCGTATACCCTCAAGCTTCAAAAGTTTTCATTTCCAATTCAGATTCTATCACCACATTTTAAAATTTTCTTTAAGCTAAAATAATACATTTACGTTAACTACGACAAGTAACCTTATTTCTTTATACTTCTTAACACTTAATGAATCAATGCCTTTTGAACGACTTACACTTTGATTGCATACACATATTGTGCATAATGAATTACTGGGAGTGTAACCTCAGAAAAAATTATGGGAAAATCACTGGGTACCGTCAGTAATTTATATGTATTTAAATGCTAAAATAGGCTTGTGTATAAATCAATATTTTTTTCCAGTATTCATTTTATTTTTGGTTTTGTTCATTACTGTCCCCAGTGAAGTTAAACTACTCGGCCGATTTCATTCATGATTAATTATGGAAATCAAATAAAGAAAATAAAAATTCTTATTACTTTTCATTATTCTCATTCACAGTTAATAATTTTATAAATTCAACACCTGGGAAATAACCCTGATAGGTACTAATAGGTGTAATATGGTAACTACGGTTACCATAATTTCAATGGGTCAAGTCCAAATTTCTTTCATGAGAAAGGGCGGGGTAGTACAAGAATACTTCGCAGATCGAATTTTGCAAAGAAAACAGGCTATTTTTACATTTCACAGAGCTTTATATAATTTTCAAACTGTTCATTTATATTTTGATAAAAATAATGGAAAAATTCTTACAACTAAAAAAGTAAACATTTTGAATATTTTAATGAAAAATCTGTCAATAACTTTTTTTTGAAATAGTATAATTATTTGAATAAGTTTTTACTTTCACACAGAAATAAACTCTAACGACAACACGTTTTTTTTCTTTGAAAAATGGTTCTTTATAACTTTGGAACACACGCTTCATAATGTGGTTCTCTTGCAGTAAAAAAAAATCATTTTTCTGATGGTCATCTTAAAATTTAAACGAGGGCTTGAAATTCACACATCTGGTTAACCTGTATTTTTAACCGACTTCAAAAAGGAGGCGGTTATCAGTTCATACCATATGTATGTTTTTTTGTTTTGTTTGTCCACTCACAGCGTCTCACCTAGTGAACCGATTTTGATGATTCTTTTTTTAATGGATAGAGGATGGTTCAACTTAGGTCCCATTACTTTGTTTGACGATATTTGTTCTTTAGAAAAAAAGTTATGGGCAAAAAACAGTAAATTTCATGGAATTTCCCTATTAAATGATTAAATATAAAACCCATTGTTATAAAAGTTTGGTGCCATACAACAGTAATATTAATAGTAATTGTGGTGATAATTTTGAATGAAGGTTTCTCTTAAGCAAGTATCAAGTTTCTTCAGTGTCATTGCTTTATAGTGGGGGTAAACCTAAACTGGAAGCGAGATAATGCAGTGATTAAAATCTGCTTAGCCTTGACAATGCTACCAGATTAGATTTGTCTCAACTATAGTAGTATTTTTATCATTATCATATGCCAATAACAGATGATCTGGGCTAAGTAAGGAGATACAGGATTGCATCACAAGCAACTTGTATGCTGTGAAATGTAACTTAGTTAGGGAAAATGTAGTATTTAAATGGCTGAAAACGTAAAATTAACACACAAATGAATTCCAGAGATTAACAAAGATAAATTTTTAGTGCCAATCTGCTAATCTTTAAAATTTTAAGGCGTATTTATAGTTTATTTTAGTATGGGGCATTTTTATGGAAAAAATAAGGTGAAGTTTCGTGATGGTAACTTCTTACTATTTCTGAAATACATTTACACTAAAAAGAATGAAATAAAAAATTTTGGAATAAAAAATAGAACCGACTTCAAAATTGCTCTAAAAAGGGAAAAATAATTTTATTCTTTAAACCCCATCGATAATACTTTTAAACATAATTTTCCAGTTACACTTTCAAATTATTATTTTTTATGAAATTTATTTGCTGTAACATGCAGGACAAAATGTTTGTTTTCCCATAGAATGGCCCTAGTAATGTTATCCTTAGGTTTGTTTCAAAACGTTTAATAACCAAGAAAATGTTTACTTTTCATCTTTACTTATGTTTATGTATATATATGTATATATATATGTGTGTGTGTATATATATTTAAAGAAATAACAAATGAGGATACTAAAATACTTCCAATAATATTTATACAAAATCAAGACTATAAAAATGTACTTAAAGGACAATGGTAATGAATTTATGTTGAATTCTTATAATTTAATCAGTTACTTGTAATGTAAAATATAAATACTAATCAGATATTGTCATGTCTTGAAAATGTCTCTTATATTGTACTACTTTTAGTCGTTGAAATGGATAGAATAAGCAAAAAAAAAAAAATAATAATAATAATAACATGGACCCAGAAAATACTTTCATTTTCCCCAACAGTTTTTTTTTTTTTAAATTCATTTTTTTAAAAGTCCGATTTTTCAAACAAGGCGTGGTTTTTACGACATCACAAATGATGCACTTTGCCGTATCTTTCTACTACGTTTCCACCTTATGATAATCAAGCAGCGAATTAAAATTGCGCTCTATGTTAGCTACCAACCATATTGTTGCCAATACACGTGAGTAAAGATGCGAATTAAATATCTTGCACTGTGAATTGGAACACTGAATGGCATTTCATTATTTGTGATGTCATCGGCAGAAGAGGTAAACAATGAAAGTGCTGCGATTTAAATAATTTTTCAAAAATATTAAACGTAGACAAATTTATCAAAAAATGGTCAGATCCTATGTTTTTAAACATGCTCTTTCAGAAAAAAATACTTTTAAAATTTTGGAAACGGCAGCATTATATGAGAATACTTTAGTATTAATTAATATTTAGGGTTAGACCCCACTAGGTTCTTTGAAAATCCTGGTTGTTTGCAGGGGTAGTTGGGAAATAGGAGTTTACTGCATATATGAAGGAGACAAGAACAATTTAGCAAAAAACTTTATTTTAAAAACTGTTTCATTTACATAAACACAAAGATAATTCTGGAGACATTTATACACATGTGAAATCATAGATTTAAAACTTCATCTTGTAACTTAGAATTTATGTATGTATAGATAATATGTGCAAGTGTCGAATCTGGGTTGAAAATTACCTTTAAGAAAAAGCACAACTACAATGTGTTAAAGTAAGTAAATATACCTGGTGGAAAATTTCCAAGGTTCAAAAAGAAAGCAAATAATTTATCATGAACATTTATTTATATAAATTAAAGAATGTAAAAGTCACATAGAGTTAGTAATTTCCAAGTTTTTCTCACTAGGAATCCAGTTAAATGTATATGTAAGAAGGTTGAGAACACGTTGTGTTTCCAGTTCAACCCAGTCAAGGACAAATCGACAATTCAGCTTTAGCAAAAACATTTTTTTTTTTTTTACAATACCCCACATTTTAATAGGACACATAGAGATACCTGAAGTGGAAGCCATTCACCTGAGCACTTGATACGTTTTATTTGTTTTTCCCACACCATTTCTGTACATTGTGCTAAATTGTTTTGTTCAATGGCAGCCAAACAACAATGTTTCACTCGTATTAAAGGAAAAAGATTATTGCACATGAATTTCAATACAAGTCTTATCATACTGAACTCAGAAATTTCAACAGGGTTTCTCAATTTACTGCTAAGTTACTCAATAGATAGTGCCACTGAATTTGAATGTTCTTTGTATAGTTTAAGTGACGCCAACTATTGAATAATTAGGTTACATTTGGTTGATTATTTGCTACACAAATACCTTAACTCTTCTTAATTGTCATTACTGTTCCCTTCATTGATAAAAAAAAGATTTGAATGATTTAAACTCTTTACGAACGGGTGTGAGTGTGGGGGAGGGAGCTATAGATCTGTTATTCAATAAAACACAAAACCGTTCATTCTTCTGATGCTTATATTTCTGAACAGCTGAACCTAAAGTTAAATATATGATTGTCTCATACAGTGGGCAAGATATACCATTGATCAAATTTTATTATTTAACTAAATTAACTAAAATACAGCAATATTTTATGGGAAGTGTTTAGCTTCCATATTGAGAATATTATATGGACAGAAGTATTTGGACACAGAAAACTATGCAAATACAGGTTTTTACCATAGATCTTTAAAAGGGATAGATGGGCCTTTCTCCTACAGCGCAGCGTATTTCGCCCGGAGAAAGTGGGGTCATCATGATTCTTCCGAGAATCATGTGATCAAGGGACATCGTGTCTCCCTCTTCTTGGGCAGCAGTGATATAACAATGGGAAGCGCCGTTAAAAGTCTAGGATTGTCTGAAGATTTTTCATTATACTTATGTGAGAAATCTCTAAATGTGTGAATCTTGAGATTTTCTAGCGAAAGAGGGTTTGATGAATTTTATTAAAAAATAAAGACATAGTGAGTAACAGAAAATTTTCTTTCTGCTAAAGGCAAAAAAAGTCCCCATGCAGAGTCGAAATTAAGAATATTTTAAGCAATTTACTATAGATACCGAGCATTATATTAAATCACTAAAAACAAGCGATGGAAAATTAGTTATAGTATGTCCGCGAAAAACTGGATTTTTAGGTTTCCTAATTTCTATGAAAAATGTGCTGGGAACACATGAAAAGTATGTAAGTGCCCGAATTCCAGTTCTAAACTGCGTAATGATTTATAAGCTTACTCAGGATCACCTTGAAACTTTTTTCAGTGCTATCAGGTTGTGAGGGCGGATTCAACAATAATCGTCGGATAATTTCGAAGTGCGAAAAAAAGATTATTCATTCATACGGAAATTAATGAGTCCAGTTCTTCAAATTGCGCTGATTTTGACAACCTTCAAATGCTAAGATTAAATTTGAAACGTAACAAAAATGCTTTGAAAGAAAGCCTTTTCTTCCGATTCCTTTGACGACGATTTGGAAAATTCAGAAATCATCTCAATTAACATGACGCAGTATATTAATGATGTTTCTGACTACGCTGGATTTTTTGTCCGGCAAGTGCACTCTGTTGTGAACTGCGACGACTGCAACGCAGTCTTAACTACAACAAATCAAAAAATAGACCTAATAAAATTTAAGAATTTCGGGACACATTCAAGTATGATAACTTATTGCAAGATTGCAGCCGTTGAAATATGTACATTTGTGAAGAACAACTGAGCGAGAATGTGAAAAAGTTTTGGGAATAAAACACAAAAATATAATGTTACTCATGAGACCACAAGAGTTATATGAAAAATTTCGAATTCTGTTTTTCTAAATTTAAATACGCATATGTTGGAAACAGAAGCAGCAGATTTTCTCGTTAAAAAGTTTATAAAATTAATCGTTACTAAATATTTAAGTGTTAGAATGTATCGCGCAGTCAATTCAAACAATGAAAATAATTCACAAAGACCAATAAGTAGGAAAGTAACAAAATTAATATTGTTAAGGGACAATAATCACTAATTTTCTTCACCCTCGAGTTTAAATTGTCAAAATTATCATAGTCTGTGGGATGAAAAAAAAAGAAGAAAAGAAAAATTGGGGAGGGGGCGGAAGTCAAATGACCATTCATGTAGTTTATAATTGCAAATAATATATTTTCTGAGTACTTAAAAAAAAATGCTTAAAAATTAGGAACAAACCAAAGTTATTGGTTTGGCTAATATCGTGTTGGTGCGAAACGCATGCGAATATTAGAATATTATTTAATTGAGTTGACATTCGATACTATTTACATTTGTATTTCTAATTAGTTTATGGCTTTAGATCGGGTTTTATGTTAAGTTGTTGCACTGGCTTCAAAAGTTGTGGGGAAAAGCACGCATTGAAACTATTTATCTGTATTTGAAAAATTTGATTGAAATAAAAGAAAATTTATAAGGTCAATTTTTGTTTAAGATTTTTGAAGACGTCTTTTTCTACTCAGTATTTAAAGCACTTGAAAAAAAGTTTAAATAGCTTGTGCGCCTGCTTCAAAAGTTATGATGGGAAAATATCTAATGGACCATTCCATGAAAAAGCTGTCATTTTGTCCCGCATTTCATTAAAAAGTAATACCCTAAAAAGGTAACAAAGAACATTTTTTGCAAAAGTACAACAAATACATTTGCGATTTCTTAATGAAAAAAAAAGTTACCTTTTTTAATTATTACTTTTAGTGAAAAATATGAGGTGTTACGTGAGGGACAGAGTGTTCCGTTTTTCTTTAATAATGGGTAAAATGCTTTAATTTAACCCATGCTTTAAAGGGGGGTTTAACCCATGCGCAAAGTGATTCTCTTCGATAAGGGAAACAGTTTCTTGTGAGGGGAGTCCCTTGATCACGTGATGTCCAACGGGGGATGTTGACGCGCGCTCTGAGGAGAAACGTGGGGAGAAGGCACATCTATTCTATTTTAAGATCTATGGTTTTTACAGGTACCATGCCATATTTACAATGGTATGGGATAAAATTAAACACAGCTTGTATCAATTATTCATTCCCTCAGTGGAGCTACACCGCTTCGACCTGAACAGTCAACAAGGGCTCATCATGGGCTGCCATTTATATATTATCAGAACAAACTTAACTGGATATTACAAAATCAAGTATAAGGCATGATGAAAACATTACACAGCATCAATAGCAAAAAGAAATATTGTGTGTTGCATAAACAAACCATATAAGATACAACACGTGAAGTAGAGACAAAGAGTAGTTGTTATACGTTATTATATCTCAATAGATTGATGTTCAAGTGTCTTCTACAAAATTCAATTTGAAAATCATTGTTGGCGATGAGTTTTGTGACACCATCAATATTTTTAGCAATGATGACTAAGTTACAAATGGAATGTATGCAATAAAGAACAGCTTCAAAGAGGTTCTATTTCTAAACAGGCAGTTAAGTGGTGTATGTCCCGCAATGTTGGAAAATAGTTCATGGAAATAAGCAAGCAAGCCATTATTTACTGCAGTGGACGCAGGTTAAATGAATCAGTGATTAATTGAATCAACCTTTTTAATGAATCAAATCATCAAAAACAATAAAATCCAGGTTTATTGAATCAGCTGCTGCTTTATAGAATCAAAACTGTTAAGAGCAAAGCCGATTCATATGCTGATTAAGCGGCAGCGACTGTATTAGCTCTCATCAGAAAAGCATATACAGCTATTGATCTGGACATCTTAATTGGTCAAGACTTTAAGCTTAGTCAGCAGTGCAGCATATCAAGTAACAAAATGCTTGGGCTTATCAGTATATGTTTTGAATAATTCTAAGGAAGTTCTATAGTACTGAAGTTTGATAAGAGACCTTCACCTCAAAGAGGGCATGCTGTTTAGTTTCGGTCTTCCTAAATAAAGATTTTAGCTTATTAGAAAGGGTTCTAAAAGAGGGATACAAGATTGGTAAGAGTACTAACAAATTTAGATAATCATTCCAGACTTACAAGGCTTAATACACATCATCTTGAGAGAAAAAAAAAAGTCAGAGGACATGATTCAGTTCTTTAAACTTACCTAAATGGAAGATGTTGATGGGCTACATATTTGCACAGAAGGCAGATCTTTTTATCATCTTTTTCAAATCATCAGGCTAATATTGAAGTAATAGAAAATTATTAGTAGCTATTACAACCCTTGTGAAAGCCACTTTAACAGAGTTGCAGGTTTCTGGCATAGTTCACCAGAAGTAGATGTTGTTTGCAATTGGGGTGAATAATTTTTAAAGGGGCCCTTGATGTTCATTAAGGATCTATAAACTAACCAGGACTAGCCAAGCTGGTCCTAGTACCTCAATATCAATTATTCCAGATTGACATTTTTGGATGGGCTGACCAGTATGGAAAATGGTTTCATTCACAATGCATTATTTTTAAAATATCAAGAGAAGGTCCATCTTAGGGTGGTGAGGTTTTCTTGGTGGGAATTTGGTGCACAGCTTTCAGTTCTTGATTCCATAAATGCAGACATGTTTTTTGATGTTCCAGATTATTTGTTATGCTTACAAAATGGCAATGTTTCTATCTTGCTAATAGTAGAACACCATGTCAAATTATAAAACGTGTTGGACTTGGTATGCTTCAATATATTGCAACTGTAATACAAGTAAGGGGACTGTACTAAGATAGTAAAATACTTTACAGGAAGCAATTGAAAATATAAAAGAGCCATTCCACAGAAAACAGTAATTTTGTCCCACACCCGACGCCTCATATATTTCATTAAAAGTAATACTTTCAAATGGTAATGAACAAAATTTTGTTGCTTAACAAATTACAACCATATATGTGATTTCTCAAGCATAAAATGTTGTCATTACCTTATAAAATTATTACTTTTTAATGAAATACATGAAACCTCACATGCGGAACAAAGCGGTTACTTTTTCGTGGAATGACCCAAAAACAAAGCAATTTCTTGCATGCAAATGTAGTGTCCAAATACTTTTGTTCATTAAACACATGTTTACTTATAAGATTTCATTGTTTTATAGATCATTCAAGCAAATTTATCTTTTTACCCCCTAAAAATGCAATTTCTTGAAAAAAGTGACCTGTTAATGCATTGTGTTCTACATGGGAAGATGTAGGTCAACTCAGGTATATTTAGGATTATTACCAGTACACTACACTACATAATGCACTTTTAGTTGTTTATCAATGTACGTACTGCTTGAAAATTTTTGTAAATTAGTAAAGCCAAATTCAGTATTTAGATGAATTAGCACAGGCTAAATGTGTCAAAGAAAAGATAAAATAAAGCTCCCCTGTAAGGTGGATATCATGTATACTTGTACATACTCTAGTATAAGTAGACTCCTTAATTTCTCATGCAAAAGAGTAAAATTATATGAACTTTGTCATTCTCCTTCTAATTTGTGAATTCTCTAAACCTTTGAACACTTATTATTTTGAACACTTGTTGTTTTATTTATCTTTAGCATGATGATTTTTTTTAATTGAAATATCTTTTGAGTTGAATTGAAGGAATTCAACAATGTACAAAACTATGTGGAAGTCTCTAATACAATATTTTTTTTTTTAGAACAAAACAATTTGATTATAAGAGACTCTACTGAATAAATACAAAAACTGTTAATTGTTCTGAAATGCAATACAGTCCAGTCTTGGTCATCGGCCATAAACAGGCTGACAAAAAGGGAAGAAAAAATTAAGAGAAATAAAAAATACTCAACTAAATTTGAGAATCAATTTAAAGCCATTGATTTACATACAAAAACTTGACTTCTGAATTAAGTCTTAGCCATCTTCAATTCTTTGCATGAGGTTTGACAGAAGCATTCTTTGATAATTTCTCTTAAGTGCATTCAAAAAAAAAAAAAAAAAACTTGCTTCATTGATTGACTATTAGCAATCACATTTTGGTGGTAGAAACATGGTCCTGATATCACCCTCTAAATTGGCATCAGGATGAATTGGGGCATTATCTAACACTAAAACTGTTTTTCTGGATAGGTTATTACCTCTTAAAAACCTCTCTGTCAATGGTACGAACTCTTTGAAAAGCCAGTCTTTTAAATATGTCACTATTCATCTATGCACTTTTTTGATTAAAATATTTAACTGGCAGAGCATAATTTGCAGTTGCCTTAAAAGCCTTAGGATTTTTTTAAAAACCTTTCAATCATTGTCGGTCAGAGATACGTCAGAAAGAGAACAGGTACATTCACTGACATGCGCAAACTATCTGCAGACACATGCAAGCTTTAAACAATTTTTTGCATCAGCTAATTAAATAGAAAACTTAGTTGGTACTGCAGACAACCGGAACTCCACGTTATAAAAATGAAAAACTGCATGTAAATCATTTATTTAGTCATGTTTTTACATGCAGTTACTTTGTTATGCAGTTAAACTGATAAAAAAAATTTGTTTTAGTCGATTAACAATGCAATGGATTATAAGTAAAATCAAACTGATTACAAATAAAACAAGTTTGAGAAACCCTGATAAATACCTGCATATTTTCCCCTCATAGGAACAGGTAAAATACCTTTGATTGATATCTACAAGATTACGATTAAAAAGCTGAACACAAAATGGCTGTAAAATATTTTGTAAAGAATTAAATATATATATCTTTTCCCTGTCACAGCCTTCAGCAGCTTTGAGAACTGCTATTTGAATCCAAAATGTGTTGGGTTGCATTAAATACCATATAAAGATAGATGACAATTTAATTCTTTATTAGGCATTTGGACATTAATTAAAAAAAATATGCCCAAAATTTTGTGAATAGAAAAGCAAGAGTACTTCCGTTAAATCAAAATCTCCACTGGAAAAGCAATAAAAATGACGTACAAAGTAAATGAATACCAAAAGTTTAATTTTAAACCCGGCTAAGCATAATAATATGTTTGGTACCAGCAGTGATTACACACTAAAAGCATCCTTTTTCCCTTAAAAAACATAAAATTATGACATTTTGCTTCAAAAAAAAAAAAAAAAAATCAAAGCTTTGCCGGGCTTAGGTATTTAACATATTAACCTTGAATTTGTTTACTGTTTATCTATTATTTTCGGAGTCAATGATATTGTAAAATGAGATTCTTTAAATCAGTGGTGACCAACAGTTTTTTTATAGGAAGGCTGCACCTCATATTAAAATTATTCTCCTGTGCCAGAACATATAAAACTTCAAACTATTTAAATGCTTTCAAAATAACATGGGAAAACATGGAATAAGAAAAAAGATTGCAGACCAAGAATTGTTTTAATCATTACTCGATGCTTCTTTTATTAAATAAACCTGTTTTCCTATACACCACGTTTTTTTCTGAATATTAGGCTCCTAATATGTGCCATACTGACTAATAGTGGTTTTCAATTTGTAACATTGAACAACATAACAGGCCGCATGTTGCCCACATGCCATAGGTTGGGCACCACTGCTTTATATCAGGGCCATTTAAACTACTTGGTTCTTGTGTACCACTTTTCCCCCGACAATTTATAACATATCTTTAATCTGGCTATTTTCTTTGTTAACTTTCTGAATTTTAAAACAGTTTTATTTCTTTTCTTTCTATGAAAGTATGTATTTTTTATCTTTTGTTTCTTTTATTTCCATTTTATCTGGATATCACATTTGTAGTAGCTCTCACAGATAACAGTATCACATCTTTTTAGAAAGGGTGCTTTCACCCCTTCAGGATATCAGTTAGAGTGGATCATTTTAAAAGACATTTTTGAAGGTAAATGTGTCACTAAATTTCTGGCCCTAACCATCTTGACACTTTTAAAAAACCTTGATAATTGCCTACCTAATATGCAATAGGACTACCGAGGGGGAAAAAAAGGTTGAACAGTACACGAATTAACCATCATTGACTTACAAACTACTCCATGTACAAACTATCCATGCCAACTTCTGTATAATAAAGTTAACTGTGATAAAATTGAACTTTAAATTGTGCATACAGTAGGACTCCAATTATACAAATCAATTGGGATCAAATACCATTTGAATAATAAAAAAATTCGGCTTTTCTCTTAAAAAAGGCTATATTTTGATTTATAGCTGCATGTATGTTTAAAGTGGGCGAAACGATTACTTAAAAGAAAAAGAGCTTTTAATGAATCCAATAAACAGGCAAAGCATTTACTTGTTAAGTGCATTTACAAGTGCTGTACATTAGTACAGTATGTATGAACTTTAAATGAAAATCATTACTTGTAGAACATAAGTCAAAGTAAACTGAATTTTTTTCTGAAATTTTGAAAGTGATTCGTATAGTAGGAGTTAAGATAATTGAAGTGCTACTGTATATGAATAGTCCAACTATATTTATTCACTCATGTTTATTACTTACCAGCTGATGATTATTAAGAAACAAAGCATACAACTATTAACTTCATTGTTGATTTAAGTTATCCATTTAAGAAATCTACCGAGAAAAAATAAGTACATTGATACATGAAGCATTTAGTCACAAAACCAGCTAAATCCATTTAAAAAAACAAAAACATTCCATGTTTTACCCACCTAAATGTTACACAGAATTTTCTTTTGAATAATTTTTTGGTGTACAACTTCATTTTTATTTTATGTTTCGTTTTAGCAGTATTATCTTTTCATTTTTAATTTTCCATTTCAATTCCAATGGGGATGTTTTTTCAGTCAAAAGTAATACTTTTAGTCACTAAAATTGATAAAATAAGCAAAAAAAAAAAAAAAAGGATGGAGCCAGAAAATACTTTTCCTATCCCAACATTTAATTTTTAAATATTTTTTTTAAATGTCAGATTCCTAAAACAAAATGTTTCATTGTGTGACGCCACAAGTGAGGAAAGCCAGCTTGAATCGGAGCATGTGGTTGTCTTTCCTGGCAAGATATTGCCTTTTACTGATTTTTCACTGTGAGCAAGTAGTTAAATGAAATATTCATTTGACGAAGTTTGGCAATGTCCTGAAACTTTATTTTAGTACCCTAGCGACTTGCACACTTGTGGACGTCAGCAGCAAAAATGAAAACAACGTCTGAACGTCTTTTAAGATTATTTTTCTTAAAGAGAGGAATAATTCAAAATTACGAAAAAAAAAAAACCCTTTTTGACCATGCTCTTTTAGAGAAAAATATTTTTGAAAAATGGGAAACAACCCAATTGAACTCATGTGGTATCTCAATTTTATGCTACAAAATAAAAATGCAAGTTAATTAGGAAATTTATTATAACAATGCTATTGGTGTTATCTGCGCGTGTTTCACTTTGACCATTCAGCAGAAGCATTGGTTATTGGTGCTGAGCTGGTTATGAAATAAAACCGGTTTTCGACCTAACCGAGAGGACTTCATTTTAAATTGCTTTGTAATGTGATAGTATGGACCAGGAACCATGACTTTGCAAAATAAAACTTATGGAAAATGCATGGACAGTGTTGGTTTTCATACTAAACGCCTCATATAAAATTAGATGCAAAATATCTTCTATTTTCTACCAAAAGAGTAAGCCACCAGTGGACCAGAGTAAAATATTTTTCAATTTTAACATGACCCTTGTATGAAAACTTTACACAATGAAATAAGTTCAAAAACTTTCTTATTTAGGAATAAATGAAAGCATACACTAATGGAACTTTGTCAACAGTCAAGTTTTTATTAACGTATGGGTTTTTTTTTATTATTTTATTTTTACGCACAAAGCCATTCTCTCCCTGCTTCTTAAATTTAAAAAAAAAAAAGGTTTTCAGCATTAAGTTTAATAAAATGGGACAAGCTTGAAATCATATCTGCGATGCTATTTTATTTCCATCATTTTCTGGTATGCTTGTAGATATTTAGTTACAGATTTACAACATTAAAAAGCCAATGCTATTGCATTTTTTTTTCTGGCATTTTGAGATCTTTAATGACTTTACATGTTCTTTTATTTATTAATTTTTCTAATCTAAAAATTATAGCATTTTAGCAAACCATAATAAATGTCTCATAAAAACTTTTAAGGTGCCTTCATTTAACTTTGACTATCAAATTGGTTAGATTTTTCTACCTTTTTATTGAATCCAAATTTTTAGTGTGTACTAAATCAAAAATATGTAGGAAATTGAATTAATGTGCAATCCTTCCCCCAATTTAGGTGTATGTAGCTGTGTGCAATCAACTTGCACTAATTTTGACGTGGTTTTCTTATATTACCAATAACACTAAATATATATTTTGCTTTAGGTGAAAAAATAGAGGCAAATAAAATTGCATAAAAC
The DNA here is from genome assembly GCF_026930045.1 of Uloborus diversus. Taxonomy (NCBI): domain Eukaryota; kingdom Metazoa; phylum Arthropoda; class Arachnida; order Araneae; family Uloboridae; genus Uloborus; species Uloborus diversus. Next base: position 101,531,933 of record NC_072737.1, read on the forward strand.
ATATGCATAGTAATGTATACATGTTCGTTTACATTGCTTGTAACATTGAAGTAAATTAAGTTGGACTTTTTTTCTTTTAATTATTTTTATTTAGAAAATTAAGCTTTCAAAAGAAAACTGTTGTTTTAGATGAATGTATGTAAGCCAATAAACCACAGCACTTTGATGCAGATGTAAGTAAGGGTGATGAATTTCAATTCAATACAACTCATAAATGCATATCAATGTAAATATTAGCATTTCTCTCAAAACAAGCGACCGTCCAAAAGCGTACTTTTACAATTTTGTAAACTCAAGCAAATTCTTGAAAATACTCACAAAATACCAATACAAAATGAGCACGTTCTTGAGGTTCGTTGAGAAAGTATTTACAATTCAAAAATATACTATGTACTAATACTTTTTTTTAAATTCCTAATTGTAAAACTGCTTGAAGTTATAACAATACATGTTGTGGAGGTAGATAATAGTAGTGTGTGTGTGCAGCAAGTATTTCACTATATTTCACTAAAGATTACATGTGATTCAATTTTGTGACAATTTAACAATTATATTACATATTTGAGCACAAATAACAGCAAAAGCAACATAAATTAATCAGATATCAATCATCAAACAATTTTAATATTCTCCTTTTGAAAATATTTTAACCTGCTAGTTTCATTAATAATTCAATAATAAATAAAAGTTATCATTAACGACAGCATTAACGACAAACTTAAGTGCTTAAAGCCATTTTTGTATATACAGATATTTAATTGTAATTTAATTTTGATTCAGGATGCTTTTCATTTTCTTGTTCAAAAAAAAAATTGACATTTATGTACAAAATAAAATATTCTACTCTCCTCAGTTTGGAACAATAAATTTCACGTATTAAAGCAAAACTTTAAAAATTATTTCAATTATTTCAGGAAGCATACTCTTCCCTAAAAGTCAAACTAAAAGAGTTTTAAGGACCCTTCTTTTTTTTTAGAAATTATTTTTGAAAATTTGCTTTGAATATTTGTTGCATAACTAAATTCTATGTAAAGTATTACTTTCAACCAGCAATCAGAGGAGGCTCCTGAATTTAAATTGCTAAATAGGGGTACACAAAATAAATTTTGAACATTTAATATGCAGATATGGCATTACACAAGTTACGTTTTTGAAACTCTTTTTATTTTACTTGTTTATTTATTTTTGATGTCGAAAAAAAAAATATCAATAACAACTTTTGAAATTAAGTATGTTATTTATCATGGTTTTTTCATTTGATAGAATGACTTCACTTGCTGTAAAAGACATTCTTTAAAATAGTGTTTTAATGACTTTTTAGGAATGAAAATTAAAACGGAAAATAAGCAAAATATGAATCCTAAAACTTATCTACCAACCAAATTCATTTAGAATGCATTAAACTGGTTCCTTTACCATGCATTAAGCAAGCCTTTAACACACATTCATATTGCAGCAAAACTAACTAAACTTAAGGAGTTTTAAGAGTCCTTAAAAAAAGAAGTGAAAAGTAACAGCTTTTACGGACTTTTTAAGGAGCGCACACATCCTGAATTTGTTTTATAAATTGTATATTGTGTATGTAACCAGTGAATGCATAGAAATTCTACTAAATTTTCATATTGTATGCAAAAAATTAAAACCACAAAACTCAACATCTTTCAAACATACTTGGTTTATTTGATAAATAATTGGTTAAGAACACATTCATAAGAGAAATAGTTTAGTGTATCACCTTGTTAACTAAACAAGAAAAATAACGATTTAAGTATAACAGAATCGTATCACAAGTGATTTAAACAAGTTGTGAAGAGATATGGAAGAAAATGTAAAGAAACACTTTTTGTCATTTTTCAACAGTATTCGATGTTTAAAAATCCAGCAGTTAGTAACACCCTGAGCTCATTAGGTAACAAAGCATTACATATAACAGCTTCCCAAGCCCTATTTTTTGACACAGAATGTAAGTTTCCTTTACACATAAAAGCTCGAAAAATGCCGTTTTGGTGCATGATGTACAAGCAGATTAAAAATATACATCACAGTTTTAAAATTTTGCCTTTAAAAAGTGAAAAGCTATTCCATTGATTGTGAAATGGAAAAGTCATTGAAAATTGGATCAACTATTGAAGGCAGTATTTGGGTAACAGGATCCAAAAGTCGAAGAAATGGATTGCTCCTTTAAATGATGCTACTTCCATCTATAACCATTGGGAAAATGATTCAAGAAATCACATAAATATTCGAACGAAATGCAATAAATAATGTACAAATGATGAATACAGCCAAAGTTCTTTACTGTACACAACTTTTCACACATAATAATTAAAACCAAATGCCATGCAAGTAGCATTCATTAATTTGTATAACAACACTTAACAAAAAATGAGAATGAAATTTGGCCTGAAAAATAGTCCATAAAAATGAAGTTGCCGGAATACTGCATGTGGCAGAAACAAAAACAAATGCAAATAAAGAAAAGTGAAAATAAAAATTTCAAGCATTTGCACCTGATTTATTTTTTCATCCAAATTGATGCTGGACAAGTCTTCCATTCATGCAGAGATGCCAACCTTAAAAAACCTGAATATATCTTAAGAATAACTACATATCCTTTTCAGATTCTTCATGTAAGAAAATCAACGGGTGAGCTTTTTCAGTTGTATGGGGGGAAAATTTACCCTTTGCTATAATCGTGACAAATGAAGAAATATTGAGCAGTTTTCACCATACCTAAAGGCATTTTTTATGAAAATATTTTACAGCTGCAGCTATGAGTTTTACTAGGTCAAAACACCACTTGGATATTTTTAATCACAATCATTTGAAGGGGGTAAAAACTGCACTTCTTTATACTTTCCATCTGATTCCCTTATAAAATATTTCAAAACACATAAGCCACAAGCTTCTTGAAAATCAGTGCTTAAAATATAAAATAGGCAAAAAGTGAGAAACGGAAAGGTGTAATAATTACAACAGGCTTTGTATAATATCATAATGAAAATTTCCTGACTATTCTTACAGTTGTTTCGATACATGAATGTCACTGAATGTAGTGCAGTGAAGAGCATCGGGGAAAAGAACCTGGAAACGACAAATGCGTCTTATTAGAGGTCAGCATCACTGGAAATGCAGCTGCAATTTCAGAAAGTAGAGCAACTTCCACCAGCCATTTCAATCTCTGACGTAGGAGTCACCGGAGATTCTTGAAAACTGTACAACTTTCACACAAATGCGGGTGTGAAAGGTCAATTCACTTTTCTATGCGAATGAAAACGGAAAGAAAATTCTACTTTATTTACAAAAAGATCATGTCTTCCAATTGATGGAACCTTGAGGGAGAGAACGTGGTGGGATCATGTCCAGCAGATACTGCCGCTGAAGTTCAGCAGAGCTCATGGGATTTTTTCCTAGGAGTTGATATGAATAAGCTTGGGCTGCCAATAGAGGAGCAAAGGGCAACATGTGGGCTGGCTGGGGCTGAGGCATTGTCTGTGCAAAGTGCTGGAGTTGTTGGGCCTGCGCATGGAGCAACGACTGATGTGCTGCACTCAACTTGGGCAGATGCTGTAGGAGAGATGCCGAGCTCACCATAGCACCTGCTCCAGCACCCATTTTTTGCATCAAACCATGTACGGGGCTGTGGGGGGCAGGCGGGGAAGGTCCACTAGATGTCACTATTGCTGGAGTGGGCGTGGAACAGGGTGTGTGAGTGGGGGAAATTCCCACTGGGGGAGGTGGACTAGGCATAGCCTGGGACATTCTCTGCTCAATTTCCTGCTCTTGTTGTAATGCCTTAACAAATGCAGTCTTTAAACGATTGGTGTGTTCTGCTTTTAAAGCTTTTTTAATATTAGAGGTCACACAAGTTTCGCAAATGACTGAGGGTTTGTGCATGCGAGATCGTCCAGCATCCTGCCACTTCCATACAGGACTAAAGTCTGTACCACACTGAACGCACTCAAAAGGTTCTGGTGGAGGTCGGTTAATGTTTGGATCTTCCGTCAAGAAGTCCACTACTTTTTCCAGTCCCAGCAAACAAATGAACTCTTGATTGTTTGCATTAGGCACAAAGTGCATTTCTGGAGGAGGAGGCTTTGGAGGAGGTATCTGAAGGAGTGTTTTCTCCAGTTGCTTCCTCAATGCAAGTTTTGCAGCTGCTTGCCTCTGAGCTGGAGTCTGGTTGTCCATCCTTTCCAATTGGGAGGGCTGGATAGATGAGGGAGATGGACAAGCCTGAGGAGTAGTCTGAAAAATAAACATCAGCGTTAAAAATCAATATATATTTTGAGCAATAACTATGTAGATTAGCAATTTTAAATATCCTGAGCAATTGAAAGTTAAAAAAAAAATGCAGGAAAAAACAATTTATTAAATCACAAAAACATAGTGGATGATCAGTAGCTTCCAGCTGATAAAAAAGCTAAAAATATTATAACAGGCTGCTTTGGGGCCATTCATTAATTACATAAGGATGATTTTGTCAATTTTCGATCCCCCCTACCCCCATGTGAGGGTACATAAGATTTTTTGAACTTCTTCCCCCTATTCTTACATAAGATTTCATTTCGTTTTTCAAAAGAATAAAATGTTAAAAAAGAATCAGTTACACTAAAATTTCCGTTTTGAGGTAGATCAAAGATTTTTATTTTTCAAACATATTATATGATGCGATACTAATAAAAAATAAAACATGCGATACATAATGCGATTCTTTTATTATATTTTACACTATTCATACTTCGTAAAACAAGTAAAAAACAGCTCATCCTAATATGTTTTTTAAACTTCCAGACACAAATGAAGTATAATCCCTGCCAAATCACTTGACCGCACGATTTCTAATGCAAAATATCGACTTAGAAAAAATTACGTTTGACCCTTCAACATAAGCTGGATATTATGATGATTTTGATAATTTGATTCATTAAAGCGGTTGATTCAATTAACCACAGATTCAAGTAACCAGCGTCTACTGTATCATTTGAATAAGATGCTTCAGATCTGGGGTCCTATAGTTATAGAGTTGATTTTTAAATCTAGTTTCACAATTTTTTTTCTTAATTACTTTTTAATTATTGCAGCTTACTTTTAGACTATTTTATTTTAAGAATGCTTAATAATCTATGCATGTATTAGGGGTGAAAATCTTCCGCGGATCCACGATTTTCCGCTTTTTGTATTTTTTTCATTTTTCGGCCGCCGAGCATTTTCAAGCGATTGCGCAATCGCATTCTTCCTGTCAGGATTTTTGATGTCTCACGTGTTCTTTCTAAGGTAGAAAGAAGAAAAGAAGGTGGGTGGGGAGGGAAAAAGGATCGAGAATGACGTAGAAAGCATCAGCATTTATGCATTTCGAAATCCGTTTGCATCCGCTTCCATAACACTCGCTCATTTTTGTCTACTATGCCATCCTATCACTTAAACCTTTATAACGTTTTGTAGACTATTATTTTCAACCCTTCTTGTATATATTTTATTTTCTGCTGAAGACTTGTACGCTTAGTTTTGCCACATTCATTTCACAGCCACTTTCTAGCGATCACACAAATACCCCCTCACCTCCCATCTGCCCCGACCTTCCCACCAGGATTCTTTCTGAGGCATACGTTCTTTCTTGAATAGAAAGAAGTAAGGAACTTTTTGCTGTTGGTGAAGAGACGATACCATAATTGCAGTCCATTTCCGCGACAAATACTCGTGCTGCCATCTAGTAATAGAACAACAAGTCAACTTCTAATTTATTATAGTTGATTGCAAAATTAGCGGAAAAAATATTGAATGGAATTTTGTTAAAACTATTTTTCCAGTACGAAAGTGGTTAATTAAGGATGAAAACTTTTTATCCTTTCTTCAGCGAAGAGAGGATTAATTCTGTTTAAATCAATGAAATTTGCTAACTGCACAATTTCGTTAGAGATTTTTATAAGTCATTACAAAAGTAATGTAAAAAATATGACATTTAATGCAGTTGTATAGATCATTTGAAGAGCCCTAAAAAAGATGTAATAGATAAAATAAAGCTTGCAACCCAAGTTATTTTGTTTTCAGCGGAGGCGGGAGGGGGGATTAATGTGATTGAAAAGAAATGTAAAATGAAAATAAAGGATTTTTATTTTTTTTTTTTGCCTTTTCACTTCTCTTTTACAATTTGAAATTTTTGAAACAAATCATTAAAATGAAAACTATTATATTTTAGATTGTTCGTGGACTAGAATTAAAACAATGACACAGGTATGAAAAATATCAAACGTTGTAAAATGATCAAAAAAAAAAAAAAAAAACACAAAAGCGCAACAAAAATTAATTTCCTGATAATTCAAAATTTTCTCACTACAGTGATCCAAAAATTAATATTAATAACCCTATAAGGGAAATACGGCAAATGTTAAATGAACAAATAAGTTTTACTAAAAAGCATAACTTTTAGTAATGAAAATATCATAGAAAATAAAAACTTTGACATTTTTCCTGAAAGCAAAACAGAAAATGGATGAATTTAACACAAAATAGCGAATTTGCTAAACTCGTACAGAAGTGTTTCGGGGTTACAAATAACTCCTTTTTCCTTTCAAGAAAAATGTCAGCTTGCAGATTAAAAAACTCTTCCTTAGTCCATTGTCTCTGCTCACGTCTTTTCTGCAGTAAAATAATAATAAAAAAGAGTTCCCCATGACTTCATAACATGTGTCAGCGAGTTTTTACCAATTTATACTTGAAAAAAAAAATCTTTTGTTAGTACATTTTAGTAGTTCTTATTTTCCACTAAACCATCAGTGAGCACAAAATAATGCCTCAGTATCAAAAATAAATAATAGAAATTATAACACACCGAAATGAAAAAAATGCCTGAAACATAATTAAACAAATAAGTTTTGCTAATAAGTATTACTTTTAGACATGTAAATATCATAACGAAGCAAAGTTTCAAAATTTTCTGAAAAGTAAAAATAATTAAACAAAGTAAGAGAAAAAGCATAAATCTACTAAAACTCTCGGGCACGTGTTTCGGGGTTACATGGAACCGCTTTCTCCTTGCAAAATAGGTATGAGCCCATGAATTTAAAGACTCGTGGCCAAAAAGCGATTCCCCCACCTTTCTTTTGTCGATACTGTGGCACTACCTTCATTCTTTTCGAGCTCACTAATAGTTTAGTGGAAAATAAAGACTTAAAAGTACCAAGTTTTTTTTTTTTCAAGTATAAATTTGCAAAATCATGCTGACACGTGTTTTGGAGTCATAGGGAGCTCTTTTTAGCCTACTTTCCCAGTAAAAGTCAGAGAAAGAAGAAAAAAAGCATGAAAGAAGGCTTAATGCATCTTAAAAATACCCCCCCCCCCCACACAAAAAAAAGGTCAATAATAAATAAAATAGTTAGATAAATATTGAAAAATTAAAAATTGGAAAGTAGGGTATTGAGATGGGGAAAAATGTCTGTCGGTCCGTCTGTTGGTCTGTCTGTCTGTGCCCCCCTAATAACTTTTGAATGAATAGTCCGATTCGAACAAATTTTTTTTTGTTAGAAAGGTCTCGGCGAGGACATCTCATTCCCATAATTCATTTTTTGATTTGAACAATTTTTCGTTCAATTTTGGAACAGTTCAAAAAAACTTAACATTAGCGCCTATGGGGAAATTCAAATCAAAAATAAATCTTGAATTTAGGGGCAAAGTGGCTAACAAACTTTGTAGGGAAAAGCTTTTGATGAAAAACATGTATTGAATATCTTTTTGATTTAAACAAATTTTCGTTCAATTTTGAACAGTTCAAATTTCTTAACATTAGCGCCTACGGGGAAACTGAAAGTCAATATAGATTCCGGACTTAAAGGCGGATTTTCTTCAAACAAACTTTGTTGGAAATAGCTTTTTACTACTGACTCCGACTCCGATAATTTTGGCTCTCCTGACTCCGACTCCTGTGCCCGAAAATTACTCGGACTCCCATTTCCCGACTTTGAATCTGACTTCGTAGCTTTGGCAAAACTTTATGCACGGAGGAAAAATGGCTGACTCCGACTCTTAGATATTCGACTCTGACTCCAACTCCTGTATCAAATAATAAGTCCTATTTGCAGACTTTTTGGGGAAATGACCGATTTCAACTCCGAGTCTTTGAATTTAAAACTTTCGGCTCTCGAATCTAACTCTTTTGTTCCAAAATCAGATGGACTCTGACTCTGACTCCACAGCCATGGTTTTTACTGTGCAATAATTGTTTTAAATATGTTTTAATTTATGTATTCAGTTTTTGGCGGAGAAGTACGAAGTCCTTTATGTTTCTACATAAAGCTATGCGCAGACGATGAAAATTATTTCTTTAAGTTAACATCTTCTTGTTTTTATTCATTTTTGAAAGTACGTTAATTAATTCTTAAAAATTTTTTTGGTAACAGGGGAAAAACAAATGATTATTTTAATTTGAATTCTTTTTCCTCTTTGAAAGCGGTTGAAGTTTTTTTTTTTTTTTTTTTTTTGATTAAAAAAATATATTTAGCTGCTTTGTTTAAAAGGTGCTGCTATTTTATTTGTTCTTTTATTTATTTTTTACGTATCTACTTCTTTAGATAAGCGAGGCATACTATATTTCTCAAAATCAGCTTAAAATATTTAAAAAAATATATTTGAAATAATTTACGATTTTAGCTAATTTTGAGAATACTGATCAGATACTAGAAAGTCGATATTGGTATACGGGAAAGTAGGCTCATTTAGTTCTAGACAGAACTTCTTGTTTCAATGCAGAAAAGATTTTAGCTTGTTTATGTACAGACAATCGACTGGGGCGGCGAAGTTTTTAAATCCTCAAGCTCACATCTGTTTTAAAAGGAAAAAGGAGTTTCTTGTAACCCCGAAACATGTGCCAACGATTTTGCAATGTTTTATAATTTTGTATTTATTTATTCATTCATTTGTTTTCGTTTTTGCTTCAAGTCTAATTTTCAAACTTTTTTCTTTCATGGCACATTACTAAAAGTTATGCTTTTTAGCAAAATTTATTTGTTTAGTTACATTTCAGGGATTTTTCTTCTTTTCAATGTGTTATTATTTCTATTATTTATTTTGATACTGAGACATTTTCATTCACTTTCAGCTCACTAATATTAAGTGGAAAATAAGGACTAAAGTGTTCATGTAAAAGTTTGTTTCTTTTTTTTTCAAGAATAAATTTTCAAAAACTCCCTGACACGCATTTTGAACTCAAGAAATACTTTTTTTATTATTTCATTGCAGAAAAGATGTGAGCTGAGACAATCGACTGATGTGAAGTTTTAAAATCCGCAAGCTCACATGTTGTTCCTTGTAACCCCGAAATACGTCCGTACAAGCTTTTGCAAATTTATATCTTTTTATATTTATTTATTTATTCATTTTCGCTTTCAGGAAAAAATATCAAACTTTTTATTTTTCATGATAAAAGCATAACATTACTAAAAGTTATGCTTTTTAGTAAAACTAATTTCTTCTTTTATATTTCCACCGTCTTTTCCTAAAAAAAGGGGGTGTTACTAATGTAAATTCTTGAGTAGTGTAGTAAGAAATGTTTGAATTATCAAGAAATAAATTCTTATTGTGTTATGGATTTTTGTTGATCATTTACAACGTTTATATTTTTCATCGCAGAGTCATTACTTTTATTCTAGCTCATGAACAATCTAAAATATGATTATTTTCATTTAATGTATAAGGTGTTTTCTTCGCGTACGATTTATTTCTATAATTGTTAAATATAAAAATTAGTAAAAAAGCAAAAAAAAAAAAAAAAAAAGGTGAAAAATTTGCATTTATTTTTATTTTCCATTTTTATCACTTTTCAATATCATTAATCCCCCCCCCCCCCCCGGTGAACACAACAAAATTTGGATCGAAAGCTTTATTTCATCTATTACACCTCTTTCGGGTTCGAAAAATGATCTTTATAACTGTATTTTATGTCATATTTTTTAGTGAGTTTTGGATAACTTGTACAGCTAGCAAATTGTATTGATTTAAACAAAATTCCTTCTTCCTTCTCTGAAAAAAAAAAAAAAAAAAAAAGCTTTCTTCCTCAATTTTCTTGTTCAAAAAACAGTTATAGCAAAATTTCGGTCAATAATTTTTCGTTAATTTCGCAGTCAACTGTAACAAAGTAGAAGTTAACTTGTTAACGTATCACTAGTTGGCAGCACTCAACGTGCAAAAAAGGACTTTATTTATGGTCTCGTGTGAAGAGGGTGAAATAGGAGGGGAAATGCTGGAGAGTGATGGTGGGTGCAATCGTTAGATATAGCTTTCGAAATCTGATTGCATCCGCTTCTGTAGCACTCTCTCATCTTTATCTGCTATGCCATTCTACTGCTTAGACATTAATACCTTTTTGTAGACTAATATTTTCAACTCTTCTTATACTTTTTATTATTATTATTTTTTTTTATGAAGACTGCCATGCCCATTCAAAGATGCTTATCCTATTCCATCCAAGTTAATTTAAGCCAACATCATTCTTCAAATCTAGTTTTAACGCTTATCAGGCTTACCAAAGATATAGCTCTTGAAGATCTGAATAAATTCAAATTTATTTTAATTATACTGCTATTTTATTATGACATACATGTAAATATAGGAAATTAAAGATGCTTATATTCTCAAATCATGACATAGTGTTTAAAGCTTTTTCATCCATTTAAAAGTAATCATTTTATGCTAGTGTTTAAAATGACCATCAAAGCTCAAAAAGTTTTAGATTGGGTTTAGTTTTTTAATGATTTTTTATAGAATACTAGCATTCCCGTACCCGGCAATGCTCAGGTAATGGAATTAGCAGGGGATAACAGTGCTTGGTGCACCTAGTTATGAAAATCCCCTATAATAATTACTTATTACCTATATTTTTTCTAATTTTGGGAGGGTCCCGGGACCTCTAGACTCCTTATATATATGCCCTTGTCCTAAACCGATCTTTAACTGTTATTAACAATCCTTTTAAAGTATTGATTATCTTTGCAAACACAGGCCATCCACATTTTATTGTTATACCTATGTTTAAGCAAGAACTTCTTTGTATACAATATATTTAGTTTTTTTTTTTTTTTCTGGTGCTAAAATTATTAAGCTGCTTGATGAACTGACTTTTGAGCAATCTACATAAAATTGGTCGTGTTGAAAAGAAGTCCTGTCTGGGTCCCTGGACTCCTTATATATATATATATATATATATATATATATATATATATATATATATATATATATATATATATATATATATATATATATATATATATATATATATATATATATGTTCTTGTCCTTAACCAATCCTTAACTGTCATCAATGATCCTTTTAAAGTTTTGATTTTCTGTACCCGTGCAATGCCGGGTACGGGAATGCTAGTATATATATGTTATCTCAGGACATTGATTTTCATCATTTACTTTTAAGATGTGAAATAAAACTTAAATGCTTTATGTATTTTATCTGTGATGATGTTCTTAAAAACTTCGTTTCCAGTTTTGAAAAAGGGAAAGTGAAAGCCAGAAACATTATTTGACTTGAGAAAAGCCTCAAAAAATCAAGTGAGAAACAAAAACAATATCAAATTTAAAATTTGCTCTTGACCAAAAGTTGAGATGAAGTATTGAATAATTATTTGAATGGAGGAAAGCCTTCGAAAATAAGGGCTTTAAATTTCAACTACAGGTTTTAATTTTTCAGAAATTAAGGGGTTTAAATTAATTTCTCCCGAACTAATTGATGTTTTGAAAAATCCTTTCTTAGTGGATACTTTCGTAATCATGTGGACATGTTTGCCAAATGTCAAGCCTGAGGTATCAGCGGTATTGGCTGTGTGTTGATGGATATATGTTATCTCAGGACATTAATTTTTATATGTACAGATACCTAGCTGCTCCACAAAATTTCAAAATACTCCTCAAATTGTTTCTCACAATTGTTCTCTTGTTGTTGTTAGCCACACTGATAATGTCATTTTGTAATTATGGTGTCCAATGATTCAGCTTGTATTAAGTGTTTAATTATACAGAAGTTTTATAACATTAGATGTCACATTATAAATTTTAATTTCACTTGATTTGTGGGCTATGGGAAATTGAAAGTGGTAAATAAAATTGATATACCTGTTAAAATCTTAAATAAATGCAAGCTTATTTTATTTATTCATTAGCATTTCTTCTAGTAAAAAACAAAACAAAAAAAAAATTATCTATTAATATTTAAAAGACAGTATAGTATCAATATAATTTTGCGTAATGTAATCAGGGCCGCGCCAAGCCTGATTGGCGCCGTCATGCAAATGCCTTTAGAGCGTCTTCATTCAATGGTGTTCGGGGAAAATATGGTTAACACATGGAGTGAGGTTTCGTAGACAAATACAATGTGGGAAAAAAACACTAAGGCGTTTAATTAATTTTTAAAAAACAATGTAAAGATTTTTTGTTTTGTTAAAATGTACGCTTAAATACATTTATCAAAACATAAGTTTATGAATATTTTTTAAAAATAGCATTGAAAGCAAATTTATACATATGTATATTACCATGCTGAAGATATCTTATCTTCAATAATAATAAAGCTGAAAGTCTGAATATCTGTCTGGATGTCTGTAACGCGCATAGCATCTAGACCGTTCGCCGATTTTCATGAAACTTTTCACAGAATTAGTTTGTAGCATGGGGGTGAGACCTGAAAGCGATTTTTCGAAAATTCGATTTTGTTCTTTTTCTATTCTAATTTTAAGAACATTTTACTGAGCAAATTATCATAACGTGGACAAGCAAATTACCATAATGTGGACAAGCAAATTACCATAACATGGACAAGCAAATCATCATAACGTGGAACATGGGTGAGCAAATGAACATAGCAAATTGGCGAAAAATTTATTATAAATTATATTTGTAAATATACAATCTAACCAAATGACTTTTTAATTTTCTACTATGGGCAAAGCCGTGCGGGTACCGCTGGTACTAATTAAACTGATTGACACTATCGGCTAAGAGTTACAAAACAGTGACGCAACCAGAAATTAGTTTAACGCTAGGGGGGACGACACTTTTTTTTTCATATGAACTTAGCTTTAATTCTTCATTAGCCGAAACACGCAATTTGGAGATGTAAAGGGGAGAAAAAGTTTACGGAAATCTCTCCAATGTTTTTCGAAATTGATGTCTTAAAAACGCGATTATAGACTATTCTTGCTACCGAAGACTTAGCAAGTTTCTGTTCCATTAAGTGTCCCCTCAATGTTTCGAAATTTAAAGTCCTCAAAACGAAGATTTTAGACGTTCATAATGGTATTAAGAAGAAATTATCAGAGGTTCTCCCTCTTAATTTTTTGAAATTGTAATTTTAAAAGCTCAATTTTCATCGTTCTTTAGTGATATAACAGGTTTTGGGACACCCCTCCAAGAACTTTTTTTTTTTTTTGAAATTTAAGAAACTATCTTCAATATTGTTAGGGCATGGCGTGTTGGGTGGATCTCTTCAAATTGAGAATGATCTGTAATGTTTTTTTTTTGAAAATATTTTCATTTCGATACGGAATAAAAAGGATGAAAAATAAAAAGGGAAATAAAAGAAAGAGAAATATGGTTGGAGAGTAATTAGCTGACAAAAAAATCTGCAACATGGAAATTTTTAATTAAAAAAATTATATTTAAAAGATCTAAAATTTCCCCCTCGACATTTTATAAGCTGAAGCATGAAGATCTTAACACTAAAAATGAAATGTTTCTACATTTTCCTATTTAAGTGATTAAGAATATCATAAAACATTTGATGTGGAAAATGGTGGAAGTTAAAATCTTCATTAATTGACTAATAAAATTTTTACTTTGCATTTAAATTATTTTCGAGTATCCCCTTCGGTATCAATGCGAGACGCATCCCTACCCTTTATTGACACTGCAGACTTTTAATACATCTTAAACCGTTAAAACAAAAGATATGAACTATTAGTACATACCAAATGTAGCTCAAGATGCTGATATTACTCTCTACGTTTTTTATTTTAAAAAATTAATCTAATTTGAAGAATAGATTGAAGGCATAATAAATAAATGAAAAATTTGCTTCTGGTTTTCCGTGTGTTCGAAAATCGGAGAATGGCAAACATTAAACTTTGGAATACAGTGTACATTTTAATTTCATATCTAAAAGTTATTTCGAGTTCAGTAATCAAAATGGTTGTTGCGCCTCGTCGCGCCGCCTCGTACGCTCACCCAGAGCGTGAAAGCATTCACGGCTGCACATTAGGAAGAAAAATGCTAATTTACGCATTAGTTAGCGTCAAGTGTTTTCAGTGTAAAAGCTTGCGCTTTGGACTAGCATGTTTTGACACAACAAGGCAATAAGTTTTCCTTTAAGGCAGCGAGACAGATTGCTTGTTTCAATGAGCAGTATAATTTCAACCAGCATTTATATAATGAAAAGTTCAATTTTAATTTTTCGGTTGGAGATTTTTTCCCCTATTTGGAACATTTTTGATCGGTTGAGCTCGGCGCCTTCTTGACTCTGGCGCCGTCATGCGCCGCACGACTTTGCACATAGGGACGGCGCGGCCCTGAATGTAATATATATATATTAAAATTTTAAGTCTCGCAATTTTTCCTCTTTTTTGACTTCGGCCTGATTTTATTTCTGATGTATAACTTTTAAGTTTGAAATAAAAATGTTAACTGCTGAAGGATTATTAATAAGTAATACAAAAACCAGGGTCATTTTAAAAAATTAGGACACTGTTTTGATAAAATTTTAGGACATTTTTAGGACAACAAATGTCAAGAGTTAGGAAACAAACTCCAAGGGCGTATGCTTTTTTTTTTTTTTGTTAACTTTATTATGGACATCACCTGGTGCTAACCACCTGTCTAAGTGAACCATATTTGTCAGACACAGAATTAGTTCTACATATCAGCTTCCACAAGTTGACCACTGAAGTACTCAGGGGTCGATCCAGATTTTATTTTTTGAGTCCTCATTTTGTGAAAAAAGCAAAATATTTTTGAATGTTCTTTATTTTTGTAAAAAAGAAATTGTGAATTTCCCTTTTTTTTCCTGGGAAAAATTTTCCAGGTAAAAATTTAAATGTATTAGAGTTAAAAATTTAAACAAATACTTTTTTTTTCAGAAAAATCTATGATACAATACATAATACTATTCTTTCAATCACTAATATATTGAAAAGAGTATTTACTTTAAAATGGATTCCAAGAATAAAATAAGCTTAATTTTAAGAGTTTTAAAAGTTTTTTTTTTTTTTTTTTTTTTTTTTTTGTTTAATTCAAAGAGATTTTTTAAAAATAAATATTCAATTTAAAAAATAATAAATTAATAAAGAATTATGTGCTTATTACTTTAAAAGCTAGCAGTTTCCAAAAAAATTTGCAGCTACCAATAAATTTATTATGTTCTAAAATTATATCAACAAAAAATAAATTATCAGATTAAATAATGAAGTTAATCACCCAAAGCTTGCACGTATCAAAATAACTTCCATCCTTTCAAATGATGAAAATATTAGCAGGATGTAAAAAGATCGAAATCTCTCATTTGAGAAAGTTTGATCTAAAATTAGTAATTAACCAACATAATATGATCGCCAAAGTTTTAAGAAAAGCTACATAAAAATAATGAAAAAAATCTCAAGTTTGCGTAATTCGCAACAGTTCAGAAAAAAAAAAGAGAAAAAACATTATATGGTATTCATTTTTTATCACCACTCCTAACATCCTGAATTCCACTAATTAGACCAATTTTATTTTCAAAAATCGTTATAATTTAAGATAAATTATAAGAAATTTTGGTGAAAATTAACAAGTGGTATTGGCATTGGTGTAATTTTAACAAGTAGTATTGGCTTGAATCGACTCTGATGCAAGAGGATTAAAATTTTCGAGTGGGCGTAGCAAAATGATGCATGTGCAACCTTTGAATTACACAACATGGAGTGTAAGAAGGGAATTATTAATGTCCAAAAGATAAAATCACCTAGAAAACAAAAACCAGTGAGTTATTTAGAAGTAAATGCAATCAGATTTTTTGATATGCATTAAAAATCGGGGCTAATATGTGAAAAGCAGCTAAAATTTTGAACCTAACCCATAAAATCTGAAAATCCTGACGTTGCACTACCAAATTCGATCATAGTTGAAATTGATGATATCCCATGACTTCCTTGTAAAATATATATTTAATATAAAAGTATTTGGTCATTATAGCAAAATAAACCAGCCGAAATATTAGCGATAAATTCTACCTTGGTGCAAAATGAGTCTTCAAATTTGAAAGGCCGCTTTTATGATGCAATTTTTTTTCTGAAGGGACCGCTTTTATGATGTGGAATTTTGTGAAGGGGGCCACTTTTACAATGCAGAATTTTGTAAATAAGCTGCAAAGTGGACCCAATTTGGGTCTGGATTGACCCCTGGTACTGCCCACAAGCAGGGTTGGCAAGTTTTGACAGTTAGTGATTTAATCCGGTTTTAACCATGGTTTTTACCCTCATGTCACAAACCACTTTTTGACATGGTTTTGACCATACCTAAATTTCTGTTCAAAACCTGTCTAAAACTATAATATTGGCAACAAAATGACCGCAACAAGTGATCCTTTGCTTTACACATTTTGATTTCATACACTAAACAAAGTCTTTTGACTGTTTTAGATTTTTTAACTGATGTGCTATAAAACATCCCAAACTTTATTTTGATTCAACAAGTTGCTGTCTGTAGAATAAAAGAGATAAATAAAGTCTGCAGAAAAGGGCTATTGTTACAAACAGTCTTGCATAATATAGACGATCACGCGAACACAACGGCGTTCGCAGAAAATTTTTGGCTCTGCAGAAATTTTTTTAAACTGCTAATGTTAATCTAAAAAAAAAATTTTTAAAGGGAAATTTAAGAAAATCCCAGTTTACTTCTGTTGAAGCCTTTTTTCAAAAGCTTTTTAAAGCACATGTGTGAAAAAAATAATGGTTTCGGCAGTTTTCTTCAGTTGGTGATAAATAAGCCCAAACCATATGTTATTGTAAAAAAAAAAAAAAATGATTTAAAGCACTTTTTGTCTCTTTCATATTTGAATATGAACTTAATTCTTTATTCAAGGGTGAATTAGGAAAAATAATTATTTGCAGAAAATTTTCCAGTTAGGATTTGTGTTCGCAGAAAGCTTTTCATTTTATCTAAGTCTGGTTATAAATAGCAGTATATTTAAAAAATAACTAAATAAAATAGACATTTTTAAAGGAGATTTACATACTATATTTCATTCTAAACCTTTCCCCCTCAATCATATGATAACAAAATACCAGTTTCGAAGCTTTTTGTACACAGATTTATTTTCTGAGTTTGGAAAGGAGCAATTCAAAACTGGAGAAAATTCTCTCCATTGATGCTTAAATACATGAGCTATATTGGTTTTTCTAAAATCTTTCCACCAGACGTTTGCAGAGACATCCTGAACTAAGACGTAACTTCCAGCATATGGTGCAGATTCAGCTTCACAAACTGTAATTAACTTAAATGAATTTGGTCATTTCAGGCAAATATTTGCGTGTTTATGAATAAAAACTTTTTATTAGCTCAACGAAAAAGTTAATTATAAAATAAGAAAAAAAAAGATTTAGGTAGTTTATAACTAAACAATGAGTACTTAACAATGTAGTTTTACTTTTACTCAGAAGGGAATAAAAAGATACATATAAATCCTGCCAGCCATAGGATTTTTAGATTGATAAAATATTTTAGCAAATTGTTTTAGTAAAAAATTTGAAAACTGAATTCAAGTGTTTTAACATCCATAGCTATTTCTACAGCATAACGAAAATTTTTACACATACTTTAATTAAATTTAATAATTTAATAGGGTAAATTATAGTTAAATATATTTTCAGCATGAGGAAATTATATGAGTTTATAAAAAAAAGTCGATAATGACTGTATTTGATAATAATATCAGTATTGACAGGTTTTTGATGTTTTCATCAGGTCTTTAGAGTTTTCGACCAGTTTTTGACAAGTCACACCAAAACCCGGTTTTTGACCTCAAAAACCCAACCCTGTTCACAAGTGGTGCATTTACTCAGGTTTCATAGCATTTATCTTTACTAATAACTAGAGGACCCGACAGACATTGTTCTGTTCAAACTTTGTAAATTGAAAAGTTAAAAAATTTCAATAAACTACCAAGCGTTTGAACCGTTCTGTTGAAAAAAATAAATAAAAAAAAAGAGTTTAAGCTGCTATGGTGTCAGAATGCGCATATTTATTGCAACTTGATTTATCTAATTTTCACTGAGCAGTTGTTTTGTTAACTATTTTTTCTCCCGTACTTGATGCTTTGTTCCTTCAGCCATACTCGAAGGATAAAAAGCGTCCTCAGATTCTTTATTGATCTAATTCCACCATTTTTCATCCATTGTAGTCGTCTTTTCGACGTGTACAAGACGACTTTCGACTGTTCTGAGGGGACATTTCGACGAGTTACAGACGGTTTTTAGATCAGTTATAGACGAGTGTTTAGACCAGATTCGACGACTTTTCAACGTCTATTCCACCAGTTTGTGTTGTGTGGGTAACTACCTATCTAGAACAAACAGGAAATCCCGCTGCAACATCCCCCATATGAAAAAGAATAAAACAATTGAAAGGATATCGTTTAGAAAAATGATAAAGGTAAAAACAGTTCTCTGAATAAGCGAAAATCACTCATCCCTATCCCCCTCCTCCCGATGTAAAATAAACACATTCTTTGCAATTTGAAATATTTCACCAAATAAATAAAAAATACAGTAAATTACATTACATTTTAAAGCTACTGTTAACAAATGATCACGCAACTCTATTGTTTATAGCCAAAGTCGCCAAGCCACCACGTTACTGTAAACCAGCCGATCAGTGAGCTAAGCCAACTCCGACCGATTAGTGGTCCGATCTTTGGAACGAAAACTTTTTAAACTTTGTATATTGCCTAATTTGTTCTTTCCGCCAAAGATAAAGATCGTCTACTGCACTGATCTTTTGTGTACAGAACTACCCTGTTGTAATTTATCTGGACGAAAATAAAATTTGTTTCATCTTTAAATTCCATCATCTTTTCTTTTAATAATGTATTGATTAGTTAGATAATCCTTAAAGCCATCTTGACATTGGTGCCAAAACTCAAATGGATTTGAGCCAAGAAACAAACCTTGCTGGGTACAGTACATTCTGATCATTTGGTTGGGGAAACCTAAAGCACCGATTCTGGTCACATGATTCACCTACAACGACAGAACACACGTTTTGCGCGAACCTTCCCCCCCCCCCCAGTAATTTACTTTAAAATATATTACATCACTTAAAATTGTTGCTTTCAGGAAATGAATGCATCACTCTCTCTCCCTCTCTCTCTCTCTCTCTCTACGTTTTATCTATTCTCAATTAACATATCACAGTAGGAAATTTCATTACAAAAAGCAGGCTGGCTTTCTTATTGTCCTTTGGCAACGGGTTAAATATTTATTTCAGTTCTCGCTCAACAATAGGTTAAAATAAATATTAATCATTTGGGAGATATAACCATCCAATGTTTAAATTAATTAATTAATTAACAAAAACATTTCCGATTCGATCCATCGTGCTTCAAAACCATGCTTGCCACAACTTAATTACACAACAAATTTGATCAAAATCAGTCCAGCCGTTTAAAAGCCTTATGGTGACAAACGTCCGCACAGAAGATTTTTATATATTAAGATAAAGCTGAAAGTTTCTCTGTCCAGAGGATGTCTGGGTGTCTGTATGATGTCTGAATCTCTGTGACGCGCATAGCCCCTAGACCGTCCAACTGATTTTCATGAAGTTTGGCATAAAGTTAGTTTGTATCATGAGGGTGTGCACCTCGAAGCGATTTTTCGAAAATTCAATGTGGATCTTTTTCTATTCAAATTTTAAGAACAAAAATATCATAAGATGGACGAGTAAGTTACGAAATTATCATAATGTGGAACCGAAACATGGGCACAAGCCAATTGGTGAGATACGAAATTATCATAACGTGGAACCGTAACATGGGTACAAGCCAATTGGCGAGAAAATTCACCACACATTATTTAAATATACAGGCGAACCAAAAGACCTTTTAATTTTTCTATTACGGGCAAAGCCGTGCGGGTACCACTAGTTTAAAAATAAAACATGTAATAGTATAAGTCTGACAACCAGCTTTGAAAGTGTTGATGCGTACTTGGATAGAAAAATGAGGAATTCTCATGCTGGCACAAGGCCAATAATTACCTAAAATACTTATTAACTAAATAACTCTTTATAAAAATATTTTGACAGCATCAAAAATTATTTTTTTAAAAAATATTAATAATTGAGAAAGGTGTACAAAAGAGAATAGATAACAGGATGTTGTTATATGGCAATTGGGTAATTCTGGGTAGAACACAATAAAACACATAAAATGTATCTGGCTCAAATATGATTTTCTATTAAAAATTGAATTTTTTTTTACCTGTGTCATAGAGAGCTGATGTTGGTTATTTTGCACGGACTGTTGGAGATTGTGTAAATTATATCCCATCACCATGTTTGGTGGTGTTGTTACAGGGGTTCTAGACACAGAGTTGTGACTGCCTGGCCTCATCATTCCACTCATCAAGTTTGAGGAAGAAGTGTTTGAGCTATTGCCACCAGTCGTGTTATTGCACCGCTGACCAATCAAAGGAGGGGGACCTCCATGGGCACTTTGGTTGCACATCTGTAGATTTAAATAATAATAATAATAATTACAAAACTATAATATCACATTTAATTGTGAAATAATTATATAAGGAAAGTTATTGAGTTAAGATAATAGATAGTTAAGGGTTAAAATCATCACTGTCCTTCTTTAACATTTTGTTCCATTACTAGGGGGCATTGCCCCACTGATGTTCATTAAAGATTAAACCCTGATGGTTATTTTCCAATTTTATTTGGTTCGTAAAGATATAAATTATTGCGTCAGAATGCAAAAGATTTCGATTGCTTCAGAAATCTAATAGACAGAGTCAGATTAAAATCTATGTTACAATGAGAAGAAATGAAAATCTCGCCCTCCTTCCAGTAGAAAATAGAATTTAAGTAATTAGCTAACAGTCGAACCTCATAAAAAGACTCAAAGCAACCTGTAAAATTAATATGCCTTAACCATAGTTTGTAGCTTGACGGAAGGTAGGAGGTCTTGTTTATTTGTTGATTTTCACTTAGTTATTTGCCATTGCATATCTGCCAACATGTACTGGGAAAAAATCCAGAAGATGATTACAACAGATTTTTCATTG
Source organism: Uloborus diversus (assembly GCF_026930045.1). Classification (NCBI taxonomy): domain Eukaryota; kingdom Metazoa; phylum Arthropoda; class Arachnida; order Araneae; family Uloboridae; genus Uloborus; species Uloborus diversus. The sequence continues at coordinate 101,553,244 of NC_072737.1, forward strand.
TTATTTAGGGAAGAATATGGATTTTTTATTATCCTTTGTGTACAACCAAATGTTCCTTACATCATATACACAATCAAGAGAAATGATCAAAATCCAGGAATCTCCCTGAAAAACCAGTAGAGTTGGCAGGTATGCATTGTGTTTTATTTTGCTCTTTCATAATCAGGGTGGCTCTAGCAGTTCTACCATGGAAAGTTGCAGTTATAAACTTTACATGGCCTCTTCTCAAAAGATGGAATTTTAATGCAGGGTTGGTAGAAAAAAGTTTTTCAAAGCACAATTTGTAAGAAGAACAATTTTATTTTTGAAAAGTCATGAGGATTTTATGAATTAATTGATAAGGAATGTTTAATATTCACATTTCTACTTAATTTCTTGATGATTAATTAACTAATCATTCATTTCCTCATAAGTAGAGCATTTTGTAGAGAAAATATTGTTTGAAAACCTTAAACTATTAAAAAAAATACTATACATAAAAAAATGGATCTATTATAATTAAAATCAAATAAATAATTTAACGTGAGAGTTAAGACATAATTAGTTATAAATGTTTTATCGAAATTGAGTTATTGTTGCCAGCAGTGGCAGATAAACTTTTTTGGGGGGGTCGGTGGGGGGTTCATGGCTGAAGAATGCAAATAATAGAAGAAATATTGAAAACATGTATTTACTCCAAATTAGATTTTCAGAGTATAAGAATCTTCAAATTTGCAACAATAATGATATAATAAATTAACTGGCAAAAAGGGAAACATTAAGGCAGTTTTAAAAGTTTTAACTCTTTTAAATTAATATTTTATTTCAAAAACAAGTAAAATAATTAAGTAAATTAAGTGCTATTATTTTAAAAACTAGCAGTCTTCAAAAAAAGTATGCAGCTGTACTAAAATGAAATTAGATAAAAATAAATTATCAGAATAAATAACAAAATTAGTTATCCTAAGCCCGCATACATCAAAATAACTTCCATCCCTACAAATTATTGAGATAACAGCATTTAAAAGGATTAAAATCTCACACACAGTCATTTTAAAAAGAAAGATCAAAAATTAATAATAAACTTACAAACATGATACAATCACCGAAATTTTAAGAAAGGCTAAATAAAAATAATGCAAAAAATTTCAAATTTGCAACTTTTTTTGACTAAAAAAATATTAATAGAGAAAACAAATAAAAATTCCATGATTTTCACATTTTATGGTCATTCTGAAAATCCTTAATTAACTTATTAGACCAATTTTATTTTCAAAACCTTTATAAATTTAAGATAAACACTGGTGAAATTTAATAATAATATTTATAGGTGATATTGGATTGAATCGACTTGGATGCAAATGGATTGATATTTTCGAGTCTGAGTGGCAGACGCGTGTGTAACTTTTCAATTACACGATATGTATGTAAGAAGGGAATCATTACTATACAAGCAATAGCTTTACATAGTAAACAAAAACCAGGGAGTTTTATAGAAGGGTCATTCCATGCGAAATGAGCAAATCAGCTGTGGCTGACATGTCACAGCTTTCAATGAAAATTTTTATTTAGGTAAACCATGTATATCTATGAGGGAATGCAAAGTATGGAAGTTTAAAAACTGTTTGTTGCTTTGTTATTGAAATTAGAAGTTGGTGCTTACACTAAGCCTTAATTTTCAGAGTTCATTCCTGCCAGTTTGTGACTCAGTAACTCCATAAGTTATAAACGTACACTTAAGAAATACATATTTCTGCATTCTATAAACAAATCTCTATTGGGAAAGAGCAAAGTAAAATTTATTCGGATCTTTTTCTGAATCTGAGATATTAACAAATATTGAAATTTTGCTAATTTACTTCAGATTTCAAATCACTCTTCAATCAATCAGCTCTTTTAATGAAAACATAACAGTAAAAATGATTCAGATTGAAAAACTATCTATAACTAACTATCTGCTCTAATTTGGTAATTGTTTATGAATTTCTTGATGACAAAATCGTACTTTAAAAAATCAAAAATTTCATTTTTTCCTCTATTTTAGATGTTTTTTTGAAGATGAGGGAATGCTCTAAATTTACTCAAGTTTATTTACGTAACATATTGAAGTGTCTTTTAGATGCTACACTAAATTTTAATCATCTGAATAAGCGTATTTTGTTACTAGAGTAACTTGAACTAAGGCAAAATTTCATTAGTTAGTTCTTTTTATTGTAAGTTTAGCAAAACTAATAATTTCTTTCGTGTTTCATTTTCACAAAAGCATGTTTATGAAGTACTTGCTAAAATGTGTATTTTTTAAAAATCGAAATAAATGTTAGATATACTTATTTTTGAATCATTGAGTCATTTATCTAGTTTTTTGAATTCTCGTAATTTTACATTAGGGTCAATTCATACGGGTTCCATACAGTATAAACTACTCATTCATGTTCAAATATTTCTAAGTTATAAAATTGAAATAATTATTTTGAAAATTACAATATGTTTTTTCAGTATAATGTATTATATAGGGCACAATATACGTAATTTAAGAAGGTGCAATGAAGTTTTCACTTTTTATTTCTGTTTTAGTGTGAATTGACTGGCAAAATTGCTCAATTTCAAAGATCTGTATCTTTTTTACAAACCAAATACAAAAACCAATATGTATAATATGTATAGTACTTGAATAGAATATTCAATTGGCCAAGAAATTTTATTTTAAATTCCATCTCCTTTTGGTTTACAGGGGTCTAAAAAAGACATTTTTGTCATTTTTTCGATTTTTGAGGGGCGGTAATCTATCAAAGGTGTACAAACACACAGCAACAGTTACATATTCTTTTTAGCATGGTTCCAGTGATTAGTTTTTGCCGTATTTCATTTTGTGTTTCCGTTCCCTACGTGAGTTATCCCTCTTTGAAATGAGTAAAATTGTTACATTTGACCCTGAACTTTAACTTGTTGCGTTATTTTAATTATTAACTTACAGCTATGTAACTCGGCAAGTAAGACTATCAATTTATGCACTTTAACATCAAAGCGTTAACCCATTCCATGACCAGCTCGAAAACATTTAACGCGCATGCCGCAGATAACCAACAGAGTTGCTTTTTGTTACTTTGTAATAGCACTTTTCTCCCATTTTGCTATGGGGATTTTAATGTTGTTTTTGCTGCTCAGCTTGCATTCGAAAATCGCTTCGCTTTATTAGTTTTTAGGTAATGAATTAAATAGTGCAATAAAATACAAGGTTGCTAATATTAGCTGAAATATTCATACATTTACACAGTACATAACAGGAAAATAATAAACAATAGAGAATAGTACGAAAAGCAATTATTTTCATAACAGGAATTATTTTAGTTAATTTTCCTTTTGCTTTTATCTCAGTATATCATTTTTTTTCTTTTACTAGTAAATGTAAGATGATCTATCTTTCAAAAGGCCCCAACAAAACATTCTTCAAACAATTGACTGATAGAGCCAACTTGTGAGCGAGGGAATTGAATGGACAAAAACGCTTTATTTATGTGGGAATGATTTTCTAAGAGGATAAAAAGTATTCTTCGGTGCCTTTTGATATATTGTGACACTTCAAAATGATCAATACACGCATAGACAGCCCTTTGTTGGTCGGTTCTTTTATTATCGCAACTCCAATGACTTTTAAATCCCTAGACCCTGCCTTCTGAGTGCACAGATATCAGTTGCTCAAGCGTGGGAAGTATTTTAAAGATAAATGATTACAAAAGATCAAAACCTTGCGGCTAATCCCCTATTTCCTTAAAGGATACTTTAGTACATGCAGCTAAAAGCCCACAGCGGAGAGAGGGATAACTAGACTGACTGGGAGGTCCATACAAAGTCCATTTCCTAAGGAGTTGTTTGCTTTTCGCAAACATTCGAGCAATTTAGTTCCATTCAAAGAGTGGTCAGAAAATTTTAGTGTGTGGTGGTCAACCCTTCCACATTATTTTCTTACAACAAAACAGTTTAGATCAGAAAGGAATTTCAAAGCAAGCTTTTATGCTTATATGACGGAACATGCCTTCAGAAGAAAAAAAAAGGAAATCTTGCTTGAAATCGAGTCGGATTTTTTAATCTTTTTTTTAAACATACTTGGATAAATTTTATTTAGTTTCATAGGATTATTTACTAATTATGGCAATTTGATTATTGAAAAGAAGCCAAATATTTAATTTCTATTTTTAAAACCTCATAAAAGAAGGTGCAATTAAAACATTGGAGCTATTTTAAAACAATAAATTTAAATCTGAAAAAGAATGGGAGAAAAGGAATGTTTCTTTTCGTATGAGTAAAGCGTTCAACAAAAAAAACTTAAGATATTATCATTTCATTCTTACTGTCGTATCTATTTTATGTTTTGCACAATCAACTTTTAAGTATAGTCAATGAGGTCGTCATAATTTTTGTTTGTGAAATTAAAAATATTCAAAACCGTATCACTAAAAATCCATCAAAGGGTGCCTCAAATATAAAAAGTTATAATTTACTTCTGAAAATATAATGTTTTAAAAACAAATAAATAATAAAAAATAATAATAGTACACAAATAAATAAAAAGCGTAGTAAACACATTATAATTTTTAAAAAAAATACTCGTAAAAAATTAAGATAGGTAAGATAATTAAAAAATAATAATATTGTGTAAAATAAATTATAAAATTTGAGGATTATGGCCAATTTAGTGAAGGATGCTTATATAAGAAGGTGGATTTTTGATAACAAAAAAAAAACTACTGTTTATTTGCTTTATTCACGCATAGAAATATTGGTAAATGTGTAAGAAAATATTTCCACACTTGTTCATCAAGAGTTCAAATGCCAGAATGCTAAGAAACAAAGCTTCCACGAAAAGATAAAATATAATGCCTGATTATTAGAAGCATTATGCATGTGCCATCCAAGAGTACTTGAAAGGTTAATATCTTAGTAAAACGAAATAAATTGCAACAAGTTTCGTGAAATACTACAAGTTACATCCCTCTTGTCTAAGGAAAAGAGCTTGATTACCGCTCCCCTAAAAGCACTAGAACCCAACAGAGAAGCGCAATAACAGGGTTCTGCCCCTGGAAGCATCGCCGACACATATTCGGCCGAAGCAAAAATTGCTAGAAACACCGTGACGACACAGTATCGTCGAAGGCAGTTAGGAACCATTTTCTTGTGACAAACCTGAATCGGCCGGGGCAGTTTTAACACAAACTGCACGGCCGACTCTGTATCAGCTGGGGCAAAGAATGGGTTAAATTAACTGCCATAAATGTAATTCAAATAGATTTTGGCCAAAATAAAAAGATCTAAAAGTCCCATATTTGACTACGAAAATCACTTTTGATGACCTCTAAAAAATCAAAGGTCCAGTTGAGAGAAAAAATAAAAGTGGTTTTAAACATCTTTCATATCCAGCTTTGAGGGATATGAATTTTAAAAAAAGTAAAAATGGTCGAGTGCACCCATCCGTCGAACCTGTATGGATTGACCCATAAAACACGAAGAAAATGATATTTTTCTGAATTTTATTTTACGTTTCAAAATGGAAATCAAAAACCAATTTCAAGTTTCTTCAAGCAAATAGTAGAAACACAACTCTATATTCTTGTAAAATTTTAAAGTTTCTGAATTTTCCCTCATTTGAATTTTTGTGTCTATGTGAAGGGGAAAATCATCATTTTACAAAATGTCACTAAGTTTAAAACTGATTTTGAAGATAAAGGAGTTAAAATACAACTTCAAAAGAAAGGTATTTCTTTTACGATACTTAGCACATTATTGAGTATTAATTCCATCAAAGCTAATGCATTCCTTAAAGATTGAGATTAAAAAATAAAATGCTTAATTATGAGATAATTGAAATATTTTCAGTTTTTGAAACTCGGTTACCAGTTAATTTTACTGACATCAGATTAATTACCCTACTCCATAAATTGCAACAACATATAACTTTTATGTTTTCATTAAATAGTTAATAAGACACAAGCCTTCAAAAATGCAACATTTAGCATTGATGAGAATGCTGTTCAATTTGTTCGATTTTTAATGGCATGAATTAAAATTTTTATTCAAATAAAAATTTTAAGCAAAAATATTTTAGATATTTTTATATAGGCATAAAAAGGAACTTGTATACCGAATTTCATAAAAATCTAGTTACCACTTTTTTGAAAATTTTGCTCATTTTGTATGGAATGACCCAGAAGCAGATACAATCATATTTCGATATGAGCTAAAAATCAGGGCCAACGTGTAAAAAAAACAGCTAAAATGCGTAAATTTTAAAACTAATCAGTAAAACTTTACTAAGCATATATGTTTTAGAACTCCAAATCCATGACTTCAATTCTTATGATTTTTAAGCATTTTTTGCTGAAAAACCCGATTTTTCCCCTTACCACAAATTCCATAATTGTTGAAATAAATTATTTCCCACAACTTCCCAGCTCCCGAGGACACCCAGCAAAATATATAGGGGAGACCGGGGCAAGATGACTATGCTAACAATTTTCGTGGTTTATTAATTTATTTTTAAGGATAGTAAAATTAATTTTACACGAGCTGTTATAGTAGTCCTTTGTAGTATTAAATATATTGCCATTTAATTTTTCAAATAAAAATAACAAATGATATTTTTATTTTTTCATAACCTTAACAAATCGTCATTTTGCCTTAGTACCGGGGCAAGATGACTTTGACATAGGGGCAAGATGACAACGTTGAAAAAGGTTGAACATATTTTATGTTTTGAATATGTTACCTAGTTTTACAAATGATAACTGTGTTTTTACATCTTACTAAGTATCAAATTAAGCGTAATGCATTGTAGCGTAATGTTCAAATGTTAAGTTGTACAGCAAACAATAGACACAAATAAAAATACCATTTTCATGATTGGAACTTTCATAATTGGCTTTTACACAACTCTTGGCTTTTACATCTCTGGATCCATTCTTCTGTTGGAGGGTCACAAAATTCCACTTTCCAAGCAAGGCATCTTAGAACACTATTCTTTGAATTTGATGCAACTGCATTGCTTGGCATGAATACGGGCCCACAGTAATACACTTGGGACAACAGGAACTTGATCTGAGTTTTTTTTACTCCCTTTTTAGCTTCACGAGCTTATTTTCCCTGTTTTTTTTAAATAATTCTTTTTTTTCTTCCTCTTGGCTCCTTGTTCTGACTTTTTTTTGATGGGTGTGCTTGTAAAAATGTTTGAGCTTCAGCTTTTGTTTTCTCGCATTGTGTCGCTTTAGGCAATGCATTGAAATCAAAAACACTAACATGCTTCTTTGGTGTATCGGAATCAGCATTTGCCATAACTTCTGCTTCGTCTGGAGGGTTTATATGTTGGTTTTTTACTTACAAGGTCTGAGGATTAGCACTATTATTCTCAGTTTCAGAGTCAACATCGTCATAGTCCGCTAAAAACAAGAAAATTATGAGATTCGATACCTCATTCTTTAAACCCTTTATCGGCATTTCCAACTGTAGCTGCTTTGAAGTAAGCGGTGCTCAAAAGCTCACCAATATATTTTTTTCTGTGATAGTTTGTCCTTGATGAATGACCATAAAGTTGTCACATGCTTGGCTATAGTAGGTTTTTAATGGGCAGAAAAATGATGCACCAGAAGCTAGAGGCGATGCGATGTGTGAAATGACAATCCAACCATGATAGTGTTTTTTCACTGCAATATAAGATAGGCTGCAAAGCTATGTGAGATTTATGATTGTCAATAATCAGCATAGCAGGAGATTCTTTGCTTGGTTTAATTCATTCAACTAGTCATTTGGTCAACTAGTTTATAAATAGCCCTTCGAACGATACCTCCCTTGATTCAATGCGTCCTTTAGCCCCAGAGGAGAAGTGCGAGGTCGCGTGAACAAACACACAGCGTTTACAGGAATTTAATAAAGTGGACAATATAGTTAGTTTAATAAATTCCGAAACACGGGCAATAGGCAAGCTCGTCATCTTGCCCCGCGTTGCTGCCTGTCATCTTGCCCCACACTGCCTGTTTGAACGGATTCTTCTCCATTGCCATAAAAAAAGGCGATTAATTGACATTAATTAATGGTAATAGGTAGTATTTAAACTAAGTTACTCATAAATACTCGAGAGACACGATATATCCTACATGTACATGCAGCAGAGCTTATTTACACATGCATAAAAGTTATATCGCAGCAACGGTAAGCAATCAGAGCTTCAGAACTAACACAAATATGGCGATTTCAGCGTCTCTATAAAATTGCTGAACGAAGAGCGGATAGGAGAGCCAGTAGCATGCAGTTGATGCAGTTACCTAGTTTAAAACGGAAAAATTAAGGCATTCGTCATCTTGCCCGGCTCATCATCTTGCCCCGGTCTCCCCTACATCATTTCGAAGTACAGTGAAACCTGTGTGAGTTGACCACTTGCGGTGCAGTACTTTGGTGGTCAACTTATAAAGGGGTAATGTTTTTTATTTTTTCTTTTTGTCATTTCTTGCACCATGTATTCATTTTTTGACTAATTCACACCTACTCTTTCTGTTCAACTCACTTTCATTGTTTAACATTACTTTGAAACAAAAAATTAAAATGTTATTCAAATATTTTTAGCGATTATTTTCCCAGAATGACGTATAATGTGTCATGCAAATTTAAAATTTCAGTATATTGATCAAAAAAAACCCTTATTGTTTATGAAAAGTTACTTATTTGATATTAATAATTCCCAAAAATTCATAGCTAATCAAAAATAACAAATTTTTCGCTTTATTTTTTTCTCATATACATTTATAACCATGATGATCTATTGTTCAACAAAATAACTCCTAATTGAAATTTGGCGCACTAATTAGACACTAGTTTTAGAATTTCCATATGTGTCAGCTAATTTTCTCTGGATTTCTCCCATTTCAATTAGCTTTAACATTTTATACTTTTTATCAATCTCAAGTTCAACTAACTTTTTTTTTCATTCCATCCATTTTGAAGTCCATCTTGTAGTTCTTTGTGTTATAGTTTTACTATAACATAAAGAACAAGATGGACTCTCATAGTTAAAAAGGCAGTTGAAAATAAAAATGTCCTGTCTCTTAATCCCTTGCACCAGAAATACTGCAATGCAAGTAACTTTACTCTTTAGCACAATTCCAGTGTTACCACAAAATATTGCAACTGGAAAAAAATACTTTGTACTTTTCTACTGACACATGTTTTCATTGAACAGAGAGTACAAAAGGCAATCTCAAATAGAAGAAAAGAAAAACAAGCTTGAAGAATAAAAGAGTTCTTAGCAGTTTTCCCATGTGGGTTAAACTGACAAGGAGGTTTAGTTATGTTGCTGTTTTAGTTAGTTGGTAAAATGCTAGTTTGGCATCGAAAATATTCTTGGAAAGCTGTAAAATAAATAATAATGAAATAAAATAATTTGCTACATTAAGTTTTAAAAAATAAACCAAGTGGTCAACTTACAAAGGGTTTTTTACAATACTCCAAACTAAATTTGGTGTACATTAGTGGTCAAGATAGACAGGTGGTCGAGATAGAGAGGTGGTCAAATTACAGAGGTTCTCCTGCTTTTTATCATGCAAAAATAAATAAATTAATAAATAAGATAAAATAACAAAAAAATTTACTTAGAGGAGGCTTCTAGAAATAACTTTCCTTCATTATATAAGATGGGATAAATTCCGTTCCTGACAAAAGCGGTCAACATAGACAGGTGGTCAACTTACAAAGGTGGCCAACTTTACAGGTTTTACTGTATATTTGGACGTTAAAGCAAAATAAACTAACAGAAATGTCAGCGGTTAGTTCTGTCTTGGTGTAAGATGAGGCTTCAAGGTTCAAAGGTCGCATTTATGATGAAAATTTTTGAGAATTGGCCGCTTTTAAGATGTGGAATTTTGTGAAAGGGCTGCTTTTAAGATGTGGAATTTTGTGAAAGGGCCGCTTTTAAGATGTGGAATTTTGTGAAGTGGGCACAAAGCGGACTCAATTCAAAAGTCTGGATCAACCCTTACAAATAAAGATGTTTTCAGTATTATTTAATAATACATTTAGCATGTTTTACTACGCTATTTTTGTCCTATATGTGCAAATACCTCTAAACATGACTAGTAATAGTCACTTACGATGAAATTAACCTAGTATATAAAAACGTTTTTGAAGAGAAACTTTGTCATAACCACATTTATTAATTTTAAATTAAAATGTTTACAATGAAGATTTTTGTGGAGAGGCCACAGAGTGGATCCAATTAGGGTCTGGATTCACCCCTGATCTGTCTAGTGTGATTTAAAAATACTATACAAAGTGCCCACAAATGTATTGACGTATTCAGAATAAATCATCCCTGTGTAGAAAAAGTTCTTAATAAGTTTGAAAAAAGTTTTTTAACATTTGTACACATAGTGTAATAAATTATTTTTTATGGAGTACTTTAGTAAAAAAACTTTTGATAACATTCCATATAATTTCAGAAAGCTTTTTATCATGCAAAAATAAAAAAATTAATAAATAAGATAAAATAACAAAAAAATTTACTTAGAGGAGGCTTCTAGAAATAACTTTACATTTAAGGATCAAAAAAGAGGGCGAAATAAAGCATCAAACGACAGCACAATAACATAAATGACTTCATCCAAAAGATTTCAATACCATTTCGAAAATCAAACCTTGGATCATTTTAGTATGCATTAATTTTCTGAAATTAACTATTTATCTTTTAACAATGATATTTTGCATCATTTTAATAATCAATTGAATTAGGCTATATATTATGAGTATTGTCACATGATCTATGTGCAAACCTTTTAAATTTTCTTTCAAAAATTGATTTCATAATCTTGTTTCATTACAATTTTATCTTACTTTTGTTTTTTTTGTGAAAATCCTAAGAACTTTGATAAAATTAAATGATTTACAATTAATAAAACAGTAAAACTCACCTGTGGAGTATTCAGCAGTGCAGACTGATGAGATAGCTGTTGACTAAGCATTTTATTTGATGGCTGTGGAATTTGGCCACTACGTACTAAAGGTGGTGGAGCAGCATTTGAGGCACCTCTATTTGTGGTAGGAACCATTTTACCAGCCACTGCAGCAGCAGCAGCCTGATTCAACAAGTTGTCCTTGATCATCTGACTCTGGTGCAATTTCTTCAGTAGGACCAATTTCATTTCCTCACTTCTCAGTTCATCTCTGAGTTCCCTCAGCAGCTTTCGCTTTTCTTTTAGTTTTTCAGGGTCCCAAGACTTTTCTGGGGGAAGGGGAGGCATCTCTGATAGTTCCGAGTCAGAGTTCTTGGAATCACTCTCATACCCATTGAGGTGTCCATTGAACCGGGGTTTGTCCTCATCGGAGAGCACTATGACGTCCGGAGATGAACAGCTGCTGGCACTGTTCTGAAGTGGTTGAGATTCCATGTTCGGAGCAATGTGGAGTCTCTTCCTGGGCAACATCCGTGAATGATGTCCAGATTTGCTTCTTTTGTGGTCTGACATTGTCCTGTCGGTTTCAGAAGCACTGGAGGCAGATGCTGGTTGTGCAAAAGTAGAACCTATTGAGGTGGCAGCTTTACGTTCTGAGGTAGGGGGTGCACGCCATTTCGTACTCAGATCCATTGTTTCGTCCAAGCTGTATGAAGATTGATATGAACTTTTGTCTCTACTGTCATAACTACTGGGCTTCTCTTTCCTTAAAATAGCAAATTGATAAGGTTTGGAGTTAGTAAAAAAGTTTGATCTAAAACATTTTTTATACAGATGTCTTTTTTTTTTTTTGGGCTAAGCATGAAAATGTCTTTTATGCATATGTTGTTTTATGGGCAGCAAGGAGGGGCATTGTCCCCCATCCCCAAAGTAATTACATAAAATTCACCATTTTTGAAATACAAACAACATTTGGAACTATAAAGAAATCAAAAACAACTACTTTGAAGGAAAGTTGAGTATGGCAGCTATTTTTAGAAAAATATAGGCAATAATTGTTTTGCATCCAGTTGTAAAATGTTAGTGGTTAATTTGTTGAAAAAATCATTAAGTTAGCATTAAATCAAAGAAAAACCTTTCCAGAATTTTTATTTCAAATGTGTTACGATAGCAAAAAATCCTAACATCTGACTGAAAATAATGCCGCTGTAAAAACAAAACCACAAGCTGTGAATTGCCACAATCCTCACTTTTTTCAGCTGCATTTTTCAGGGATAGAAGTGACATTTGCCAACAAAAATATAGGAATTTTCTGAAAAAATATAGGAATTCGATGGAAAATATAGGAATTTTCTGCAAACAATATAGGAATTTTTCGAAATAATATAGGAACATTTTGAAAATAAAAAAAAAGAGGATATACAGGAATTTTTATAACAAGGCTGGCCAGTATGACATTTATTTTCAAAATGCAATACTACTATTTGATTAAAAACATGTAATAACACTACCTGACATAAGTGCAATACATACGCGTAAATAAGTCTAAAAATACAATTCTGCTTTGTTCTTATAATTTTAAGCACTTAAGCATCTTGTCTGATTCCATCCCGTGAATGACCAAATATGGCGACTATGTTTCACACGTAGCTGCTGGTCCGGTAGCTTTCCGATTGGAAAAAAAATTATAGCTCCAGATTTACCCTATTATGTTGTTCGTATATTTATTTTGTGAATGAGCTGCTTTTGAGACGTGGAATTTTGTGAATAGGGCCGCTTTTACGATGCATAAATTTGTAAAGGGGCCGCAAAGCGGACCCAATTTGGGTCTGGAACGACCCCAAAGTGTGCATGTCTTTCAAACTTCCTCAATTCCTTTAAAATCGGGAACAGCTTTGCGTATTCTTTTTTGAAAACTTGGCTGTGCGGTCTCTTCGGAGGCATTATTATTAAAATGAACGTTTAGTTGATATGCGAACTGCAGCATCTACATTCCACACAATTAAAACCAAAACAATCGCAGTTGAGATGAGCTATCCCGCAAGTAGCAATAATTGCAGCCGTAGCCAAATGCAAAGTTCCAAAAAAAGAAAAAAAAATTGTGCGTGTGGAGACCTGAAACGGTAAGTGGCCGGAGAGCCCTTCCTAGAATGACATCGTCAAAACCTACACAGCTCATGCGCCCCTCATGATCGCCCAGGTTCATTGACGCCGAGTTCGAAAGTGAAGTTTTGAGGACTTGCGCAGGAGCTTCATGAGCGCAGAATTGAGCTGCACAGACGAGCTAAAGTCGAACGCTGCTCCACTCAGGAAGAAACACGGTACAGGGCTCCCAACACATTTTAGCTTTAGAAAAGGGTAAAAGAGGACCATTTTCAATTAAAAAAAGGGCTAAAGAGGGCCAGTTAGGATTAAAAAGATGACCTTGGGCGGACCATTCATTTAAACCCAAGGAAGCAACAAAAGGCAAATTAGCTGCCTGCTGCTAAATCCATGCAGATAATTTGTTAATTAACCATAATACTGAGATTTTTAATGATACAATTCCTTTATCACCTTCTGCACAACTGTTCTTTTTATCCATTGAATAATAATATTATTTACACAAACATTTGGATGGGAGGGGGGGGAGGCACTTAGCTCAGCACTTAAGGCAGCCTACTTAGAATTAAATAGGCATAATGATACATCTTGAATTGAACCAGGGATGCTGGTAGTCCCACAGAAGGATAGATGAAGCTGTACTTCATCTTTCCTTAGTTTAAAATTATTTTTGTGTTCTTCTGTCTTGTAATGCTTCTTAATAGCATTATATCCCTGCACAACCGATATGAATCTATCACACACCAAACGATCTACTGTATTCAAAGTTTTCCTAAAAATATCTGAAATGCTCAATTACAGAGGGAAGCAGATCACATGAGGCTTAGTTTTGCAATTTTCATATTCAAAGTATATTTTCAAGAATCATAAAGCTTACATTAAAAAAATTACTCCATGATTGAAGGGCCATGAGTGCTTTGAAATTTTATGGGGGGGGGACAAATCCCCCTTAGCAGGCATCATGCCGACTGCCTTGTCTAGTGGTCAGAGAAGTCTGACTGCGACAGGAAGGTTCGGGTTCGAATCCCGACTCGGGCATGGACTTACTTTCTCTCTCTTGTCCTTTCTTTGTGTGAATCTCTTGTTATGCTGTGAATAATTGCCTACCCTATAAACTGGTCCTTATGACATGTGTGTACTGTGGAAATCGGACTTCACACCAAATGACAGTGCGGTTGGAAAAATGAAGCAGCGCACCCCAAATTGCCAGCCTAGCTGGCACATGACAACAACAGCAGGCATCATGACAATGAAAAGATGTACACAAATTCAACTTGATAAAATTACATAATTCAACTTTGTTTCATATACAAATGCTACTTTAAAATGTTATGTACTCAATTATTTAAATTTAATATCCCCCCCCCCCAACACAAAAAAACAGTAATAAACGAAAATAAGCAAATACTAATCAAAATTAAGTTTGGAAAACTAAATAAACTTCAATTAAACACAAAAATTATTAATTTTTTAGTTATTTAAATAAAAATTAAATCGAGTTAATCTGACGTAGCATGTCAAAATAACTTCTAATTGTCATAAATATAAAAATATTTATAAGATGCAAAACGATTGAAAGCTCACAGAAGCATATTTTCACGAACCAAGTTCAATGTTGGCATGTTTCCCATAAAACATTTATTTTCTACTAAGTTAAACATAAAACATGCTAATCTAAGGTGGCATATGGGAAAATGACATTCGATTGGGCAAAATATTTCAATATTTACATGATTCAAAAAGATTGAAATTTCAAACACAAAAAGCAATTTTCCACGAAGTCCGAGTAAGCTCTATGTTACCATGGTTTCCAAAATAATTCCTTCGTTAATTATTGAAATTAAACGAAAAATACGCTAAACTAACGTAGCATATGTCAAAATAACTTCCAATTATGGAACACATCAAAATATTTACAAGATGCAAAAGGATTGAAATTTCAAATGCGAGAAGCATTTTTCCGCGAAATCCGAGTAAGTTCAATGTTGCCATGGGTTCCAAAATAATTCCTTCGTTAATTATTGAAATTAAATGAAAAATAAGCTAATCTATAGCAGCATATGTCAAAATAACTTCCAATTGTCGTAAACATCAAAATGTTCACAAGATGCAAAAGAATCGAAATTTCAAACGCAAGATGCAATTTTCTGCTAAGTCCGAATAAGCTCAATGTTGTCATGGTTTCCAAATTTTTTCCTTCGTTAATTACTAAAATTAAACGAAAAATAAGCTAAACTAAGGTAGCATATGTTAAAATAACTTCCAATTGTGGAACACATCAAAATATTTACAAGATGCAAAAGGATTGAAATTTCAAACGCGAGAAGCATTTTTCCGCGAAATCCGAGTAAGTTCAATGTTGCCATGGGTTTCAAAATAATTCCTTCGTTAATTATTGAAATTAAATGAAAAATAAGCTACTCTATAACAGCATATGTCAAAATAACTTCCAATTGTCAAATATATCAAAATGTTTACAAGATGCAAAAGGATTGAAATTTCAAACGCGAGAAGCTATTTTCCGCGAAGTCCGAATAAGCTCAATGTTACTATGGTTTCCAAAGTAATTCCTTCGTTAATTATTGAAATTAAACGAAAAATACGCTAAACTAACGTAGTATGTGTCAAAATAACTTCCAATTGTGGAACACATCAAAATATTTACAAGATGCAAAAGGATTGAAATTTCAAACGCAAGATGCAATTTTCCGCGAAGTCCGAATAAGCTCAATTTTATCATGGTTTCCAAATTTTTTCCTTTGTTAATTATTAAAATTAAACGAAAAATAAACTAAACTAAGGTAGCATATGTTAAAATAACTTCCAATTGTGGAACACATCAAAATATTTACAAGATGCAAAAGGATTGAAATTTCAAACGCGAGAAGCATTTTTCCGCGAAATCCGAGTAAGTTCAATGTTGCCATGGGTTCCAAAATAATTCCTTCGTTAATTATTGAAATTAAACGAAAAATAAGCTAAGCTAAGGTCATGTCAAAATCACTTTGGATTGTAAAAAGCATCAAAATATTAACTAGATGCAAAGGGATTGAAACCTTAAACACGAAAGCAATTTTTCGCGATAAATCAAACCAAATATATAAACAGTGGCTCCCAAAAGTGTTCGTACACCTTGAAATTTTGTAGTAAAACCAAAATAACGCAAAACAGAATTCGAATATGAAGTCCATTTTTTTTCCACACCATTCCTATGCCATTCTGAATAAAACCCAGTAGTTTTTTCAAAAATATTGCCAGATTTTATTTTTGAAATTTGTTAAAAAACGATGAGACTGAGAAAAAATACGCCACAAAAGTCATCGTACATTGAAAGATTTTCGAATAAATTCATGATTAAAATTATCATATGTGGTTTTTTTATTATTTTTGCATTGTAATGACACTGTAAAGTCATTTGCCTTTAATTTTTAGTTTATTTATTCCCTAATATTCTGCTTATTATTTTTAAATGGCAAGTATGCGTAGAAAACAACAAACACGATTCGAAATTTGATTTTTTTCCCTCACAGTAGCCAAAAATTGGTTTGAAATGTCTCTAAATTAGTTAATTTTATACCATTCTATAGTGAAGTGTTTGATAAAATTCTTTAAAGACAAGAATCGGATCAAAAACAAGGTAAGAAATAGCCAACTGGTAAAGTTAACAAAGCGTGATCGGAGGTTTACAGTTAAAAAAAATATGAAAAATACACATTTCAGAACTGAAAAAGTTTCTACAGAATTGAATGAAACATTTTACGTTTAATTTTTACCTAAAATTGTTCGAAAAGTTCTCGGATTAGCTAGATTAAATGGGACCTCTTCCCGCAGAAATTTTCTTGTTCGTGCGAAAAACAGTAAACTTGCGCTTTCCGTCGTAAAATCAATGATAAATAAGCTCAAAACGTTTTGGAACAACGTCTTACTTATAGATGAAAATAAATTCAATATTTTGGGTTAAATTGTTGTATAATTGTAAATAGAAGAAAAAATGAGGAAGTTAATCTGAAGAACTTAGTTGGATCAGTTAATCAGGACGGTGAAAGTGTTTTAGTGTGAGGGTGCATTACAGCATCAGGACTTGGAAATTTGGAATTTTTTGATGAAATAATTAATCATGCTGTTCCTTTAAATATTTTAGAAAGCAATTTTAAACTATTAGCCCAAAATTTGGTAATTGGAAACAACTTTGTTTTTTTTATCGTGATAACGATAAGAAGCACACGTTTGCGTTTGGTGCCTCAAGAATTGTTCTTAAGCTTAGAAATATCTTCTCAATCGTCAGATTTAAACTTAATGGAACATATTTGGAGATATCTGGTAGCTAGATTACGAAAATACACCGTTGAAACGAAAAGCGAACTAGAAACAGTAAGACTCGAAGTGCTGCTGAACACTTACCCAGAAATTGCACAAAAAAAAAGAAAAAACAAAATCTATTCCCAGACGTTTAAAAGCTGTTGTTGATACTGCGTGATATTCTACTAAATAATAACTTTGTAAAAAGTTAGATTATTTACTAATTTTTTAACATTTTTTCAAAGTGTACGAAGACTTTTGTGAGATAAAATTTCCGGCAATATTTGGTTTTTTATTTTTTTAAAATTATGTTTTATTGTTTTATTAAAAATTTTCATGTAGTTTTGTTAAAAATAGATCATAGATCTTACAATAAAATACTCATTCCGAAATATTATTCTAACCAATGGATAATGGCCTATTTCATTGAAAGTTGTAGGTGTACGAACACTTTTGGGAGCCACTGTATAATCAGAAAATTGCACTATTGATAGACAATCCAATGTAGAGACGTACCGAGTACTCGGAAACTACTCGGTACTCGGCCAAATTTTGATCAGATACTCGGCCAATACCGAGTAGTTGCAAAAAAATGAATATATAATTAAATTTACAAAAAAGCTCAAGCATATATAATTTTCTGCAACCATTTACAATTCAAATTTAAATTTTGAGAATAATGAAGTTTGAAATACTTCAATGGAATAAATCTTGGTTCGAATGTCTCGAAAGTTAATAAAACTTTTTTGGTAAAAATTGTGCAAATATGGAATTTTTGTAAAACAAACTAAAATTAGTTATAAGATATATAAAAATACCTTAGCTTTAAAAATAAAAGGAAATAAAACAATGTTAGAAGCACAGTGCAGGATCACTGCAGACACGTGTTTTGGCATTACGAGGAATTTCTTTTTCAATGCACAAAATGTGAGCTCGTTGATTTAAAGGCATCCGGCAAAAGTCGAATTTTTTGTCGTATGCCTTTACATTCTTTAGTTCACATGTTATGCACTGAAAAGACGATCCTTGTAACACAGAAAAACGTGTCTGCAGTGTTCCTGCACATTTGTTTTTTTGCTTTTAAATATTATTTGTTTATCGAACTAGACCTATAATGAATAAATTTGTGTAATTTGTTTTAATTCCAACTTGATAAGTCATACCTTTTATTTATTCATTTTTAATTTAAAAAATATTATTTTTGCAAAATTTTGTAGTTAAATTTCAGCAGGAATTTAGTTTAAAAACTATTATATGGAAAAGGAGGTCTATACTACTATTTCAATAAGTTCAAAATTCATCGGTGTGTGTCGGTGGTACTTCTTTCAACATAATTGGTACTGGGAAACTCGGCCGAGTAGTGAAAGGCCGAGTTACTCGGTAACTCGGTACTCGGCCGAGTAGTAAAAGGCCGAGTACTCGGTACTCGACTACTCGGCCAAAGTGCTACTCGGTACGTCTCTAATCCAATGATTTTTGAAAGAATTCAAGCAATAAAGAAACTTTGCATACATTTTCAAGGTTTTCAAGCACTTGAAAAAAAAAAAAGGACCTTCTTTTCCCAAGAACGTTTCAAGGTTTTTTTTTATGGGCATACGAACTTGGTTTAACAAGCGCTGCGGCGGCATGTTTGGGTGTACAGTAACTTTTAACGAAATGAAAAACTTTTAAAATCTGATATTTAAGTAAAAACTATATAAAAGCGGTCTAATCAGACCAAAATGTTAAAAAGCGGTCGAAAGCGGACTTTACCATAAAAAACGAACTTTGGCGGGAAAAGCGGACCATTTGGGAGCCCTGCTAAGATAAAATGGCGACTGGGCGTGGCTCGGGGAAAGGCAGTAGCAAAAAGTCGGGGGGAAAAGTAAAAAAGAAAAAAAAAAGGAAGCGGAAACTGAAAATATAGGAATTATAGGAAAATAGGAACTTTTTCAGAACTATAGGAAAATATAGGAATATAGGAACGCTGCGATGCCTGATTTTTGTAATGAGTTTCCAAACATTGCATTACATTTTTATAATTTAACTATTTTTATAAATGCAGCATATTTTTAGAATGGGAAGAAAGAGAAAAAAGATGCTTGCATACAAAACTAGTCGCCTCCCGCCTCCGCAGTTTCCTTCCATACTATCCTTCCACCAATGTATTGAAATTTGAAATATTTTTGGTCTTTAGGGGAATTGTTTACGCGTTGAAGTAAATCAACTAAACAGAATAGAAGTTAATGTTTGTTTTTATTAAGTTTCAATAAGAAATAAATTAAAAAATGGTAACAATATTGTAAATGTTAATACAACAGTGCATAATAGATATGCTACAGCACTGCTAGGCATAGGTTTAGATTCTAAACCAGTACTATTTAAATTTCCAAGCATCTGTAGCAAGAATTTTAATAATAATAGTATCCACTAATACCAAACTCTGAAAAAACATAGACCAAATTGTTGTTGAGGATTATTATTTTTTTTTCGTTTCAGGCATATACTGAAACAATAACACAAAAAAAAAACTACCAATAATTTATTAATAAATAATAAGAAGAAAAAAAGATCAATTATTGAAGGAGAGCATAAAAAGAGCAGATTTAAGATGGCATGTGCTAAAATAATTTTTAACTTACTAAAGATTTGAAATGTTTAAGGAATGAATTAGGATTGAAATCTCAAAGAAGGCAAGTAAATAGCAGCAACGCACATGTTGGATGTTGGCGTGTTTCCAAGGAGGAGAAAAAGGGACCTTGCTTGTATACATTAGAATTAGAAATATTGAAAATTATTTTTTTCAGCTAGAAATCTTTTTTTTTAAGAACAGGAAAACTTCCAATTTTCAAAATAATTCAAAAAATTTAGGGCAATGTCCACAGAAGTATTAGTGATTGCTTTCCAATTGATTAACAGCTCATGTCTGCATTTATTCTATCACTGGATGTTCAAAAATGCAACAGAAAAAAAAGTCAGGAAGGATCAAGTTTGAAAAACTGTTAACTCTTTTAGTCTACCAATTTTGCCATGGAAGTGCACAGGGAAATCTTGAGACATACAAATTTAGATAAATGCGGATATTGGTGAGGAGATAAAAGACTTCTCATACGCAGTATGTTTTTCGGAAAAATAAGTATAATTTAAAGTAAAACATAAACCACAATATTGAAAGAAGATTGGCAGAATCTGAAATTGGGGCAACTTCTTTCCATGTTTTCAGCCACAGATTTTCATGAATGCAAAAATATTACCTTTTAAAATAAAATATGGAAAAACACATGCATGTCCTTCAGAGTATAAAATTATTTGAATTAGATGCCACATTGGAGGTATGTATATAAATCAACCATGTGGTAGTCTTAAAAATGAGAGCACTGCATAAACCCTGATAACCCAACATATTTTGAAGAAAAAGGATGGTGGGGAAAATATAGCACATGTCTCTTTCTTTAGATGTTAAAAGACTCTTCAGTTAGGTTGGATTTAGAAGAAAATAATAGAAAAATTCCAAAGAAATTAAATGTTATGATAGATGGCATTAGTTAGATCCGTGTGGTCCAACTTTTATTGACTTGACGACCAATGAAACTTTAGCAACGGAACATAAGAGCATTCACATTCCAGGAAACAAATGAATTACATATCCTATGCAAAATACTTTTGCGGAAAGTTATAAGTTTCATACACTAGTTCACCATTTTATTTTACAGTCAAAAAATCAATGTAATGATTCGCAGTTTTCCATATAGAAGTTTATCAATGTCCAATGTAAATTTAGGAGTGGTTGTCATTAGGGAAAAATAAAGGTTGCAAGGTGTTGCTGACATGAAAAAAAAAAGAATTATTACTTACATAAAAACTTGAAGCAGAAAGTAGAAAAAAAAAGTTTTTTTTAGAAATTTAAAAATTAAATAGTTTTTCAGTAAGAGCAAGGGCCAACAAAAATGAAGGAATGAGGCACATGCAGCCCATGGTTTTGACCATACTCAGATTATTTGTGCTGGAATAAAAGTAAAAAGTGCTAGAAAATAGAAGAACGCTGAGACAAAAATATTACATCAAAGAAAGATACTCTTAAAAGGTAAAAAAGCACCTATGTCATCTCGGAAAATTCTTCAGCATATGTATTTTGCTTTGAAGCCTCAGTATTAAAAAGTACAAAATAAAGTAAGCATATAACAAAGTGAATATACTGGTCTTATAGTCATTAGTCTGAATAAACTCCGAGAGTAGGCAAAAAAAGAGCTCCCAACAAAACCGCCAACTTGAGCATTTTAATAAAAGAGTATTCAAAACATTCTCCAAGTTTCAAGCAATACATACTTTACAGAAAGATCAGCTGCTTCTTCAAACTCCATTGCACTAAAGGGTCGAGCATGGCCTTCTGGAGAGAGAATGGACCGAAAAATGGCTTTTCTGAAAAAGAAAATATAAAATAAATTAAGGGTCTTAAATGTACCATAAGACATGCTAACATAGATAAAGCTCGGTGAGATTTCAACCTTTATAGAGATTTTAAAATACAGCATCAGTCTACACATTAAATTTTAAGAATAATGAGTAAGTAATAATGTTGACAAATTAAAAGTATGAGTCCATATGGCAGCTTTTAAAAATGCCTTTTTTAATAATTCTTAAATATTTTGTGATGATAGATAGGAGGATAGAATTAATTTCGTGATGTTCAAAATCTTTAAAAAGTTTAAGGTAAGCTGAAGGATATAATTGTCCAGTTATCAGAATATACAGCTGGCTGACTTTGTCTAGTGTGTCAGAAGTCTGACTGTGATGGGGAGGTTTCGGGTTCGAATCCCGGCTCGGGCATGGCTGTACTTTATCTCCTGTCTGTGTCCTTTCTTTGTGTGAATGTGCTGCCTGTCTTACAAAAGAGTCTTTATGAGCAAGTGTGCAGCGAGGAAGTCTGACTTCACACTAAATTAAGGTATAGTTGGAATGAAAAATAAAGCAGTGCACCCCGAAATTGCCAGTTAACTGATACAAGACAAAAAACAACATCAGAACATACAGAGTGGGTTCTTTTTTTGCATTAAAAAGATGAGTCCTGTAGGAAAAATAATTGAGGGAACCACCAAAAGAAAAGGTAGTTCGGAACCAATTTACATATTGGCATTATTTTTCAATAAAATTTTCTTTTCGGGGCATGACCTCCCCCTGCCAACTACAGCACTAGGGAAAAAACAGCTTCAGACACAACATAATTTTACACATCAAATAAATCTTACATGAGTTGGAACATGGCATGACAAATTTTCTCGAGAAAAACTTACGGATTGTCTGCAAACTGCTTTCGTACAGAAAAAAACAAAGTGTGGTTCACAAATTTGTTGTAGCCGAGTGTATGCAGCTTTAATTCTGGATATTGATAAAGCAAAAACGATTTATCCAAGTCATTCAGGAATGCCTGCTGAAATACTGCAAAACACTTGGCACAAAATTGAATTTCAGATTGATATTCTCCGTTTCACTAACAAAGCTCATGTGGAACTTCATAAGAGTTAAAAGATAAATTCAGGAGCCTAAGATTCTTAGAAGTAAAGAAATGCTCCCAACACTTTTTAGAAGAGGGAAAAATTTGAAAAACCAAAACATATTTAGTAAAATGTTGCCTCAAATGAAAAAGACTGAAAAAAGGAAAAAAAAAATTTGTTCAAATCTATAATGCTATTTATTGCCTTTTAAAAGTTCTATATTTTATACTCAGCATGGGATTTTTTTTTTTTTTTTTTTTGAAATCAACTAAACATGGATGGATTATTTGTAAAATCTGTACCTCAAAGTCAGATGAACGTAAGTCACATTATGATACTTTTACAGAGGAGAGGAAAAACTTTTTTTCTGGCCCATGCTAAGGATCGGAAACGCGCTCTTATAACCTAGGTAAAAAATTGAAAAGTTTTTTTCTTTTTTTTTTAAGAATGATGTTCACATGACTCGATGCCGAATAGGCTTCTACATACAATGCACTAAAGAACAGAAAATAGCAATTTTTGGACTGCTGGCTTCAATCCATCTGGCTCTGAGGTACGGAAATATTTGATGCCAGTATTGTACACATAAAGCTTATTTGAATGATCTCTGAAACAGAAAGACTCCAAAATGTAGGCAAACAATGATTTATAAGTTTAAACTAAGGGTATATAGAGAAATATTTTTTGCCTAAAGTTTGTCTCCTTCAAAAAAAAAAAAAAAACTTAAATAAACCTGCAGACTTAAAACACAGTATTTTAGTATTTCATTAAAATGCAGCACTACCCCACTACACTATACATTAAAATGTGTTTAATATGTTTTTAAAGAAATGATGTGGAAAACAAGTTTTGATTTATTATTTTGAAGCAGCATACATAAAAATAAATAAAAATGCAATGTGTGCCTAAAAGCAACCGTAAAACCGGATATCTGAATCCGGCAGACCATGCGACACCGGACATCCAATGTTCGGAGAAATCACTATCCGGTGCATCTCTAGTTATAACATTGGAAAGAATTCAGACAGATACTTACCATACCCTAGAGGTGCAAAATCTTTATTCAGTTAAAGGCCACTCAAATTACAGACACACCAGTGGAGGGTTGCATGCAGGCCTGCCTTTTAGGAATGGTCAGAAGGGGACAATTGCCTTTCCCCACTCTTTGGCTTTGAAAAATTGATGTATTTACAAGTATAAGTGAGCATGTTATTTTTTTCCCCATATAAATTTGAATTAAGTACACACCCTTACCCCCAACCCCCTAGAAAATGCAAAATGATGGGCCTGGCCCAATGTCCCAGTATTTTGCTGATAATAATTAACAAAGGAAACATTTAAGTGTATATACATAGATATATTTTTTTCCTTTCATTAAATGACTAAGTTGGGGGGGGGGGGGGGGTAAAAGGTTGAATATTTTCAATGCAGGAAATGTTTTGAGCTTCTCAGGCTGAATAAGCAGTCTCTCTTGTGACTGCTGCTGAGCCATCAGAGCCTCCAACTTTAACTTTGCCTGCATTAAAAAAGGTGTTACTTGTGTGCAAAATTTTTGAAATTTAGCACTTTAATAATTTTGAATTTTCTCACTTATTTTTTAAGGATAAAAGAAAACTGTTTCCAACAGTAATATTTTTATAAAATTAAATTTACTAAAACATTGTTATCAAATCCAATTATGCAAAACTAAATTATTATTATTAAAAAAAAATTCCTTGTTAAAAGATAGATATTAGAATTAATGTAAACATAATGAATTAATGTAATTACATGAGGTGTATGTGACTAACAATTTTCTATAATAAAAAATGATTATTCAAATAAAAATAATTTAAAAATATATAACTCATACCCATTGAAGAGATTTGGAAAACACTCAAACAATCAGACAGCAAAACTAAGGAAATTCACAATTTTATTCAATGATACAAAATGAAACAAAAAATGTAATTCTAGCATATAGGTTTAAAAAGTAATCTACACTGGGAAAAATGCCCCAGCAAAAATAGGTTTTTGCCAGTTTTTACTAAAGTGGCAAACATAGAATTTGTGCTAACAACTTTTGGACACATTTTTTAAATTTTCCTCTTTCAGCAAGTTAGTAAAAACATTAAAAAGACTTTGATAACATGTTAAGCTTGGTTTTATTCGCTTTTTATTTTAAAGTAAATGTAACAATTAATCTGCAAAAGTGTTTACATAAAACGTTTTAAATGCAAAAACAAAATTGATTATTTTGTATCTAAGACAGGGAAATAATCGTTAACTTCTAATGTAAAAGTAATGATTTTGTTTATTACAAAAATTGATACAGTGCATTACATATTTTTAGAAATTTTGCACCAGTTAAATCTATACTAAACTATAAAATAAAAGAAACAGAGATAAATGGAAAGCAAAACAACTATTTTCATTTAACACTTAGTCTGATCGTGAAGAGTTTCCTTCTTCTCCTGCTTATGTCAGAATTGTCTCTTTTCCTAAAGGGGCGATATGGAGAGGAAAGTTGGCACGAAATTTGCAAGTGTGCCATTGGTTCTAGAGCTTGAATGTGTCACCTTGGAATTTACAAAATTAGCCGAAGAGGTACAACATTTTAAATTTGCAAAGTCCAAGCAGATGTCTCATTGGACGGGTCATATCCTATGTAAGTGGGTGGATCTTGGTTTTACTTCCTTCAGCAGCCATTGGTCAGAGATAACAACTCCTCTTATAATTAAGTTGAATATTGGCAAGAGTAGGGTTGCAATAAAGAGTGCAAAAAGCTTGTCAATTTTACTTCTTCACCAACTCAATGCAGCTATTGCTGCAACTTAAATCTTTCAGGTCTAAATAATCACATAACGAAAATATGCAAGGAGTATATTTTTTTCATATCATCAAAATGTTTCTGGAACTCCAAAATATGGCACGTGTCCTACATTCCTTCTCTACTTATTTGAGGAATGGAATGGAACTTTAAGGAATTTGTTTTCTCAAATTATTGACAATGGTTATTTGTTCACGGTCGGACTATAGCTATCATTGTTGTCTATAAAGTTTTCCTCTAAACCCTATTGTTATTGTTTCATCACTGCATTACAATAAGCTAGTTTTGTAAGCGTAATTGTTGACAAACGATCAATGACTTTTGATTTTCTCATCGCTGCACTGATCCGAGAATATGATTAAAGATTTGTGATTAGTGTACAGATATTTTTAGATGTTGCACTTCATTTCGCAACTCTCTTTCCACCATTTCTGTGCTTTGCCTGTTTTTAAAACTTTTTCAGAAAATTAAGAAGACTTTAATTGATCATCCTTCAACTCAAAATTAATTACATTAATAGATGTATAGTCAAGAGTCAGGATTAATTTGCTGCATCCATTTTTTATATTTCTCTTTTCGATCAAAACTTAAAAGCTTTCTCTTGCACTAAGGATGTATGTAGCTAATATGCACTTAGATGGCATAGTAAAAGCAAATTGTTTGTTTTTGATTGTGTGGTTCTAATTCATCACTTTTAGAAGGCCACACCAAATTACTAGCATCAGCTACATTAGAAGAACTTCTTTGCATCATATCTAAAGTCACTGAATAGGTTTCAATTGCCAAATTAGATTATAATTGTTCAAGGATTATAAAATCTTTGTTTCAGCTGGCAACATTAACATCAACTTCATCATTGTGATCAACTTCATTTTTTTTTAAAGAGCTGATTCAAAAAGTGGTTTTGCACTTAATTCACATTAACTCCTTAAATCTGATGGTATTATTTAATATTTTGAAGTTTAGCTCCAATAGCCAACTCATTTATAAAATTATTTACAACAGCATGAGTAAAATTTCCCTATAATTACGTCACCCTATCTACCAACACTAATTTATCTATCAGCAAAAAGAAAAAAGAAGCTTGCTTACTTTTCACGCCATATTTTCAGGTTCTGTCCTCTGTTCTTTTTTCTATGTGCAGAAAGAGTCAAACGACGAGATCCAGATGTAAGTCTCGAATTTTTTCCCATTATAAAATGCGGAAATTTACTCTGATTTTTCTCATTAATCTGTCATAACAAAAAGGATTTCCTAGTTCAAACCGAGTGCTTACATTAAACCAGCATTGCAAAAGACATCATGACATAAATAATTTCGAAAATATATCCAATAGGATTCGAAAAAGAAAATAAAAGCAGATGTTTACTAAGAATGGATGTCATGGATGATGGATGTCGTCGTCGCTAAACAAAAGCAGAGTAGACAAACACACAAACCAAAAAGTAATTTTTTACTTGTCACTTAAGGGAGAGGGGGAGAAGAGAAAGTAATTTCTTAAGTGGGATAAAAGGACTTTTAAACTTGTAATATAAAAACGCAGTTTCAGACAACCTTTGATGGGTATGAGGAAGAAAAGTACAAGCAATTCAGCTGAAATTTATAGAAATTAAAGCCTTAAAAACACGATACAGGCTGTATTTATGTTGTTACTAGTCTAAACATTACTTTATTAGTGCAACAAAAAACCATACTGTATTTCCTATTTGAAATGAGGAAGTAACTTAACATAGCAATAAGTGCAATGATTGAGCTAAACTCGATATGCAGAACACCGATATTGATCTGATCAGCTGCACAACAGCAACCACCATCTTCATTTTTAAAATCAGTTTTATTATTTATCTATATCTACTGTACACTAAGCATACTAGTGCTACATTTCATTATCATTGCACACTGTACGTATAGAATTGCACTTACGAAGCAAGGGGTCTTGGTATGCACACATCTTATAAGTAATTGTCAAGTAAAGTACAAGGGCGTGAGTAAAAAAACGCAAAGTTAAGATTATTTTCAAAAGCTCTATATTTTAATGAATACTGTAATGGTAAAATGTTGCATATGAAATGAAACTTAAATATTTTGTTTTACTTGTAGATTTTTTTTTTTTTCTTTTGAAGGAAGTAAACATTTAGGCAAGAAATATTTTTGTATGTTTTTCTGCTTCACAAATCATTCAAATAAGTTTCCTGTTTCAGAGAGATTCAAATAAGTTTACCAAGATTGATCTTAATCAACTCATAATTGTTTCGCATTTTGTTTTGTAATTTTCCATCAAACAGATTTAAAAGTCAGCAGATGTTTAGTTAATGGATGCATCTACAAAAAATATTTCACACTAAAAATTTACATATTTTATCAAGTTAGAGCCATAAACCCTTTGTTTAAGCATGCTTGCTTTAAATTTGAATAAAAAGTGGGGGGCCCACTTACCCCATAAGTAGGGTTAAGTGGGATAGACACACCCATCTGATTTTTTTTCTTCAAAAAGTAATCATTCAAAATATTTAAATATGGTCAGAAAGCAATCCTCCCTGATCTACCATTTCCTTCAGTGTTTATCCTCAAGCATATGTTTTCAATGCGATAAACTATCTTCCCCCAGTTTACTTTGTGCATAGTTCTTGATCACCCCAGGAACTTTTTTCTTGAGGATTATAGCAGAAAAGAATGGCGACTTTTTTGGTCACCACTTTTAAAAGCTAGGTTGCCACGTGGCAAGTGGCGACCGTGAATCTTGACCAGTACGGTGTACGGCTATGGGTTCACATTGATATATAAATATATACAGTCAATTCGCAATTTAACTAGAATCTAAAGGGACCGATGAAAAACTTAAGACTAATCCTAAGTGCGATTTATGGCTTTTCTTTAATATCATTGACAGAGTACTTACTAAGGCATCTTTAATAGTTAAGAAAACTCACTCTGTCCCTCAGGAACTTATCAGAAAATGATCAAACTAAAGAATGAAGGGCAACGCATCTTAACTTAGGACAGCCTTTGAATAAAGGTACAATCAGTTTACTTGACTTGACAGCTTCAAAGCAAATTTGCAGTCCAGGAACACGTCAAGGTGTAAACATATAGTACCACAAAAGAAAACATGCTAACTCATTTCTGCAAGTGTAACTCCTTTTATGGCACATTGGCTCAACAAGTGCTCTTCTTGCTTTAGAGGTCTATTTTGCAGGGATTCCAAGTAAAGGAGAATTGATTTTTCTCTCATAGTCACTTGTGTTTCTTCATTCTTTTTTTCGTTCTTTCAAAATAAATTGATAAATAAAAAAAGTGTCATGTAAAAACACTTTTATTTATTTATTTTTTATTCATTAGATTGGTTTTAATTTTATTTTTATCGACTGGCACAAAAATGGAACTGATGAATACGGAATTAAATTTGCACCTGGACACATAGGCTTCTAATGTCTGAGACGAAACCCCAGTACAGTAAAACCTGTCTACAACAATACTGTTGGGACCTAAAAAACTATTGTTATAGACAGGTTATCGTTATAGGCAGTTTGATTATTCATGCTGATATTTTGCTGGGACCAATGATAATATCGCTACAGACAGGTTTATTGTTATAGACAGTATCATTATACACAGGTTTCACTGTACTTAATTTTAGGTCTTAGCTCCAAAAATCTGCATTCATTTTTCACATGTGGTGCGTTTTGCCCAATGTAATCCTGAATGTTGATTTTTTCGGAACTGGACATCTATTTTTAGTTTTAGTATAAAATTTTTGCTTTTTCGACCATAGGATGAAGTTTCCACTGCTGAAGAGTACTGGCTTCATCTCTGTCATTTGTCTGTTTTGTAACCTTGTCTGTTGTTCTATTGATGTTTATATATATATATATATATATATATATATATATATATATATATATATATATATATACTAGCAAAAATACCCGGCGTTGCCTGGGTCAGTAATAATTATGAGAAACAATCGTTACTTGCTTTTGTTTTCTGTTTTAAGTGAAAGAATTTAAAACACATCTTTTTGACATGATTAAAAATCATGTTTCTTCCTTACCCATAAAATTAAAATAGCAATAAGTATACAGAACAAAATAGTATTGATTTAGAAATGAAAGCGCTATATTAAAGCATATTCAAATTTCCAAAACATGAAATTAATCTTCTCATGTTTAAAAAAATTAATCTGTTGATATTTTTTTTTAAGCATGGAGTCTAAAATCTTGTCTGTATGGCTACTGAAGTACGAAGTGTTTATAAAAAAATGTAGCTGCGCTCGTAATCCCCTTTTACTTGCTTTAGTTATTTTGGGAAATTTCAATCATTGTGGGCTCTTGGTGCGATTTTACCGAATTTGCGGGAATCATTTTGGGATACCTTCGGTGATGCTTCCCCCCTTCTTTCTTTACTTTGTAAAACGATATGATATTAATTTTCGTTACAGAGATATTGTCGCCAGAGGCTGAGATACTTTTGGTCACCATAAAAATTCGCTAAAGAGTTTCATCCGAAATATTTCCAAAATAAGTAGTAAAATTTGGCGATTGTTTGAAATTGTGCAAAAAGGAAAATTAATGGAAGTTTTTGTGCTGTTTATGGATTTGCCTAATTTAGTTGCTGGATTATTTAACACAGTAAAAAAAGTTTTTTAAAGAATCTTTGATTGGCGATATTTTGTTCACATGGTGAAAGCTGAGAAACATTATTGCATAGTCTTCGGCTTCAGATGCCAAATGCATCAGCTATGGAAATCTTTCTGCAAAAATTTTGGCGATCTGCTGCTTGATTGGTTAATGAGTAAGTGTTCAATCAGCATAAATAAAAATAAAAACCATTAATTACATTAAAATTCCGTTTAAATGGAAAATGATCAGCCAAATCATGTATTATTTGCCAATTTTGTGCAAAAATCTTACTTCAAGATTTGAGTTAAGAAAAGCCTTGAACAGTCACGAAAAGCAAAGATAGTCAACAATACAACAATTGTCGCTATCGACAGGGAGTTGAGATGATACACTAAATACTGTATTGAGTTGAGGACAGCCTTCGAACATGGAACTAAAAAGCTCATAACTCGTTTTTTATTCTACTTAGAAATTTGGAACAGGTGCCATCTTCAGCAGAAAAATCAGAGCTTGCGATGGACATATAATGTTAATATGTGCAAGTATTTTTTCATCCTCCTATTAGAGAATTTATACGAAAATTGTATTTTATAGCGCCCTAAGGGGGTTTTGTCCCCCATAACAGGACAAAAACTACCCTATGTGTTATTCTGATGCATAAGCTATATTATTGTAAAGTTTCATCAAAATCCGTTCAGTAGTTTTTGCGTGAAAGAGTAACATACATCCATACATCCATACAGACAAACTTTCGCATATATAATAGTAGTAATATATATATATATAGAAGAAAAACTAATATAAACAGTAGTAACACTCAATATCATTGCTAAATGTACATTGGAAAAAATTACTGTTCACGTTTTGTCATATGCCTACTTCTATAGACAACTAACTATAGAAAATTCTTTCCAAAGTGACAAATGTTGCAGTCAGAAGCAATAATGAAGCTTTCATCATAACTCAGAACATATTCACATTTCTTCATGACATTTTTTGTTCAATTAGGTTGTGTTCGCATTGAGTTGCAGTTAACCTGGAGCGGTTGATCTCATGACATTAGTGGTTAGTATGATGTGTCCATTAAATGTTTTCTTATATGCTCGGCTAACAGTAACCCAATGTGAACACAATCTTAAACATTGATGTCAAAAAAAAAAAAAATGACGGTAACCACCAGGGTTGCCAGGCGTACCGGATTTCAAGGGACAGTCCCGTATTTTGAAAAATTGTCCCACGTCCCGGGGAACTTCCATACGGGACGGCTAAAGTCCCGTATTCTAGCTAATAACAATATTTCACACAATGAGACATTATTTTAACGGAATAAAATAAGCAAAACAACAAATATGAAATAAAGAGTGATAAGAAAATTATGTGACTATTTTTTTAAAGTAGCTAGAGAGCAACTTTGAAGATAAGTTTTATGGATCGTTCGTCCCTAAAACCTTAAAACATTAAGACGGTAGAAAAAGTCTGGCTGAATGGTAAAAACGTACAATGTCTGACTGAGGGATACCAGACATTTCTTGAAACAGCTGTGATTACCCGAGAAAGTGGTTTGATTTCACAGATAAAAATCCCTTTTTGGCTTTAAGACCAATGGCTTTAATTGTTAAAGTAGTTTTCTGACTAGCTATTCTAGAACAGTAACATTTTGAAAATAAAGTATCAGTAGATGATCTATATTTGTACAATGAATTTTCACCAACAAAGTAAATTTGTTTAAAGTTGTTTCCTTTTGACTTAGCATTCTACCATCTTATTCATTTGTTGAATTAGCATTTTCGCATCTAAATTTGAAGTGGACTGACGTAAGAACAGGTGTTCTGTTCAGCTAATTAAAGCAGAACTTACTCTGGCTATCAATTCATTAAACGTAGATTGCAATGAATTTTATAACAACTTGAAGACACATAAAAACTTGAAAAGAAATGTTACAGGACTAAAATCACACAAATAGCAAACATGGTTTTTGCAGGCATAGGAAGGGTCATTTCTCATTGACTAATTCATTTCTTTAATTCTTAATTTTATTTATTGATCATTTCTGGCATGGTGGCCACACCAAAAAAAGAAAAAAGACATCAATTAAAAACATTAAAAAAAATATTGCTCCTTTTGAAAACCACAGAAATTATGGTCTTTAATGATCATGGATGGCAGTTGTACCAAAAATGGCTTTTTCTGCTGGCTAAATTTCTTGTTCAAATCATACCAATTTTAAAACTCAAAAATGGGGATTTTTTAATAACCTGTTAAGAGTTTGAATTTTAGTTTGTATTTGTTACTTTCTTTTGGCTCGTTTAAATTGTAAGAGTTAATTCTATGTCTGATCAATTGTAAAATCCACATGTTTATTAATAGTACATTAAAATTATTTTACTCATTCAGATTTCTCTATTGGCTGGTGTGGCATTAAAAAAACAAGTTTTTCTCCCCGATTCTGTGCATTATTATTTCAGATAAAGTTGTCACATTGAACAAGAAAATTTTTCGATTGCACCGTTGTTCTTATAGTGAATGCAAGTAAAAAACTAATTAGCACTTGTTGCTATCAACGTCGATCTAAATACTGAATTCCGTTCTGTTGCTTGCTTTATTCTTTGAGTTAGAGTTTCTCTAAAAATGTGCTCACTCATAACCATACTGAAAGGAATCTTACAAAATCTTTTTAATCATGGTTTTGTATCACACCTTAAAAATACACCCAGTAACTGCCCTCAACATCAAAAATCCCCCCCCCCTCTTCTTACTCCTAGAAAGTTGAGGGGGCTGAGGAAGTTTTACAAATTGATATGTAGATCTTCCTAAAAATAAGCAAAATAGGTTTTAGAGATGAAAATTTTATTTAACTGTTATTAATGGCAAGTAACAATTTTGAATGCATTTGAATTTTAAACAAGCAGCAAAATTTAGTGCGAAATAGATTCCCCATTTCCCCAGAAAGCCCTCACAGGGACAAAATTCCACGAAATTTGGAGGGAACTAGACAAAGGAGAAGTATCTTTTGATAGATTCTAAACAGGTATTTTTTCAGAATTTGCATCTAGTTCATTGATACAAGGGAAACCAATGTTTTGGAGACTGCAGCGAGAAATATTTTCTCACACTAGAGAAACATCGAGAATCATTGCAATAAAGCACTATGCTTTACAGCTCCCCCTCATTTCGTCCTCCTTTCTCCCGCCCATTTTACTTAATCAATTTTCCCTTCAAAATATTTTTTGTATGTTATACTATATTGTACAAGAGCAATATATATGCATATTTTTTCGTGTTCCATTTTTTTTACTTGAGTAAAATGCTTGTTTTCAACACAATGCATTTTTTCTTCAATCATATATTTACACTTAGTCATTTGGGAGGGGGCCTGGACCCCCCCCCCCCCCACGCACACACTTGGCTACGCTACTGACTGTCCCGTATTTACTGTTCTTAAATCTGGCAACCCTGGTAACCACGTCGAAAACATCGATATTGACGTCATATCTCCACAATGGATATAACCCTGTGAGAATAAATAGTTTGACTCTCACCTATTTTGGTTTGCAAACATTCCAGCAGCAAAGTAATCTGATGGCCCATTCCATTCTTTAGGCATTATTCTGTCACACAGCTGAAAAGAAAAATATAAAGTTAAAAAGATGATATAGTTTGTTTACTGCAAGACAGGATTGACAAATAGGTGAAATGAAAACATTCTGAAAAAATGCTGTCAAATGAGAATGAAAAATCTAATTGCACAGCCAGAACATTCATGAGGAAATGTCACTAGAACAGTCAGAAAAACTTTCTGGAGGGTTTTTTTTTTTTTTTGATCAAATATACCTCCTTTTGGGGTTGGTTTTTTTGATCAAAAATATCTTCTAGAGGGGTTTTTTGATCCAAACAGTCCTTTTATGTATTTAAACTACTGGATTTATGTTAAAACCAATGCCTCTGGGGGAAGTTTTGATACCCCCCCCCCTTTGCTGCATCACTGGAAAATATGATTCATGGGTATTAAAAACTAAACTATTCCGAAAGTTAACTTTTTAAGTTTAAAAGAGGGACATGAGGTTCTTTCATCTGTTTACTAACAAAGCCTGTCTTACAAATTAAAAAAATCTAACGTTAACCCCAAACTATTTTCTTTTACATTTACTGAATCTATGTTTTTGTAATGACTCAAAAGAATAGCTATGAGTGCATGTATTCATGTATGCACATTAGAAGCAGTACTTTAAATAAAAAGCTTTTAAAACCTTTTCCTACACCTATAAAATAAGGTACACTGTATACCTGTGCACTTTCAATTGTAACGAAAGGTGATGTTTTTATTAGCATCTCTTATCTAAAATTACTCAAAAACTGTAGGAAATGTATACAAAGAAAAGCAATAAAATATAATAGTGCCTTAGAAAAAAACAAGAAAACACTTTAAGCAATAACACCAACTTTAGTTTGTCACAATACGATGCAATCAAGTGTTTTATAGACGTTCATTTCCTAAATATTGACACTTTTAACATGAACATATCCCAAATAACATGAAATTGAAACCAGATTCAAAAAAATTTTGTCACCAATTTTATAGCGAACTTGGTGATATTTTGTCCAAGCGGTAGCCAAATTATAACAACACTTAAATCAGCACTGAAATTAACTCTGATTTACTCAACAAAAAGAGCAAAAGACCCCTTATGGAAAATCAGAATACTTTCGGGAGCACATCTAGACCCTACTCAAAAGAGTCTACACGCACAATTTCAACCTTCTAAGGCATATTGTTTTCAAGTTTTGCAAGAAACATATATTCACATGGAATAGACAGACAAAGCAAGAAAATCAATTCTAGGATCACCAAAATGAATGCCTTGGTTGTCTATGAGTGGTAAAACTTGATTTTTGAGACCATGTCCCAAATTTTTTCGTCAAGGTCATTTGATCAACAATGATGTTAAAATTTAACTGCTCAATATTTGTTTTTAAAATAAGACAGCTTCAGGTGCGCCACCCCCTAACCTGCTCCCCCTTGCAGCACCCCCCCCCCCCCCACATTTTTTTTTGAAACACTAGCTGCCCATAGCAAAATAACCTAGACACACATGCGCACACTGTGCCATGAATGGATGATATCCCCCTCTCTATTTGCTACAGATAAGTGCATCCAGGGTTGTGATTTTTCTTTTCTTTTTTTTTTTTTTTTTTCTCAAACCAATTATGTCACGTTTTTTTTTAACCAGATTTTCAAAGATCTACGTCAGAGTTTTTTGGGTTTTATAAAATTGACTTTAACGATTTTACACTAGATGTTAAAATAAACCAAATTTCAAAACAAATGCATATGACTCAAATCACATTTAACCTTTGAGACACCAGGAATAACAATATACTTACAGTGCAACAAAAAAAAGAGTACTAATTTTAATTAGAATTCTCTTTCACTGTTGAAAGATGAAATAAATCAAGTTATATTGAGTCAGTGTCATGTTATGTGAACACTTACTTTTCTTCTTGCAGAGTGCATTTACTTATTTTTCCTATTTTAATACCTTGAATAGAGGTGCACCAAGTACCATATTTTGCCGAATGCTGAATATTCAGTCGAAATTCAAACTGAATATTCGGCAGAATACCAAATATTTGTTTAAAAATTTCAAACTAACACTTTAATTTTAAGCCTATATGAAATAAAAAATGCTAATCTATTTTGGGAAGTATAAATGCATTTCTATTTAACGTTGTAAATTTATGTATAAATTAGGCATAATTATTAATTTAAAATAAATCATTCCATACACAAAAACAAATTAATATAGTACAAGAATAACAAAGACCAAACGTACAAATTCAAACCGTAGAGTTTTCAAATATCATTCAAATTAAGATTTATTCAAGTGATTTCTGCTTTGTTACCTCTTTGGTAACTGATAAAACATAGTATCATCAACAAAATTGAGGAGTAAGATTCTAACCCATTGCCAGATGTTTTAATTTTTTCTCTTAACAGCAAAGGATTATTAAACTTTGCTTACAATGATTACTTTTAACGAGGTTGCTTTCGAACAATATATAATATTTATCATTCATATGGTTTATTAAAACTTTAGAAATTAGAGTACTAAAAATTCTATACTCTTTTTCTAGCTGTGTACTTTATTTTAAAAATAAGCAGTTAATGTTAAGAAGTAACAAACTGACTTTATATATGTATTACTACTTTCTGATTACTATGAGTTTAAGTGAATTAGCAATAGTAAGGCTAATGTCATGCGTCGTAAATTTTAAGGAAAATTGAAAAGCAACAATTTTGCACTGTGGAACTATACACTAACTTTCATTTAATGTAAAAAAAAAAAATGTTTACCAATTATCAAACATTTAAATTTGTTTACAATTTGGTCGCCGAATATTGAAGTACTTGGCCGGACCGAATATTCGGTGCATCTCTAATTTTAAAAGAATATTTTCCAACTTATTCATTTAGTAAAATCGAATGTTCACTTCATTGGTAAAAAAAAGTTGAAGCATATTTTTACTAAACTTACATCGCTCTTACGGCGCGCTAGGGGGGGGGGGGGGGACCTGTAGATTGTGTTAAAAAATAATGGATTACACATTATACATTGGGTGGTATTCATTTAATGGACCTAAAGTAGGGTTGGTGCATTTCTAAAAAAGGTGGAAAAAACTACCATAACTTTAAACTGCAAAATGTTTTTGTAGCTAAGAAAATTCAATGCATAACTGAAACACAAATCTAAATGTTAAGTTAGTGCTATTCTTTTAGTAAAATGCCTTTTTTAGTTAATTGTACAAATGCAGAAGGTGAGCATAAGTAACAACAAAATTACTCACTGGTTTTGCATTAAAGTTTTTAACTAATGAACAAAACTCATAACCAGGGGCACAGCCAGGGGGATGGGGGGGGGGGGGTAAACTCCACAGGGCCTTTTGCTTCAACATGTTTTGCCGATTCTAATATGGTATTTAAAAACATATAAGGATTGTTATGGGCCCCTTCCAGAGGGTGAATTTTGGCTCCATTAGTAATCCCAACTACTAAACAACAAATTGTTATTGTCCAGTTAGTTTTTAACAGAGAAGTAATGTCAGTTTTGCTGTTCTATTACAACGCTACAAATTTGAAGTCAAACAAACTATAATTAGCACATTAAATAGATATGAAAAAGAAAAGTTCTTATCAAACTATAACTTTAACAGTAAAACTGACACAAAATAGCTACATCTAATCAAATTAATTGAATTTCCAACATAACTTTTTTTTTTTTCAACATCGCATAGCAAAAAAAAAGGATTTCAATTATGTATTATTCCTAAGCGTCTTGAGTTTTTGTTCCAAGAATTATTTAAGATTGTTTTAACTATCAAATTTACACAATGAAATATCTAATTAATATTCTAATTTAAGTTTCAATTGCATATTACATACAAATTACATTGTTATCCAGTTTATATTTTTTTATTCAGCCAATTTTTTAGTGTTTGGTGGCTTTAATCAGGTTTTTCCAGTTTTTGCCATTGCTTGGCAAAAATATCATTTTGAAGAGGAAATGTCCAACCCTAATCTACAGTTGTAATTATAAAACAAATGGGGTTGATTTAATTAAGCAATTCCTACTAAAATGTTTGAATAAAAAAATAATTATTAAATAAAAACAAAAATTCCCACTGCGTAAAAACTAAAAAGAAAAAATATATAAGTCCAGTAGTTTAGAATTTTAATGAGTATTACTGAATAACTACTCCATTGAAATAGTTTTATAATCGATACACACATAAGACAAATCATAAATTCAAAAGCAAAATCGAAGGATCAACAGTCAGGATTCCATACCAGTCAAGGAACCCCGTAAAATTTGAATGGGCCTAATGTGCATATCGATTTTAAAACTATTTTAATGGAATAGTTATTCAGTAATACTTATTAAAATTCTAAACTACTGGGCTACTGGGTATATA
Source organism: Uloborus diversus (assembly GCF_026930045.1). Lineage (NCBI taxonomy): Eukaryota > Metazoa > Arthropoda > Arachnida > Araneae > Uloboridae > Uloborus > Uloborus diversus. The sequence continues at coordinate 101,591,417 of NC_072737.1, forward strand.
TACATATATATATATATATATATATATATATATATGCAATCGGGTTTGTTTTTATTTAATAATCATTTTTTTATTTTACACCTTTTAGTTAATTTTCATTGGCTTAATTATTATAATTATAAGACTATAAATTTCGAAATCTTGTCATTTCATTGAGAGAATTTATATTGTGAGGATTATTAAGTAACTTGAGGTGGTCTAAACTACTGATTATTAGTCCCACTAGGGACCTTACTCGGCTTAAAGCTACATAGGCTGGACCTTTAGCAAAAATGCGCGAACTTAAGTCAACCACAGCTACATTAACAGCGCGTAAAAGTCGCCAATCAAATCTTTTTCCCAAAACTAAAAAAGCTCTTCAAAAAACATGTCGCGAAATTCAGTCCCCTGAATCACGACCTAAACAAATGCAACATGTTAGAGATGAAAATCGAATTCGTAGACTTTGTCAACAAAAAATTCAGGCAGTGAAAACGCTACCTGCATTTGCCCCACGCAGGTAGCGTGCGATAATATGGCGACTGGTTATTGATATGGTGCATTTTGATTACTGTCATGTGTTCAGTGACACTCCCAAGGTTAAGACAAATCGATTGGCGTAAGATTTATCAAAATCGGCCAAGGCGTTTAGCCCCAACAATGCCACATAAGAACAAACATACATACATAGACTCATAAACACATTACCCTCCTTTGCTTCACGCACGCGCAGTCGGGTAAAAAAACACACACACACACAAGTTTTTAGCGTTACCAGTTCCTAAAAGGATTGCAGAGGGTAACGAATCAAATCAAATGTGTCGGGGGAGGGGGAGTATTTTACATCCTTTGTACTAAAGAAGCTTGCGCAGAGAGGGAGGGCGAGATGGATATCAAAAGTTCAAAAAGAATTTATAACGGAAAGATGAAAAGAAACTGAGAAAATACTAAAAAATCAATTTGAAGTAAATTCACATGGTAAAAAGATAATTTCTGTCATCCATAAATGTTAAGATTCAGAAATATATAAAACCTGTGGTGTGTTATAGAGATTTTGTTATGAATACTTGCTTTTAAAACATAAATTTATAAATGGACATAATTTTGGCTGTTTCTCGAAAATAACTGCAAACAGTACCCCTTTACTTCTTACCCTCTAAAAAAAATCTAAATGATGAACCTAGACAGCAGTAATATTATTTTTTTTTTTTTTATTCAATAACGCCTAATGTCCTTTCTTTTACGTAGTATGTGAACATGCTTGTATTTTATCGTTCTGTAAAATTCGGAGTTTCAATAGGCAAAATTAAGAACTCTCCCTCTCCCAAAAATTTGCCAGAGGGCACCTGCTAACGAACTCAGTTGAAACTTTTTTTTTTTTTTGGAAACCAATTTTGTCTGTAAATGTAATCTTTTTACTAGAGTAATTCTTGCAACTCTTACATGGATTGGTGGACACCTGTGTTCCACATTTCGTAATTTCTTTTCCATTCACTGCGTGAAAAAAAGGATGAAAATTTACTCTCACAAAAAAGGGTGCACAATATAAATTATTGACTTCGATTGTTACAAAGAGAGAGAATAGAAAATGAATTCCATTTTCGAATGCTCATGAGATGTGAAAAAGAGCACGAATAGCCATTTGTAGAATTTATGAACTGCCGTAACAAACATTCCTCTCATGAGAGGTCGAAACGATAACAAAAAAGAAACGCATCGAAAGCCACAGCAGTGACACGTTTTCAGAAAAAGGTGGGTGGAGGCGAAAAATTTGTATCAGGCAAAAGAACGCAAACGAAAGACAAGTGGAAGAATCTCGAGCAGCCATCTTGAGCGCTTCGTTTTCCGCTCAACTTTTTTTTCTGTTATTCTTTTTATCTGACTCCTCCCCCTCGCTGCGAACGGGAAGAAACAAAGGGCTTAGGGCTATTGATCTCTGTTATCCGACCACCACTTTTAAATGCACGGTCACATGACCAGACCAAGGTAGAGCCCGAGCGGTCACGTGACTGACCGACCTGGATCAACCAGTGGGCACACACTACCCCCCCCCTCCCCTTTTTCATGAGTGGTCACAGAGCAGAGTTCCCAAATTCAGATTCAGAATGGAAATTATGAAATTGAAGAAACAAGGAGACGAAAAAAGTCAATCTTCCACCACAGAATGCCCCAGGCGCAGCCACCCGTCCCTTCCCATTTTTTCTCCCTATCGATCTCCTTCCAGATATTCCCCCCACCCCCCTTTTAAATATTCCCTCGTAATCCCTGATTCTCACAGTTAAATGCGGAGAAAGAAGTGGCTCAAAATATCGATCTTTATATCGTTGTCTTTTATCGGCGAAGACGCGCGCCAGACATTTATTTACCAGGAATCTTGCACCAGGAGGCACGCCTTGCAAGCTATACCCGTACACCGCGCCGCGGGGGTTTTTAGTCAGTTAATAACGGAATGAGAATGAACGTATTGGCATGTCTGAGGTTTACGAAATTTTTCTATTTCATTTGTCGCATTATCTCTGGTTCGCTGATCTCTTCGACTTTCTCGCCCGATTCACGTCGCCCTACATTTTCAACCTTTCGGCTATTTTAAACTTGGAATAAATAAAACTCACGAATTTAGAATACCATTTCCGCTGCCGATACGCTTTCGCTGTCGGCAAAAAACGTAATCGAATATTTATTCCATTCTTTCACTTTTTAAATAAAGCTTACACAAGAACTTCATAAAGATCGAATCGTTTATGAAAGTAGATGGTTCTTTAGAAACATTCAAAATTACTCGCAAAAATTTTCAAGATAAAAGTCAAAGAGAGTAAATATTTTTAATGGAAAAAAAATAAAAAACCAACTGTTTTAAAATATTATTTTTCAATTTTATATAACTTTTTAATGTTACACTTAAAATCGTATTCTTATTGGAATAATTCTTCAAAAGACGCCAATCATTTAATAAGATAAGCGTGCATAAATACGTGCAGATACGAAATTGGGAGGGGAGGGGTGGTGCTGAATAGGGTGCTCGATAGCTTTGATTAAAATTAAAGAAATAGCATTTCGTGTAGTCACGTTTACTGCTCCAACTCTATAAAACTTCGTATTCGGATACGATATTTGGCCCCTTTACTATATCTTACCTAAGAAAAGTAGAAAAATTTAGTTCACACACTGAAACAAATTGCAGAGGCTGTATGCTTTTGAAAATCTGCCAGGGAATAAAGCGATCGAAATACAAACAGCACAAAAACACTTTCAATTAATAGTTACGAATAAAAATATTCCATATTTAACAAACGCGGACCAATAACGCAGCCCTACCGGGGAGGGAGGAATGCACAAAAGTCCTTACTTATATAAAATCAACTTCCATATTAAATCGGTAAAGTGTGTTTAAAAAAAAAGCGTCAAGATACACCCCCTCGCTGCGCACCTGACACCAACGTATAATGTGGTGAGACATATTGGGTTGATGCACAAGTTCCAGTATTGAAATTCAAATTTTCAAAGTTGAACGTTAGAAATATAACGTTTTTGCGTTAAATCAGGGTTCTTAATCCTTCAGACTCGGTGTCTCCCCCCCCCCCCCCCCCGCCTTTGATTTCTGACATGAGGTCGTCATGTCCCCCCTCCCCCAAACCCCACTATATATTGTTAATCTAAGTTATACAATGGTAAACAAAAGCTGATTAAGAAGACAGAAACTAGTAAAAAGTAAAAGTTTAGATGATTTCACAAGCAAACTTGAACTTTACAATACATTATTTTGTTGAGCATACGAAATTCAAAAAAAAAAAAAATCGCTTTTTTTTTCAAGGTATTCCAGGATATAGCTGAGGTTGGCCGTGCGGCCCTCATCATTTACTTTCACAACATCCCAATAAAAGGGCTGACACTTATTTAACTCTTTCACATGAGCAAAGCAAAATGAGCAAAACTTAATCATTTTTTTTTATACATTCACACCTTTCTTGAAATTCTTCTATACCCCCCCCCCCCAGACAGGGCGGCTAAGAACCAAGGCGCAAGACGAGCCCCTTGTCATGTTAGTGGCAGCCCCCAACCCCCCTTCCCTCTACAATTTATAAAACTAGAAAATCACCAAGGCGTGACAGGAGAAAATTGTTTCTACATTTGAACGAAGCAACTGCCTGTTTGATAATATTTTGATAGTTGAAATTTTAACCCTGACACCAGTGGATTAACCCGAAACTCCAGTATATCATGTCTAGTGTAGAGCCGCTATATAGATAGGCCGGCGCATCAGCTTAAGTTTAGCCATTTTGGATCGGATTTTTCATTGTTGCAGAGCTAGGGGTGCCAGAGAAAAGTTTCGTGTTTCGCCAAAAATAATATTTTATTTAATAAATAACTCATGTGTCGCTAATAATTGTTCCCAGTGAAAACTCAACAAAGGCGATAACTTACCAGAAAAGGCAACCACTCAAACACGCGCTACGATCCAAAAAGGCTGATATTAAGCTGATGCGTCGGCTCGTATATATAGGGGCCTTACTCTAGTGTAGTGATGAGTAGTTAGCGTTAATTGTTTTGGTTTCTTCATTTCCCTAAAATGAAAGTCTTACCAATAAAAGTTAAGTTACCGAATCGAGTTCAGCCTTGTTACAATTAAGTCTTTCCCTGCATGTTAAACATTACCAAAACATATTATGAAATTATCATGCCGTAATGCGAGTTTTATTGTTGAAACACGCTATTATTATTATTATTATCATTATTTGCTTATTCCATCAATTTCAGTGACAAAAAGTACTTTTGACTAAAGGAAACAACCCATTAGGACAAAATAGTCAGTTTTTAGCACATGAGCGTCAAAAACAATTACAATAAAAAAATGTTCCAAAAATAAAATTTTGCATTTTTCCAGAAAATAGTTATGAATGTTGAATATAGTTTGCAATGCAATAAATATCCATTGCCGTTTTCGGAAACCTAGGTACTTAAAAAACCTTGTGTACTTCCATCTTGGGAATGACCAAATATTGCGGCTAAGCCAAAGGTTAAGAAATAATTTTTTGAATTTGTATAGCATGAAAACAATTTAATAAATCTTTATGAAACTACAATTTAGTTGAAAAGTTTTTTGCCCATTTGCGTCCAAGGCAATGAGGATAAAATTAAGTTTTAAGAGCAAAATGTTTTCATTTCTCAAGAAAATTGCATTATTAAAAATTTAAAACTAGTATGTTGTGGCCATCACGAAACTTTCTTCTATATTTTTCTTTTTTTTCTGATCCCTCCCCATGCTTGACGAGGAAGCAATATTCCCAACAAAAACAAAATTACACATGAAAAAACTTGACGACCATCCCAATGTCTGCATTATTGCAAAAGCAAAGCAAAGAGCGAAAATTGAAAGTTATTTTAAAAGCCTTGCTTGAATTAATTACAAATATTTTATTTGTTAACAAACATAAGATGGCAACAGTTAAAAATTTTAAATCATTGAAATAATATTTCCGATCATTTCCATACAATTAAAATCACGAGAAATAAGCAGACGATAATCTATTACGATTTATCTTTCTTATTGTTGCACTAATAAAGCTATTTTTATTCGCAAAAAAATAATGATAATAAAAATAAATCAGCACCTCTTGGCGCGATTGGCGCCAAAACTGAACCAAAGCCTGTTTACATATGGATTCACATATATTCCAAATTTCAACCAGAACGTAGCATTACTTTTTGAGATAGAGCACTCACAATGGAAAAAAAGAACGGGCGATTGCGCTACCCCCCTTTTTAGCTGTTGACACCAAAATAAAATCAGCTTTTATACCCACTAAGGGCTACTTGCCGATAAATTTTTCTTTCATTCCGTTCATTATTTCTTGAAATACATGAGTCACAATTGACGACAAAAAACGTTCTATAGCTCAACCCCCGTTTGAGTTATCGACACCATAATTGAATCAGCACCTGTTTCTGTTACTGGCAACATATGGACCAAATTTTGTTTGATTCCGCCAGTTACTTCCTGAGGAATAGCAATCACGCGTAACTCAAAAAACGTCCCATTGCTCCACCCCCCTTGGAGGAATTCGCGCCAAAAACCAATGGGCACAAGTTCACATGAGGGCACATATGTGTACCAAGTTTCGTTCGATTTCATGCGGTAGTTTTTGCTGTAGAGCGGCCACAAAAAACTGGTCACACACAGACGTGACACACATACACACACAGACAGACAGACATTTTAAAACTAGTATGTTGTGGCCATCACGAAACTTTCTTCTATATTTTTCTTTTTTTTTTTTTTCTGATCCCTCCCCATGCTTGACGAGGAAGCAATATTCCCAACAAAAACAAAATTACACATGCAAAAACTTGACGACTATCCCAATGTCTGAATTATTGCAAAAGCAAAGCAAAGAGCGAAAATTGAAAGTTTTTTTAAAAGCCTTGCTTGAATTAATTACAAATATTTTATTTGTTAACAAACATAAGATGGCAACAGTTAAAAATTTTAAATCATTGAGATAATATTTCCTATCATTTCCATACAATTAAAATCACGAGAAATACGCAGACGACAATCTATTACGATTTATCTTTCTTATTGTTGCATTAATAAAAATATTTTTATTCGCAAAAAAAAAAAAAAAAATCAACACCTCTTGGAGCGATCGGCGTCAAAATTGAACCAAAGCCTGTTTACACATGGATTCACATACAGTGGCTCCCAAAAGTGTTCGTACACCTACGACTTTCAATGAAATAGGCCATTATCCATTGGTTAGAATTAATATTTCGGAATAGGTATTTTATTATAAGATCTATGATCTATTCTTAACAAAACTAGATGAAAATTTTTAATAAAACATTAAAACATAATTTTTAAAAAATCAAAAGCCAAAAATTGCCGGAAATTTTATCTCACAAAAGTCTTCGTACACTTTGGAAAAATGTCAAAAAATTAGCAAATAATCTAACTTTTTACAAAGTTATTATTTAGTAGAATATCATACAGTATCAACAACAGCTTTTAAACGTATGGGAATAGATTCATTGTTTTTTCTTTCTTTTTTTGTGTAATTTCTGAGTAAGTGTTCAGACGTACTTCGAGTCTTACTGTTTCTAGTTCGCTTTTCGTTTCAATGGTGTATTTTCGTAATCCAGCTACCAGATATCTCCAAATATGTTCCATTAAGTTCAAATTTGGCGATCGAGGAGATATTTCGAAGTTTAAGGACAATTTTTGAGGCACCAAACGCAAACGCATGCTACTTGTCGTTATCTTGATAAAAAAACAAAGTTGTTTCCGATTACCAAATTTTGGGCTAATAGTTTAAAATTGTTTTTAAAATATTTAAATAAACAGAATGATTCATTATTTCATCAAAAAATTCCAAATTTCCAAGTCCGAATGCTGTAATGCACCCTTACACTAGAACACCTTCACCGTCCTGATTAACTGATCCAACTAAGTTCCTAAGTTTAAATTCCTCATTTTTTCTTCTATTTACAATTATACAACAATTTAGCCCAAAGTGTTGAATTTATTTTCATCTATAAGTAAGACGTTGTTCCAAAACGTTTTGAGCTTATTTATCATTGATATTACGACGAAAAGCGTAAGCTTACTGTTTTTCGCACGAACAAGAAAATTTCTGTGCGATGAGGTCCCATTTAATCCAGCTAATCAGAGAACTTGGCGAACAATTTTAGGTGAAAATTAAACGTAAAATGTTTCATTCAATTCTGCAGAAACTTTTTCAGCACTCAAATGTGTATTTTTCTTAATTTTTTTAACTGTAAACCTCCGATCACGCATTGTTAACTTTGCCAGTTGACCTTTTCTTACCCTGTTTTCGATCCGATTCCTTTCTTTAAAGCATTTTATCAAGCACTTTACTATAGAATGGAATAAATTAACTAATTTAGAGACATTTCAAACCAATTTACCGCTATTGTGGCGAAAAAATTCAACTTTCGAATGGTGTTTGTGGTTTTTTTCGAATACCAGCCATTTTAAAGTAATAAGCAAAATATTAAGGAATAAATACACAAAAAATTAAAGCCAAATGACCTTTAAGAGTCAACACAATGCAAGAATAATAAAAAAACGACATGTGATAACTTTAATCATGAATTTATTCGGAAATATTTCAGTGTACGATGACTTTTGTGGCGTATTTTTTCTCTGTCTCATCGTTTTTTGACTAATTTCAAAAATAAAATCTGGCAATATTAAAAAAAAACCTACTGGGTTTTATTCAGAATGGCATAGGAATGGTGTGAAAAAAATTGGACTTCATATTCGAATTCAGTTTTGCGTTATTTTGGTTTTACTACAAAATTTCAAGGTGTACGAACACTTTTGGGAGCCACTGTATATTCCAAATTTCAACCAGAACGTAGCATTACTTCTTGAGATAGGACACTCAAAATGGAAAAAAAGAACGGGTGATTGCGCTACCCCCTTTTTAGCTGTTGACACAAAAATAAAATCAGTTCTTATACCCACTAAGGGCTACTTGCCGATAAATTTTTCTTTCATTCCGTTCATTATTTCTTGAGATACAGCAGTCACAATTGACGACAAAAAACGTTCTATAGCTCAACCCCCGTTTGCGTTATTGACACCAAAATTGAATCAGCACCTGTTCCTGTTAATACCAACATATGGACCAAATTTTGTTTGATTCCGTCAGTTACTTCCTGAGTAATAGCAAGCACGCGTAACTCGAAAAACGTCCCATTGCTCCACCCCCCTTGGAGGAATTCGCGCCAAAAACTAATGGGCACAAGTTCACATAGGGGCACATATGTGTACCAAATTTCGTTCGATTTCATGCGGTAGTTTTTGTTGTAGAGCGGCCACAAAAAACTGGTCACACACAGACGTGACACACATACACACACACATACACACACACATACAGACAGACAGACATTTTCCAAAAATGGTCGAAATGGACTCAGCACACCTCAAAACGTTCGAATCCGTCAAAATTCGAAATTCGAAAATTTGCACGAATCCAATACTTTCTTCTATATATTAGATATAGAAGAAAGTAAAAATAGTCGAGATGGACTCAGCACACCTCAAAACGTTCGAATCCGTCAAAATTCGAAATTCGAAAATTTGCATCGAATCCAATACTTTCTTCTATATATTAGATATAGAAGAAAGTAAAAAGAAAATAACAATTTGCAGCACATTTTCCGTTATTTTCATCAATTAACAGTTCAAGAAATCATCCAATTCTGTTTTGTTTTTAGAAACTTAAGCATTTAAGCATCGTGTCTACTTCCATCTTGTGAATAACCAACTAGTACAGGGTTGCCAGGCGTCCCGGATTTCAAGGGACAGTCCCGTATTTTGAAAAATTGTCCCGCGTCCCGGGGAACTTCCATACGGGACGGCTAAAGTCCCGTATTCTAGCTAATAACAATATTTAACACAACGAGACATTATTTTAACGGAACAAAACAAAGCAAAACAACAAATATGAAATTAAGAGCGATAAGAAAATCATGTGACTATTTTTACTTTCTTCTATATCTAATATATAGAAGAAAGTATTGGATTCGTGCAAATTTTCGAATTTCGAATTTTGACGGATTCGAACGTTTTGAGGTGTGCTGAGTCCATTTCGACCATTTTTGGAAAATGTCTGTCTGTCTGTGTGTGTGTATGTGTGTATGTGTGTGTGTGTGTGTGTATCACGTCTGTGTGTGACCAGTTTTTTGTGGCCGCTCTACAACAAAAACTACCGCATGAAATCGAACGAAATTTAGTACACATATGTGCCCCTATGTGAACTTGTGCCCATTAGTTTTTGGCGCGAATTCCTCCAAGGGGGGTGGAGCAATGGGACGTTTTTCGAGTTACGCGTGCTTGCTATTCCTCAGGAAGTAACTGGTGGAATCAAACAAAATTTGGTCCATATGTTTGTATTAACAGGAACAGGTGCTGATTCAATTTTGGTGTCAATAGCTCAAACGGGGGTTGAGCTATAGAACGTTTTTTGTCGTCAATTGTGACTGCTGTATCTCAAGAAATAATGAACGGAATGAAAGAAAAATTTATCGGCAAGTAGCCCTTAGTGGGTATAAGAACTGATTTTATTTTTGTGTCAACAGCTAAAAAGGGGGTAGCGCAATCACCCGTTCTTTTTTTCCATTTTGAGTGCCCTATCTCAAGAAGTAATGCTACGTTCTGGTTGAAATTTGGAATATATGTGAATCCATATGTAAACAGGCTTTGGTTCAATTTTGACGCCGATCGCTCCAAGAGGAGTTGATTTTTTTTTTTTTTTTTTTTTTTTTTTTTGCGAATAAAAATATTTTTATTAATGCAACAATAAGAAAGATAAATCGTAATAGATTGTCGTCTGCGTATTTCTCGTGATTTTAATTGTATGGAAATGATAGGAAATATTATCCATAGACTAATAATAAGAGTAGACCGAGCTATGGCAACCCTTTTGCTGCTCATAAACCAAACCATGTGACTGGTGGATATCCTAGCAACAGCGGGCGTTAATCGTAGCAGACGATCAACGCCAGCGCGAAATAAAATAAATAGAATTGATGGAACACGGAAGAATGATCTTTTATGGAGTCCGATTTGTAAATTTGTTATTCTAAGTCGTAAATATTTTGTTAATATAGTGAGTTTTTCGTTTAGATAGCATTGTGCATTTTCTTTAGTCAATTTCAATAACTCTCTAAGCAATAAAAGATGCAAGCGACCAAGAAGAATCAGCAAACGGTAAGATTTTTACCTACAGTTTCAATTTAAGATACCGATTAGTACGTTTTTGCGTTAACGCAAAACGTTTACGCCATTTCGTTCACGCCAACGCTGATAGCTCCAAATGAAATAAAAGTTACCGAAAACTGATCAAAAACTAATACTAATGTCAAAATAATGCATAACTAAAAGAAAAACAGTTCAATCTCTGCACCTGGAAGTTTTTTTTAATGAAAACACATTGTCTTAAAATACATGTCGAGTGCCAAACTATAGATAATGCTGCCATCTAGCAACCATGCTGCCAAAGTCTTCGCCAAGCCCTTCCACTAGTCACATGATACATCTATGAACCAATTTTCTTTATCAGCAAGAATGAGAAAGCTCGGTCTACTCTTATTATTAGTCTATGATATTATCTCAATGATTTAAAATTTTTAACTGTTGCCATCTTATGTTTGTTAACAAATAAAATATTTGTAATTAATTCAAGCAAGGCTTTTAAAATAACTTTCAATTTTCGCTCTTTGCTTTACTTTTGCAATAATTCAGACATTGGGATGGTCGTCAAGTTTTTGCATGTGTAATTTTGTTTTTGTTGGGAATATTGCTTCCTCGTCAAGCATGGGGAGGGATCAGAAAAAAAAAAATATAGAAGAAAGTTTCGTGATGGCCACAACATACTAGTTTTAAAGTAGCTAGAGAGCAGAAATGGAAGGTAAGTTTTATGGATCGTTTGTCACTAAAACCTTAAAACATTAATAAGACGGTAGAAAAAGTCTGCCTGAATGGTAAAAACGTACAATGTCTGACTGAAGGATACCAGAAATTTCTTGAAACAGCTGTGATTATCCGCGCGAGAAAAAAGTGGTTTGATTTCACAGATACAAATCCACTTTTGGCTTTTAGACCAATGGCTAATGGTTAAAGTACAGTTTTCTGACTCGTCAGCTATTGTAGAACAATAACATTTTGAAAATAAAGTATCAGTAGATGATCTATATCTGTACAATGAGTTTTCATCAACAAAGTAAATTTGTTTACAGTTGTTTCCTTTTGGCTTAGCATTCCACCATCTTATTAATTTGTTGAATGAGTATTTTCACATCTGAATTTGAAGTGGACTGACGTACGAACAGGTGTTCTGTTCAGTTAATTAAAGCAGAACTTATTGTGGCTATAAATTCACTAAACGTAAGTTACAATAAATTTTATAACAACTTGAAGACACATAAAATTTTTTGAAAAATTGTTACAGGACTAAAATCAAATAGCAAATATGGTTTTTGAAGGCATAGAAAGGGTCATTTCTCATTGACTAATTCATTTCTTTAATTCTTAATTTTATTTATTGATCATTTCTGACATGGTGGCCACACAAAAAAAAAAGACACCAATTAAAAACATTTTAAAAAAAAAATCTCCTCTTGAAAACCACAAAAATTACAGTCTTTAATGATTATGGACGGCAGTTGTACCAAAATGGTTTTTTCTGCTGGCTAAATTTCTTGTTCAAATCATCCCTATTTTAAAACTCAAAAATGGGGATTTTTTAATAACATGTTAAGAGTTTGAAATTTAGTTTGTATTTGTTACCTTCTTTTAACTCGTTTAAATTGTAAGATTTAATTCTATGTCTGATCAATTGTAAAATCCACAAGTTTATTAATAGTACATTAAAATTATTTTTCTCATTCAGATTTCCCCATTGGATGGTGTGGCATTAAAAAACAAGTTTTGCTCCCCGATTCCTTGCATTTTTATTTCAGATAAAGTTGTCACATTGAACAAGAAAATATTTCGATTGCACCGTTGTTCTTATAGCGAACGCAAGTAAAAAACTAATTAGCACTTGTTGCTATCAACGTCGATCTAAATACTGAATTCCGTTCTGTTGCTTGCGTTATTCTTTGAGTTAGAGTTTCTCTAAAAATGTGCTCACTCATAACCATTCTGAAAGGAATCTTCCGAAAGCTTTTTCAACATGGTTTTGTATCACACCTTAAAAATACACCCAGCAACTGCCCTCAAACTCAACCCCCCCCCCCCCCTCTTCTTACTCCCAGAAAGCTGAGGAGGCTGAAAAAGTTTTACAAATTGATATGTAGATCTTCTTAAAAATAAGCAAAATAGGTTTTAGAGATGAAAATTTTATTTAACTGTTATTAATAGCAAGTAACAATTTTGAATGCATTTGAATTTAAAACAAGCAGCAAAATTTAATGCAAAATAGATTCCCCATTTCCCCAGGAATTTTGTCCCTCGCAGGGACAAAATTCCAGTCACAATTGACGACAAAAAACGTTCTATAGCTCAACTCCCGTTTGAGTTATTGACACCAAAATTGAAACAGCACCTGTTCCTGTTAATGGCAACATATGGACCAAATGTTGTTTGATTCTGCCAGTTACTTCCTGAGGAATAGCAAGCAGGCGTAACTCAAAAAATGTCCCATTGCTTCACCCCCCTTGGAGGAATTCGCGCCAAAAACCAATGGGCACAAGTTTACATAGGGGCACATATGTGTACCAAATTTCGTTCGATTTCATGCGGTAGTTTTTGCTGTAGAGCGACCACAAAAAACTGGTCACACACAGACGTGACACACACACACACACACACACACACACACACACACACACACACACACACACACACACATAAACACGCACACAGACATTTTCCAAAAATAGTCGAAATGAACTCAGCACACCTCAAAACGTTCGAATCCGTCAAAATTCGAAAATTTGCACGAATCCAATACTTTCTTCTATATATTAGGTATAGAAAAAAGTAAAAATGGCGACTACGTTTCACACCTTGCTGAAAAGACATTTCGATTTTTAAAAAAAAATGGTTTTCCCCGATCGACCCTCTCATCCTCGGGCTTGTGCTTCAAAAAGCAGTAAATTGTTTTCTCCCCAGTTAAGTAAGTGCATAATTCCTGTTCACCCGAGGAACTATTGAGGACCAAAAATGGCGATTGCGAAAGTTTGTTTTTTGGTCGCCACTTTTTTATTGCTTAGATCGCATAATACAAAACTCCCTTAGAAAATATTGGAAAACTTTCTTTTTTTTTGGGGGGGGGGGCAAATTTGGGAAAATTCCCTAACATTTTTAACCATCTCATTTTCCCTGACAATTCCAGGTTTTCCCGGAGCTTACGAACCCTGAATTATTCGATAAAGCGGGGTATTTACTTAAATGGGGGAAAAGGGGAAATTTCGAATACCTTTCTAAATTGACAACATTTGTCTAAAAACGTAATAATAATGAATCAATAGTTATACAAAGGAAATAATTAATCTTATTGCTAAAAAGTTTTTGAAATAAGCTAAATAAACAACAAAATATTTCAATAATTAGTATTTACAAGTACGTATGAAAATGATAAAAAGTACCTTTGAACTCCAGTTATGAAATCCTTTTCACACTTTTTTTGAGACACTATTTTCTCAAAAATGCCATCATAATACGGGATTGCGTGCTAAAGGTTTTTTTCGGAATACTTTTCTGACTCCCTTCTTCCTCTTCTTCGTCTAAAATATCTTACATTTAATATTAATCAATTCGCAACTACAGCGCTCGAATTCGCAACATAGCGCTCGAATACGCTACCTTGCGGTGATTTATAAAATAAAGAAAACGGTAATACATTGCGTTCCACGTGTGTCTGTTGATAAACATAGGTAGTTTGTTATGAGTGTATTTATAAACGTATTCGATGTATCTTAGATTGCTGTAACATTTCTGTGCGCGAACCCCTTCAATACCCCCCCCCCCCCTTTTAATCGAAGGTTGGCTTAAATTACGTTTTCGGAGCTTAATTTCAAAAAACTTGCGGTGCACATTTTAACAAAAAAAAGCCTACAACCGCGTTTCTATGGCTTCAACTTCAAAAACTTTCGGGGGGATGGCAACCGCTTCTCTTTTTACCTTAATATCACCACAGATCGTCTAAAACTGCATTTTCGAACTACAATTTTCAAATTTTTCCCGGGGGAGAGCCCCCGTACCCCCTTTACCTGTCACAATCAGAAATAATTTACAATTGCGTGCTTGAAGATTGAATTTTGGAAAATTATCGGGGATGACCCCGAGCCTCTTCCTTTTCTTAACATTACCATAGGTTGTCTAAAACTGCGTTTTTCAAATAACAATCTTGAAAAATTCCCGGGGGGTGAACCCACGGACCCCTTCTCTCCTGAACAGAACCATTATAACTTACAATTCTGTTTTGGGAACTTAAATTTGGAAAAATTATCGGAAGAGTACTTTCCTGGACCTCCTTTCCCCTTCCTCCCTAACTTAAAATATAGTCTAAAACTGCGTTTTTATATCTTCAGTTTTGAAAAAATTCCAGGAGGTAAACCTCCAACACCCCCTATTTCTGATTGAATATTATGCTTTAATATGACTATCCCTGCTAAACCAGAAGCTGAATCTTATCTCTCTCTCTCTCTCTCTGCATATTGGAACATGCGTTTGAGAAACAATTAAGGGGCCGCCAAATGCGTATAATCCCCAGATTTTCGACCTAGCGACGGCCCTATTCACAGCACTCTATTGCTGTTTCGTGTTGGAAAGAATTTGAAAACGTACTGTATTAGTTTCTCGCCGATTTTCCGTGCTCATATTGCGCAGAACAATACGTTGTTCGAGGTTCATAAAAATGATTTTTGACAGCGTTGCTTACAACCCAGATCATACACAGACACTGACCAACTAATAAAATAAACGTGAGAGACATTTTTACTCCAAAATTATCGGAATTCGTTAGCAGTCAGACTTCTCCTTACACTAAAAGGCTGTAGATTAGAAAAAGGAAAGGAAAATGGAATTAAAGGGAAATCAACAACGTTATGACGCCCAAAACTAACAGAATATTTTGCATACACGTGTTTCGGGGTTTCAGTTAACCCCTTTTTTCAATGCAAAATAGTGAGCTTTCGGATGCTAAGTTGTCCTGAAAAATGGGATGGACGCACCCACTCGGTGGCCGTTCAGAAAGAAGGGTTGGGTTGCCGTCGCTAGAAGTGTTTTTAACATTAAGTCTGTGGACTAAAAAATCAGTGCCGCTAAAAATTGGCCGCTAGATGGGCGGTCGCTCGAAGAAGTTTCAGTATACCCCCCCCCCCCCTGCCAAAAGAAAATTTTTTCAAATGAAATAACGCCTTTTGTGTGAGAAAGTATTTGATTTGGCCATCGAGATCTGTGTTTAAAAAAAAAAAACATTTTATGCTGATAAAAGGAGAGGGAAAGGGAGCAGTAAAAGCTTTTTATAAATCGAGCTTTTTCAAACTCCATAATTGAACGCAAGTACAGTACAGGACCTTAATTTCGGCAAGAATGGGCACAGTACAGCTCCGAGTTTCATAATGTACCGAACATTTGGGCAACTATGGAGTAAATGCAATTTCAAGTTTCACAATTATGCGAAATTTCGAAGCGCAACCGAAAGTTTCAACTGGACGGACGACATGAAACGATCGTCCAATGAGCGTTTTAGAAAGGTTATACATTTTCATGGAAATAATTGCATCTTACATAACGACGTACGAATTGAGCAAGTTTTGGAAGATCGTGGAGCAAATGCTTCCAAAAAATTTTCCAGAAAGATATTTGAAAATCTGGACATTTTTCTCAATTTATACTTAATCATTTTATCTAACACATAAAGACTAACACCTTCTAATGCATTCTGTACTGTCTGACTTTTAATTATATACTTTCAACGAAGTAAAAGTTGAACCATATTAACAGAGTGGGAAACGTCCAGCATGACTCGGAAATTTCTATTCGTTAATTATATGGAAATTAGTGCTTTTTTAAAAGAACATACATATTAAGGTGGAAAAAAGGCCCAAAAATTAAGAAAATCACATTCATGTTTGCTTGTATAACATGTTTGCGACATTACACCATCACCACCCTTTTAAAATAGTTATCTCAGGGAACCAGGTATTATCTATTTGTCCGGTTGCTTAAATGCTTCTTGATTTCTTTCCAATTTCTCATCGAAAGTTCGAAACTGTTATTAACTTGAACTTGGCAAAATGTCATCTTGGTTTTGTCTTACATTACAGATTACAGGCTGAGCACAAATGATGATCCGAATTTGAAAAATCATATTTTCGAAACTACTGCACATATTACCATATATCAGAAGTGTCCAACCTTTTCCACCCGAGGGCCGCTCCTCATTTAAGATGATTTTGGCGGTAAAGTTCAAATTCTGGTCTTAGAATGTGATTAATGCCCCCCCCCCCCCACCGCCATCTCGAAAGAAATTGAAATTTCGAGACTGCTGCATATAAACGGTGATCTGAAGATGGATTGCTTCTGCGAGCGAAACAGAAAAATGACGGCAGAAATGAGGACTTGTGCGTGTTGGAAGTGAGTCGGGTGTTTTTTTTCTTGCTTTTGTACACTTTTTGAACTATTGGGATTAGTTCCTAAACTCTTCTGATTCGCGGCAACTTTTAAATAAATAGAATTTTCTCACTGCACCCCAGTTCACCTCTTTTTAAAAATTGTTACCGCGGCAGTTCGCGGCACCCCTCGTCTTTTCCATTTCAAAAAAAGTTGTGAAAGTGCACCAGTATTTTCCTATCGAATTACATTATTTTATGAAACCAACGGAAGATTACTTGGCCAATTAATGTAGGAGAACAATGTCGTATTAATAACGTTGGTTACTTTAAGTAGAACTGTTACAAGCAGTTAAAATGAATTTGAAATTATTTCAAGTAACTTATTTTCCAGAGCATTACAATTCGGAGAAGTTTTTTTTTTTTTACAAACACAAACCAAAGAATACCTGAAAGAATTCATTGTTTAACGAACCAAAATCGTTACCTTGGGAGCAGACTGATCATTCAGGGACTCGTCATCACTGTTTTCGACTTCAGATTTCACTTGAAACAGATGAGAGGACGATTTTATCTCTTTTTCAATGCTACCCATTTCGTTTGCAGCAGTGCAATCATTAGGAACATTTAGCGCTAAGCAGGGCTTTATATCGCCATAAGTATTAGAATGCAGTGGTACACGAGACGTTTCTGATTCACTTAATATGCTACAAATTTCATTTTCTTCTTCGATATTGGTGCCAAGTTCGTCACACTGAGGTGTTTGATTTTCTTCTTGAGAATGCTCGGCGGAAAATTCTTTCACGATATCTGCTATTTCTTTAACTTCTTCCTCTATTGCAAGATCTGAATCCATGGTAGCGAATTCTTCAGATAACACCTCTCCGAATCCACATTTCCCCATTAAATCTTGCAAAACTCGGGAGTTTTCGTTTTCCTCGGGATCAGATTTTGGAACGACCCTTTCCGTAAAGCCAGCCTTTTGAAAGCAATCTTTTATTGTTTCTTCATCAACCTTATTCCACACCTGTTTGATCCACCCAACTGCATCTAAAAGGCTGATTTTTTCAGCAACATTTATAGCAGATACATTTCTTTTCGTTTTCCGGATAAGATGCTTTAACAGCAATTGTCGATATTGAACTTTCAGGTTTTTGATTATGGGATCAAGAGGGTGACAATTTGATGCATGTGGAGGAAGGAAAATTATCTTAGAATTCTTTAGGCGAATATCCCTAGGGTGGCATATAGCATTGTCCACGAACAATAAAACATTCCTATTTTCTTTGACAAACAGTTCGTCTAAATTTCTCAAATATTCCATCATGATATCAGCATTCATCCACGCTCTTCTGTTAAACTGACACTCAATGGATGCCTTAAGTACACTCAGTTCCTTAAAACCATTTGCTGGTGCTTTTCCAATTACCAAAGGTATCAACTTTTCACCTTCCATATTCGCTCCCAGAAGTAATGTTAATCGTTCTTCGGCCATTTCACCAAGAATGCAAAATTCATTTTTCAAGTTGATCGCTTTATCCGGAAGGGCTCGAAAGAACAACCCAGTTTCATCTATTGCATACACATTTCTAGGCTGATATTCTTCTATAGTACTTCTCATTTTTTTAATCCATTCTTCGCTATCGCTACAATCGAACACAGCAGACTCTCCACGTATCTTCCTGAATACGATTTGATGCCGGATGCAAAATCGGTTCAACCATCCATTCGAGGCTTTGAATTCCCCAAATCCAGCTTCGGCAGCAGCTTCTCTTGCTTTTTCTTGCAGAATGGGACCAGAAACTGGCAAGTTTTTGCTCCTTGCAAAAAGATACCAATCATAAACAACCTTATCCACAACAAATCCATCAGCCTTTGGAAATTTGTTCTTTCTGTCTTGATTGCCGTTTTGGAGCCACTCCTTCCGCAAAGTATCCTTTTGTTTCAGGATGCAACAAACTTGGGTTCTTCCTATGTTAAATAATTTGGCAAGAGCACGCACTCCTATTTTGTGTGCTTCAGAATAATCAATAACTTCCATTTTTCCTTTGAGGGACAGGGTTCTACGCTGATTGTTGTTATTATCATCATTGTTGCTATTATTAGCCATTTCAAACAAATAGCTAGCATTTCAAAACTCTGTGCATCCACTTTGTAAATTCTACCATTAACTGAATCTGATTAACATATCTTAAATTAATCCGGCAAGAAACAAACAGAAGTATTTTTCGATTTTCTCCCGGCAATTCAAGTGGCATTTCAAGCTATTGAAAATTTCTGTATTAATCAAATAAAGCGAAGTGAATAAATTTTTAAATTCATCAAATCTTCTGCAGATGTTATCTTTCATAAATTTCATTTCTAAACGACATAACAGAATTAGCTAAATTACAGCAATCCATTGTCGAGGTATTCGCTTTTCTGTCGACAAAAAACAGTTAAAATTAATGTGTTAAAATATTACGTATATTTATTTTTCTTTCTGAAACACATTTTGTCCAAAATCGTTATAGAATTTTAGCGATATTGCGAACCCTCTTTACTTAGCTTTGGTAGTATTCAGTTCAACTTATACACTTTCTGCAAGCTTCATATCCATGATCGAGGCAAGAAGAGGAAATATGTTCCAAAGCCATGTTTTGCACAATAAACATCAAGATTTTAATAAAATGTTACCAAAATTTTCAATCCAATTCATGTTTGCTCCTTCCTGTAGTAAGTTTCATAAGAACTCTTAAGGACCATCAGAATGTCTTGTGAGAAAGGTCTGCAATGCACTGTCATTGTTGCGCTCCTTTATAGAATGGCACATTTCGAGGACCTGGATGGACAACACAGGAACGGGGCTCCTCGGCCCTCCTGAAATTTTGAACACCTCATGTAAAACTTGTTGGCCGAACAAACATACAATGAACTTGAGGAATCCATTTTAACACTTAATACAGTCGAATCTCCCGATATGCGATCGCTCGATCAGGACTCTGTCCTCCTTCTGTCACCCAAGTAATCACAAAAACAAATCTTGCACGGGCAATTACTGTCCACCTCTGAGAAGTTGAGCTGTGGCCTTGAGCAAGTCCATTTCTTTCAAGGGAGAGCAAACAGTAAGAAGAGGAATTGTTAGCACAGAGTTTAGCTCTATCAAGCCTTCAGGTTTAGAGGAAGGTTAGAGTTTTCAGGCGCAGAGTTTAGCTCTATTAGCCTGAAGGTCAAAACCTTCACCCGTTTTTCCTCACCCCTATTTCTGCAAATGGAATCGATTAATCCGCCGGCCAATGGAGCTCAACTTGCCAGAGCCGGACAGTACATTCTAAGAAATGTAAATCCTAAGAGACTCAAACGCAAACATTATGGTCACAGGAACACATCTTAATCAGTGAGGTTACTACTGCCAAAAATACTCTTAAAAATTTAGTTAACATTGCCTAGTTTCTGTTTGAGGGGGTATCAAAATCCTGCGTTCCTTTATATCCTTTCTAGTAGACTTGGAACATTAGTACATTTCAGTTAAAAAGCATTTCATTCCAACCGAATGAGAATCAAACCTTAAATGAATCATACAAATAGTCTACCTTTGTTTTTTTTTTTCAAATGTATCGTTTTTCGTTACAAAAACGAACGCTGCAGAAAGCGTTTATATCTGTACCTAGGAGGGATACAACACTATGTCCATTTTCATAACTTTACAGGAGGGTAGTTTTAACCACATGGTGTTCTGTCCCTCTAAGTCAGGGGTTCCCAACCTGTGGGTCGCGACCTCCAAGGGGATCACGAAGCATTTCTTAGGGGGTAGCGACATTATCCCTAAATTAAAAAATACATCACTGCATAGATAAAAAAAAATAAAATATACAGGGAAATAATAGCATTTTGGAGTAGTATCAATATTTGAAAGCAGTGGCGAATTCAGGAGAGGAACTGTGGGGCGTAGCATCCCCCCCCCCATACTAGAGTAGCTGATTGCCAACGTCCTTTAAGATTATCTTGAATTTTGGCTTAGGTACTTCAATATCTACTAATTTCCACGAAAGAGTGGCGAATTTTTCTCCCTCTAATGTCACCTAAAATCGTCTAAAATTTCGTTTTTGAAACCCCAATTCCGAATAATTTCTTTGAGAGGTTTTCTTCACCTCAACCCTTATCCTGAAAAATGTTCTTTAATTGCGTTTTCAGGACTTAATTTTGAAAATATTCACTGTCACTTCACTGTCACTTGACTTCATCAAAAATAGCCAAGAAATGAGTTTTTGGGATTTTGATTTTGAAAACAATTCCGGAGGAGTGTCTACCTCACATCATTAAACATTGTATAAATTTTCGCTTTTTGGCCTTAAATTTCCAAAAAAAATCTGGAGAGGGTCTCCGAACATTTCTTTTTGTTATCAAAGATAACTTACTATTCTGTTTTTTGGACTTAAAACTCAAAACATTTCTGTGGGATTACCGCTAATCCTTTTTCCCTCCATGTCATCAAAATTCTTCTAAAATTTCGTTTTTGGAACTTCAATTCCGAAAAAACTCCGGAGGAGAGGCTCCAAATCCAAACCTTCTTCCTAATGTTTGCAAAGATGGCCTGTAATTACGTTTTTAGGATCTTAAATTCAAAAATTTTCCGCGAAAGGTAGCCTAAACGGTCTACAACTGCGTCTTTTTAGGGAGTTTTATTTTTATTTTTGAAAAAGTAGAGAATTCTCCTCCCCTTCCCTATAGTGAAAAATTGTCTAAAACTTCATCTTTAGGATTTCAATTTCACGAAATTTCAGAGGTAGAGTCTACGAGCTTCAACCGTTCATAAAATTCTCTGGAACTTCTCCTCTTTCTCCTAACATCACCAGATTTCGTGTAAACTGCAATATTAGAACTTCCATTTCGAACATTTTCCGGGTTAGGAGCTTTGCGTATGTTACATTTACAACTCTAGGTTTATATTGTTAACTCTCTTTTTCCGCTTTTATAACGCAATTCTATTAATTTGATTGCTCGCATGCTATTAATGACTCTCTACCCCTCCAAGCAACATTTTGAACTCTCTCCTTTTCTTGCTATATACGTATACGTTTAAAAAATTATGAGTGACTATCAAGGCCCTCCTCGCAAGTTTTTGACATCGCAACGGCCTTGTTAAAAGAAAATGTCTTCATTCTCTTCAATGAAAGTTGGACTAATAAGATTTTTTCATGACCTCAGCTCTTCCGAACACCAAATCCTGCATTCGCCACTGCTGGACGCATGACTTTTCAAAGTGTCGAAATGCATGTTTAACATTGCAGTGACTGCTTTTTTTACAATAATTGTGTTTTACTCATAAAGAATAAAATACCTCAAACTCCTTGAGTTATTATGTAAAATATATACTGTCTACTCACACACACACACACACACACACACATATATATATATATAGAGAGAGAGAGGAGCACACGTAGGGGATCGCGGGTTGTTTAAATGCCGAAAAAGGGGTCGCGACGTAAAAAAGGTTGGGAACCACTGCTCTAAGTGAAAGTGGACTTGGTGTTCTTTTAAAATACGCTATATATCCATTACTTAATAACTGGTTTCGGACATAGTGCTCTATGCCTCTAAGAAATATGAGAAAAGCTGATTTTAACTCTGTAATATCACTTTGGAAAAAAATGGCCGAGGCACAGATATATAAAATGCTTGAGAATCAAAACATCAAAATTAATTCAATGTTAGCTAGAAACATATAGAAGTAGAGTATTAACTTATGGTACACAAATTGCAAATATTGTAATGTATAATATTCGCAATACTATATCTGGTAAAAAGATGAATAATACCAAAAGAGCTTGAGATGAAAATGCATTCACTAAAATAGTTGGTATGCTTGAAGAAAAAAAAAAAAAACACTTTTAATAATATGTAATTAAAACTTACCGAGTAATGAAACTTGTCACCCGTATACAGCACACTATATTACAATACACTCAAGTTTTTTTGTCCGCTAAAATAATCTAGTTCCAAAAAAAAAAAAAAAAATCGTAAAATTTCGCTTAAACTTTGCGTTTTCAAACAGTCCTTCAATAACTAGCAAGTAAAATTTTTATAAGAATCCCCATCGATTACTTAATCACCAACTAGTTGAAGAGAACATTCGCTAAAACGTTTTTCGCAAAACTTATACTTAATCGAATTAGTTCAAAGACCAGTTATAAAAAAAAAACGAGCTAATGTGTGCATCACATGACTTCTTTTTACACCAATTTAATGTTATTTCCCCACACATGACTTCTTTTTACACCAATTCAATGTTATTTCCCCATTACTGCAATTTTAATGCGATTCAATAATTAACTCTCTAAATATCACCAACAATGGCCAAATTAAAACCAGATTTTAAAAAAAACCGCCAAATTTGTCACCAGGTTGGCGACAAAACTTGGCGACCAAAAGACTGGCGATATATCGCCAAGTGTCTACCAAATTAATACACCATTAGAGTGCATCGAAACCAACAATGATTAACCCCCAAAAAGGTGCAAAAGACCCCTTTAGAAACACCCGAATGCAACCAAAAGGGGGAGGTGCACAACTAGACCCCACTAGCAGTCTACGTACCAAATTTCAACTTTCTAGGACATACCGTTCTTTAGTTATGCGACATACATACGCACATACAGATGTCACGAGAAAACTCGTTGTAATTAACTCGGGAATCGTCAAAATGGATATTTCGGGCGTATATACGTTCTTAGGTATATATGCACGTGTGGTCGGGTCGAAAAAAAAACTCAACATTCATTCGGGGGTGAGCAAAATGGAAATTAAGGTCGATTTTTGAGTGAAAACATTTTCGCGAATACAATACTACTTCCTTTTTTGTAAAAGGAAGTAAAAAGGAAGACGACTTATGTTTCGGGAGGTTCGACTGCATTAGCAAGAAAAAGATAAATAACACTAAATGTTAAATGAAAACATTTCTTTATAAGTGATATCAGATAATCTCTCAAAACCACATTTAAACATATTAACTAACAAACTTTGTTTTGTGTCTGTTGAACTGTTTTAATCCGATAAACGGAACTCAACACTCATCACTGGCAAATTAAAGTTATGGCATTATTTTTTTTAGCATATAACCTTCTTAATTGCTTTAACTTTATATAAACTTGCAATCGACAATATTCATTACATTTTACAACTATTTCATGGTGGCGACAGGAACTGAAAAAAAAATGTCCCTGACTTTTCCCTAATTAAGTTTACCAAACTTCCCTGATTTACGTCACAAGTGATAATGGTTTCCTTTCTTTGCCCTACTTGAAAACCATTGCATATAAAATAAGATGCAATGTTTAAAACGTTTTAAATTGTTAATTAAAAATACATTTGGAAAAAGATGCCTTTTTTTTAGTAAAAATAGTATATTAAATTATACGCTTTAGGAAATATTATAGAAAATCTTAAACTAATATTTCTTCCAGTAACCAGTTAACATAAGAATTCTAAAAAAAATACTACAACCACTCTTAAAGAAATATTTAATAAGATTAAACTAAAAAGTCAATATGGAAATAATTTTGAACTAAATTTTCAAGCAGTATAAAGCATTAATTATTGCTGCAAGAATACCAAGTAGTATAGAAATAATACTACTTCTAGCATAGAAGTAATGTAGTTTTATTTACGTTACGTAAATGATAGATATATTTATGTAAAACAAAGTGAAACATTTTAAAAACCAGTCATATTGAACTTGGTTTTAAAATAAAAGGAAAAAAAATGTATTAATCTGAGGCGACAGCGATTAATACGATGGCAAAAAACAAAGCTGATTATTTCAGTTAACAAATTTAGCAATTAAATTAAAAACGAGAAGAAGTAATAACTTTTAAGCTTTTATCATTATTGATTTAAAAAACAAAGATTTTTTTTTTTTTTGAAATCTTGATTACAGTACGCTAACTAATGCAAGACAATGAGTAAAGACAAGGGAGCTAAAGCATTAATGACGGCTTCCTCTATGCCTGTAGGGTTGTTTATTTTACGTAGTATCGAACGCGTGAAAGAAAATTCGAGCAAGGTAGAATAAAACACTTTACAGACACAGAAACAATTTCGGGAAGTTCATCCTGTGGTTAATAAGTTAAAATTCAATAATTTGACGTCGAGAAAAAAAAAAGATGCACAAATATGCGGCAATGTATAATCGTATCTCATTAATTTTACTTTTTTCTAAACAGATAATTGGTGGGAAATGCGTAGGGAACTTAATTTTGCAAAGCAAAAAAAAAAAAAAAGTTTTCTTCATTCAATCAATTTTTCCTGAATTTTATTATTTTTTCGAACTTCCCTGATATTTCAATGGGTAATGAATTTTCCTGAATTTACATTGATGTCCCTGATCTGTCGTCACCCTGGATTTCAATTAAACGACGCATTTCAGCATGCCTAACTGTTTGAAAACTAGAAGCCGTTTTACGGAAAAAAACAACAAAATACATACAAAAATGCACAATTACATTATGTTTCTAAAATCCAGGGGACCCCAAGAAGCGTAGCGTAAGCCCTCATACCTCTGCGCCCCCCTCTTCCATCCCAAAAGGGTGCTATGAACGCCACTGACGCCTCCCCCCCCCCCCCCCTGATAGCTTAAATGACGGGTCTGCTGAACGGTGAGAATCAGCTTGGCCATGGGTGCCACTCTAAAAATTGGCCAGGACTGAAAAGCGCGTGGCTCCATTTCGCGACACCAAAATGTTAGCTCTTAGTTTGTTTGGTGTTTCAGACATATATAATGCTAATTTTTGATGAAGTAACTATATAGTAAAACCAGATTGTAAGATTAAGTAAAAATTAAAACCTAAATAAAAAATAACATATCATTGTCCAAGATTTTTAGGAGGTAAAAGCAGAAAAAGAACTTAATAATAAAATACATTAAAAAATCTTACTATTTGCTACTGCAGAAAAAAAGCTTCAGATTTTATAGTTCATGTTACATAAATAGTTCATATTTCATACAAAAAAATAGTAATTAAAAAAAATTCAGGTATGAGATTCTTGGCTAAGATGCATTGTGATAAAAACTTTAATAAAATTTTCCAGATTAAGATAAGAATTTTTGAAATCGACAGATTGAGTGACTTTTTAAATATTTTTTTTTTTTGGGGGGGGGGGAAACAGCTTATCTTTTTAACTTTAGCAGATGGGCCAGTTTTTTGTCCTCAGAAGAATAAGACTTTTTTTGAGAGTGAGAGATTCAAAAGTAAAGATTTGTTTCATCTACAAAAATCATTTTGAACATGGAAAAAAAAAATCCGATGGCCGAAATTTTTGAAAAGACGGAATTCCGTCCCTTGAACGGAAGTGTGGCAACCATGAGCTTGGCATTACAATCAGGTGGAGTAAGGTTGGGCACTATCGTTGTACAAGTTTGCAATTTCGTATGTAGGATCACTTTGAGGTCTTATTGTGTAACACCCTTTTTGGTCGCAACCGGATGAAGCTATATATTTGCTTCTGGACCCCTACAGGCAGCAATATATTTGAACAGTGCACCTTCATGCATTTTTCGGGAGACACCTAAAGTTGTTAGTTAGCGCCACCACTGCACTCCACAAAATTACGAATCAAACGACGTACTTGCTGCAGTTAATAATAAAAGACTAGCCGCCAAAGCGGCTTAACGAAAAAAATTCAAATGAAGTTTTCGGTACGTAAATTACATTCTTTCAAAGGAAAAGATGAAAAAATGATCGCATCAAAAAACATATCGCCTGCGTCGGTGCATTAATTAATAAACAATGTTTTAATTTATTGAGCGGCGCAGCTCCAGCATCATTCGATTCCGTTCCGCGCACCTTATAACTGAACCTTATAACTCGAACTATTCAATAACTTTCGCTTTAAGCAGAAAAAACGAAAGAAATTACAAATGCAACGTGGCCATGAGAAAGAAAAACCTTCTCTAAGCGAGTCACTTGTGCTTTGGGCCCTTGCCAGAATGATGAAGAAAAGTAATTCCAAAAGCAGAACTGATATGAGAAAAAGTTAGGTTTGAATCGTTTTTTATTAATACAGTAGAACCTCCATTAAGGGACACCTCCAAATAAGGGACACCTCTATTTAAGGGACATTTTTTCTGGTCCCAGTCCCTTTGAATAGGGACTTCCATGTATTTGCCTCTAAATAAGGGACACTCTGTTTAAGGGACAGTTGCAAAGCCAAAATAATGTAAAAGCGCATAAGAAATAGTGAATTTTTCTGGAATTCAAGTTTCACTTTTCCTCTAAATATTAATTGAGGTAAGTTTGACATAAACATATGTGAAGGAAACAAGTAATGTATTGTAAAAAAAAATGCTGAAATTAACATGCATGATTTACCCTCTCAAAAACTTATTCAAGTAGGTTCAACCGACGGAGAGTGCAAAACGTAAAATTTGAACATTAATTGTAATTCACATAGTATTACATTGTAAATTACATAACATAAAGCAAATATATGTAACGAATTACACTTCAAAATTATTTCTGTATGTTACAAAACTTTGTCATTATAAATTTTTTAAATTAAAGTTTAATTAATAAAATAATATAAACTTAGAAATTTGAATAATTATTACTTTTATTTAGCATATATAAAACATTTTCAGTATTTAATTATAAGTCAATGTTTATTGTGATATTATACTACTAAGTACACAGCATACATCAATACATCCACCTCCGAATAAGGGACACCTCTATTTAAGGGACAAAATTTCTGGTCCCCATAGTGTCCCTTATTGAGAGGTTCTACTGTATATATCCGCTAATTAAAATCGGCACAGCTATGCCATATAGCTAAACATGTAGCCAAGAAAATTACGAATCTATCGATACCAGGTTCGATGCTCAGTTTTCTGTCGTTCACCAGGAGTAGCGATGACATAGATACATACTTACTAGTGATGTGCTGGATCGTTAAAAAAGTAGATCCGCGGATACGGATCAATTTTTTTTTTTTTTTTTAATTTTTTTTTTTTTTTTTACCCAATTCAACTATCAAAGTGTAAAATTTGTTACGGAAGGTAGTCCCGCCAGAATAATAACAGTTTCTTCAAAAAATGTCAACTGCGGCAAAAATATAATCAAGACTATGATTTACTCTTTAAAGAAATCTCCGTTAAAATTGAGGGAGAGTTAGAAGGAATGGTCCAGCTCTGCATTAATGCTTAGATGGAATGTGAAAAATTATTTCTAGCTTACTCGGTAGATGTAGCGTACAAGAGAAAGAGTGTAAAACTGCTACTGGACAGGCTAGAAATAATTTTTCGCATTTTATTTCAGCATAAATGCAGCGCGCTGACCCATTCCACCGAACTTCTCCGACCGACGAAATACAGAGCCGGAAACACCTTTACAAAGAGTAAATAGAGAATTTAGTCTCACTTTTTTTGAAGGATGCAGAGAAAAACAAAAATGAAGAATAACAGAAACCCCAAATCAATAATAAAAACTAATATTAAATTAAAAATTAAAAAAACAAAACATGTTCCAGAGAGCCGACCTCATATTAAGATGAATTTCGTGATTCAGAACACATATTTGTTAACAAATATGAACTGACAGCAGGTAAAAATTTTAAATCATTGAGCTTTTTCTCCTTATCTTCCGACTATGAAATCGCTACCAATCACGCGTATAAAGGCTTAGAATTGCATTCGAAATTTTCTTAACAAGATTATAGTTCCTACTGTGCATAAGTTTGAAGGGGGAGGGGGGCAAATTGGCTTCTGAAATGATACCTTATAATTTAAATAGGAAATAAAAACTAGTTTAAACGAAATTTAAGTCTTTTACTTAAATATTTAAAAAAAATTTAGAATGGAAAAGATCCGTTTAAGATCCGTCAAAAAAGTAACGGATACGGATACAGATCTTTATTTTCCCTCGGATATCAGCGGATACGGATACGGGTATCCGGAACATCACTAATACTTACATACAAAGATACCCAGTTTTTAAAACATAAGACACTCAAAAAATAATATTCTCCTAACAATTAATCAAGTGTTTATTAACCAATAACATTCTACGAGACTTTCATCTTATCTCATGCCTTCTCAATTTTTACACGTTGATGTTTACAGAGTCGAATCTAGGGACGCCTGTCCTTTAGCCTGTCCCAGACTGGAAACTTCTGAGGATGACAAACTGAACCCTCATTGAAGATGACTAAAAAATATATTTTCAAACAATGTGTTATTAGACGAAAAATGATTAAATAAGCTTTGTGCTACAAAGCGATTCAAGCGAAAAACCAACGTAATTAAAGCACTAATACTACAAGAAAATGCAACCAGCATACAGCGATTTCATGAAATAACTATATGTTGTGTTTTCTTGTAGAATTGGTGCTTTATTTACGTTGGTTTTTCACTTTAATCAATGTGTTGTTAGGATTAGGGTCATTCCATGTCAACTCACACAAAAGTGAGTGCTCAAAGATTATAACAATATTTTGCAGGTTCATACCCATTTACTTAGTGGTTGTAGCTTTTTAGCTATTAAGGGGTCGAAATTTTTATGTTTTGCTCCACCGGCTCATACTTTACTGACCATAACTCTGGAACAAATAAAGTTAGAAGCTTGAACTTTATATATTTTGAAAGATTACATTAAGAGCTTTAAAATGATATATAACATGATACAAAAATACAATTTTTCATTTTGAAGGTCATTTGAATTGACCTTTGACCTTGAGTATTTTCAAAAGTTATAATTTTAAAAATCTGAAAAAAATATATTATGTATAAACTGTAATTTTCTTTATTTGAAGGTCACTTGAATTGACCTTTGACCTTGAGTATTTCCAAAAGTTATAATTTTAAAAATCTGAAAAAAAAATATTTTGTATAAAATGTTATTTTTTTTTTTTTTTTTATTTCTGCCAAGTTTCAGGTTGGGACAACACGGGATTATGCATAATTTAAACCGAGTGGCCAAAAATCAATTGCCATCAATTGAAAGTCAAATATGTGTGCCAAAAAGTGTCATAATCATGCTGATAATACAACATTAGAAAAATGAAAAATTCATTCAATGTGACGTACAATGAGTAACATTACATAAAATAATTAAACAAGTTATCCATGCAGTCAAACTTGACTTAACAGTTATATGCGTACTTCATCTTGACAATGCTTTGCTAGGTTGCTTTCTGCTTCTGCAATTTTATATCTCATTCCCGTGGCTGCACTTGAGTAATGAGCTTCCAAAAATGTCTTGATTCAACAAATTTTGTCTGATGATTCAGCAAAATTATCATCATTCCGCAAAATTTGGAATTCTTTTTGGCAAAATTATGATCATTCGGCGAAATTCAAAGTTCCATTCAGCAAATTAAGAACTTCTGACCTCCTAAAAATTGAAAGTTTGGGTTGCCTTTGCTTACAACAGACTAAAACTGCAATGCAATCACATGGTTAGGTAAAGGAAGTTCTAAAAGCACTTTATTACTAGTAGCATTCTATTAGGACTTTATGAACATGGGGCGGTTGGTTGAATTAACTTTTCAAAACAGTTGCTTGTTAACTCGTTGACTGGAGTATTCCATTGTCTTCATAATGAGGCAACTTCGTAGATTCAATTTTTCTTCTAAAAATACCTCACAACGCTGTTACCAAATAATCTCTGTATGAAATTTTAGAAAACTCGGAAGGGGTCAGCTTGACAATCTTGCTTTTTTGATCGATTTGATATGGAATGACCCATTAGTGCTCTTAAGAGCTTTTCAATCTACCACTCCTTCTCTTACTTACTCCCCTGACAGAACTATAGAAGACACAGCCCTGTACCTAAGACAGCTTTAGAACTGCGTTTTTAGAACCTCAATTCCAAAAAGGTTCGGGGAAGCGCCCCTAAACTCTCGTTTCCCTTATCTCTCCTACCTATCATAATTAACACCAAATATAAAAAAGCATTTTTAAGCTTTTGGTTTCGAAACATTTCCAAAGAAAAGCACCCATCTACTTCCCTAGCATCTCAACATATTGCCTAAAATTGCGTTTTTGAATTTTCAATACAGA
Source organism: Uloborus diversus (assembly GCF_026930045.1). Classification (NCBI taxonomy): domain Eukaryota; kingdom Metazoa; phylum Arthropoda; class Arachnida; order Araneae; family Uloboridae; genus Uloborus; species Uloborus diversus. The sequence goes on from NC_072737.1 coordinate 101,622,522, forward strand.
AAAAAAAAAAAAAAATCCTGAACCTTTCGAACCTTTTACAAAGCAGTTCAGTATGCACGTCCCCGTTCCCCCTCTCCAATGACAGCCCAAAACCGCATTTTATTGCTTCAATTTCGAAATCTTTCGGGGCGGGGGTGGGGTCGGTCACCCCATCCATCCCTTTCTCTAAACTCCACCTTGAAATTTTGCATTCAGCATGATCATAGGGAGAATTCTCAAACCCTTTCTTCTCAAACATAGCTTAAACTGACTTGAGTTTTGAACACCATTTCAGAAAGGAACCTCCTATTCAGTTGCGCACACAGGAATTTTTCCTATGCGTATCCAAACATATTCTTTTGTTTTTATCGATTGTTGGAAACACAAAACATTTTTTTAAATATTGAATAATTACTTAGCATTACTTAATAAAATAAACTCATTAGTTTTACAAATACTTTTATTTTACGTACTACATACAAAGGATTATTGTCAATGAAAAAAAAATTAAGAGCGATGGGAGGGGTCCGGACCCTCTCCTTGTGTGCGCCACTGCTTTCCTCCATTGTTATCAAACACAACCTAAAATTCAGTTCTTTAAGACTTCGATTGCAGAAAGTTTCCAGGTGAAGCCCCAAACCCCCCTAAGTCACCAAAGACAGCGTAAAAGTGACTTCAATTTAAAAATTAAATAAAAAATAACTTGTAAGGGAGCCAAAAGTTGGCTGAGAGTGCGATTTCTAACGTCAATTTTGAAATTTTCTTGAATTCCCCTCTATTCACACACATTGACCGTGTAGTTCTAACAGCACCAAAGATTGACTAATATTGCGTTTTTAAGACTCCAATTTTGGAAAAAATTCCGAGGAGCAAAGATCCCCCCCCCCCCTTTCATCTGACGTCATTGAAAGATAGCCTTTCTTTAAGAGCAATAAATTGCACATGAGAAAAATTCCGTATTAAAATTATCTTATGTTTTGTAAGTTCACCTATTTCTTACTTTCTGTAAAAGCCTTGAAATATGAAACGTGAAGGAAGAGGGCTACGTCGCGTCGGCAGTTTCAATTTTTAAGGTTTTAATCGTCCTACCGAACTTGCCACACATTCTTTTCCTCTTTTAACTTCAGTGGGGGTTAACTTTTGGGTGTAGGGGCTTGGCAGACCTGCCATTTAAAAGCATTTTACGGGGGGTGGGGATGCGTTGGTTCATACTCAATACATATTATAGGAAGAAAGCAACAAAGTACATAAACAATTGTGTGTTAACAATAGGTTTATGAAATCCGGGGGGGGGGAGGGGTGATCCGAGTCCACCAATTCCCCCAAATGAGACATGAATCTTCGCCCCCCCCCCCTTTTTTTGGAAAATTTGAAGGCTGTATTGAAATATTTTTTTTTCTGATGACTAATGTTTCCTTTCAAGGTGAAAATGTGCAAAACTAAACTATCATTTTATCATTCGGTAAAATTCGGAGTTTCATTCCGAAAGGAACTGTCCACAAATAATCTCAAGCTTTTTGGGGTGAGGGAGTTCATAAAATTGTGAGTTTGTGACAAAGGGGAGGGAAAGGATCTCTAGAAATGTGACAACAAGCATTTTTTTAAATAAAAATAGGTAACAAAAAATAGCGTGACATATGACAAATGGAGGAGAGGGGGTATGGTGAGGTGTGATTTTATGACAAAAGGGGGAGGGGAGGTCAAAAAAGTAACTTCAGAGAGTGGCGCCGCTGTTACTCTGTCATAAGAAGTTTAAAAAGCAATTATTTCAAATTTCAGTAAGCAAATAAAGAGTGGAACCATGTTAATACATACTTGGATTTTTTTCCATAAAATCATACAGATATATGAACATGATGATTCTTTGTATATACATGTTTAGTATGCATTACGTTTAAGAAAGCAGGGGTGCTCATTCTGCTAGAACGGTGGTGCATCCCCTCAAAAATTACGAAAATAACCCCCTTTAAGATTTCCGCCCAAATGCCACGACTCGGAAAGGTTTGGGGCAGTGCTCTAGCGTTCAAGGAACATATAGTTAACACCTTGAGAGAGGTTTCGTAGACAAATATAAAAAGGAAAAAAATGCGTTTGACATTTAATTTATATAAAAAATCATGCATGAATATTAATTTTGGAATATGGTGCACGCTTTTACTTCATGTCCCGAAATTATTTGGAATTCAGCAACTCCTCTGGTATGCTAATAATGCATTTTGGAAATGGAAAATATTTTAACGATGAAAGTTAACGCCAATTTGAATATCTATCTAATCTTTAAGCGATGCATAATTAATAAAACTTTTATGCCCATCAAAACATGACAACAGGAGCAGTGGTGCAACTAGAAAATAGTTTTAGAGGAGCACATAGGAAGAAAATTCTCTTTTAAAAAGAGGGGTCCAGGGACTCTCCCCGGAAAATTTTTGAAACTTGTCGTTTTAAAAGCACAATTTTAAACGGTCTTCGGTGGTGTTATAGGGAAAAAAAGGTACAAGGGGCTCTGCGAAAATTTGTAAAAGTTAGCCTTAAAACGGGATTATAGGCCATTTTTATTGACGTTAGAACAAGGGATGAAACTCTGGCATTCCACTCGATATTTACTTCCTCCTCTCCCCTCCAATTTTTCGAAATTGAACTGCCAAAAACGCAATTGTAGACAACTTTGAAGATTTTTACAGGAAGGGGATTCTGGAGCTCCTTCCTGGAAAAAGTTTGAAAATTAAAATCCTAAAAACTTAACCAATATTCTATGATATTAGGGGAAGAGGTTCAGAGGTTATTCCACTTAAGATTTTTTTTTAATCATTTTTTAAAAACCTATCTTTTGATAATGTTAAAGGACAGCGGTTCGGAGGCCCTTGCCCGAATATTTTTTGAAATTGAAATCTTAAAAACGAGATGGTAGACCATATTTGGTAACATTAGGGTAGGTAATCTTTCGAAACTGAGGCTACAAAAAACGCAGTTTTTGGTGATTTTCGGTTTCAAGTGATAATGTTTGGTATTCGTGGACTCTCCCTGGAAATTTTGCGAAATTAAACACCTGGAAACGAAATTTGAGATGCTCCGTAATACTTTTGGCGGGGGGAGAGGGGATGATTCGGAGGAGTAGCATTTTAAGACTTTCTTATTTTCTAACGAACTTGAAAAAAGAAAAATAATAAAGAAAAAAAAAAAGAAATTGGACGGAGGGGGACGAGTAGGAGTAGCTGACAATTTAGCTGTTCCTATTGAAAACTTTTAAAACAAAGATTTCTTTTTTAAAAAAATTAAAGTTTATTTTTTTCTTATTAAAATCAATTTGTTTTCCTAAGACTCGTGTTTTTCTATCTTCAATATTAAAGAATATTTTTGAAAAACATTTAACTCAGCATCCTGGAGGGGAGGGGGCACGGGGTAAGACAACCAGATGGGTTCCCTGTTGACCCCCCCCCCCCCCCTCTCTGATTGGTTAATTATGGTCAAGTCGTTACTTTTAGGAACTAGAAAATTAACCTAAATTATTGTCTACAATACATGTGTATAATGCTCAAGTAAATGATATGCAAATGTGTTTACCGCTTTTTTTTAAGTATGATAACATAAAAAATACAGAACAGTGGAATTACCAATTACAATAGTTAAAAATCACAAAAAGGAATATTGCACAAATTATAATACAACATATTCATCTTAAGAACCAAACTGGGGAATAGCACATTTCTTGCGCTTCGTATGCTCAACCTTGTGAAATTATAGTCATACCGTAATGGCATTCACGGCTCCAAATGTAAAGAAAACTTCAAAACTATGCATTAATTAGCATCATATGTTTTTACTGTAAACGATTGCGCTTTTGAATAGCATGTTTAGACACAAAAAGACAATATTTTTTTCTTTTAGATAGGCAGCGAGGAGGATTGTTTGTTTTAATAAGCAAGATAATTTCACCGCCACATTAGATATAATGAAAAGTTCAATTTATTTTTTTGGGTTGAAGATTCCCCCCCCCCCCCCCATTTAGAGCATTTTTAATTGGTAGGGCTCGGCGCCATTTTGACTTTGGCGCCATCGTGCACCGCACGACCTTGCACAGGGACAGTGCGGCCCTGCCCTGATGCATACGATATTCAAAGCGGTTCTCTGCGAAACACCGGTAATAATCTGTCACATTTAAATTCAAGAAAAAAGTTAGTTCAAGAGCACAATAGAAAACGAAGACCACGACTGTGATGGTATGGAGTAACCGAAGGTAACCACCATTAAAAAAAAAAACTTTGCTAAAATTGCTCTACCTACTCGTAATGATAATGTTCCATCACAGCACGAAGAATATGAGAAAACTGATAACGAGCAAGTAAATGAGCTTCGAAAGAGTCGGGGGCGGGGGGGGGGGAATTTTGACGAAACATATCTAACGAATTATTATTACGATTAGATTCAACGGATGTAGCGTTCAGCAATATTCTTTCCAAAAAAAAAAAAACGTTTCCTTTAATCGTGGAATCCCTACGCAGCTCAACGGGGGAGATAATCTGTCCCTCCGCGATTCTAAAAATAGATCCGACTTAGCTTGTATGCTGTATGTGTGCGTATCGAGGTTGACAAAAGGGCGTTCAGATTTCAGATGAAGAGACGAAGATGGGCAGTGCGAGGGGGAGGGAAGAAAATTAAAAACAGGCGAAAATTTACGCCATTTTTATTTCGATCTATTTTGAGAATGAAATGAAGTTCAGACTAAAATGCTGTAATCCACACGAAAAAAAGGTAAAAAGTAAATTGGAAAAAAATAATAATAATAATGATAATAATAATAATAAATAACCGAAGGTGCAAAAAATAAATAAATAAATAAATAAAAAATATATAAAAATTAACCGAAGGCGGTAAAAAAAAAAAAAAAACGAAAGCACACAGGTTTGAGGGAGCATAAAAAAAGGCGCGCACAAAGAGGGCGCGCACGCTCGACTACGCAAAAGGAAAAACGATCGCACATTTTGTGCAGCGTACAAAAAAAAAAAAAAAAAGTCGCACATGCTTGAGGGGGGAAAAAAACAACGAAGTCGCACGGGTTCGAGAGCTGAAAGAGCAAAGTCGCACAGGCTTGAGGTCAGAAAACAAAAACAAAGGCGTTTAGGATCAAGGTCACAAAAAAAACGAGGGCGTGGGGAAAAAACAGAGGTGCTCAGAGGGCGCACAGGCAGGAGGGAGCATCGGCGCGGCCCCGCTCGGGGCAGAAATGTGACAAGCCACAAGGAGTGACTTTTCAATCAAAATTTTTGTTTCTCATAACTAGAATTTAAATAAACATGACAATGTATATGTCATTCGGAGAAAAACATACTACTATCTGGTTTTAATATTGCAGAGTCTAGAATGTATAACACCTTTAAAAAATTCTATAAATATTTTTTATAAGTTGGAAATTAGTCTACTGAAATTTCACATCATGTGGCATATCACATTCTTGCCCCGAGCCCTTTAATTGAATAATGGCCAAAAGTTCCTACGACGTGTTACAGAAGTAAAATTTGAATGAAAAACAAAATCCGTAAAAGCAGCATTCGTTTAAAATACTAACAAACGAGCTGATGTGTGCATCACATGACTTCCTTTTACTCCAATTTAATGCCATTTCCCCATTACTGGCAATTTTAATGTGATTCAATAGTTTACTCTCTAAATATCCCCAACAGTGGCCCAATGGAAATCAGATTCAATAAAAAAGGGGGGGGGGGGGGCAAATTTGTCGCCAAGTTGGCGACCAAAACACTGGCGATATATCGCCAAATGTACGCCAAATTATAACACCACTTGAGTTTACACCGAAATTAACAATGACTTCCCCCCAAAAAGGGGCAAAAGACCCCTTTAGAAACATCCGAATGCAATCAAAAAGGGAGGTGCACAACTAGATCCCACTAGGAGTCTACGTACCAAATTTCAGCTTTCTAGGACATACCGTTCTTGAGTTATGCGACGCACATCCGCATATCCGCACATACATACGTCACGAGAAAACTCGTTGTAATTAACTCAAGAATCGACAAAATGGGTATTTCGCGTGTCTATACGTTCATAGGCACTTATCCACATGTGGTCGAGTCGGAAAAAAAAAAATCAATATTCATTCGGGGATGACTAAAATGGAAATTAAGGTCGATTTTTGAGTGAAAATTTTTTGGCGAATACAATACTTCCTTTTTTGTAAAAGGAAGTAAAAATTCTACGTTACAGGGCTGGTGTCTCACAAATTGCATTCTTGAAACAAGACATTATATTTCTCTATACCAGCGTTTCTTTAATTCGTCGATTAATCAGAGGAAAAATAATTGTTTCAATTAAAATTGCGTATGCCTGAAACAAGAAACTGCTGAATGAGTTCATAAACAATAAATAGATCATAGGCGACTAGTGCAGGGGAGCAGCTGCTCCCGCACGTTTCAGAGTTAACAATTAATGATCGATTGAAAAATTTATTTTATTGGGTAGATTGGTTTATATAATAAGAGTAGAGAGTAAAAAATTAAAATTCCAAATAAATAGCCTTTTCTCATCTTATTTCATAAGAATTGAAGTTTGAAATGGAATGGGAAAGTCTATGGTAGCCATTCGTCCCGAAAAGAGAAAGATAAATGGCCAAAAAATAGTCAAAGGGGAAATTTTTACCGGCAAAGCAAAAGTAAGTTTTATTTGTCAAAAGTTGAGAAAAAAATGGCAACAGATCTTTCTTCACAATGATTTTAATTGCTGTTTATGCTAATTAAAACTAACTAGCAAACGGCACGATCTTGAGGATCACAGATATGGATGAAATTCTGGATTAAGGTCAGTCCGCACTAGATATGAACCCATGTAAAGCCGTTTGACTACATAGGCCCCAAAGTTGTTATTTGAGTCCAGAAAAGCAATGGTTTCTCATTTGAAATTAAACTTTTTTTATGCTTCTCTTGCATTTGCATTGCAGTAAGAGCCAATTAAATGCATCTCAACATAGAATAAATCTCCCCCTTCCCCCTTCGCTGTACTGAAAAGAGATGCCGAATGTCTTGAGAAAGTAGAGATACAGTCCCAAAGTTTCAAATTCCAACTAAGAAAACGCCATTACAATTCTGGGATCCTGCAGATCAGTGTGGTTCATACAGCAAAAACTTGAGAAACGAGTATCGGAATAAACTTCTGGATTTAGGTCAATTCGTACTGGATATGAGCCCTGGTAAAATAATTTCAATACATAGGCTCTAGTTCGGCTGCAATTAGGATCTAAATTTGCTTGTTTGGCTCCGGAACTGCAATAGCGTTTTCTTTGGAATTTGAAACTTTGGCAAACTAGTTACTCTCTTTACATCTGTCGCTTGTTAGTACAACATAGGGGTGGTGAAATTTGTTCTATAATGTGAATGCATTCAGTTGGGTGATACTGCAATGCAATATTGAGAAAAGAGTAAAAAAATGGTTCTTTTCGAAGGAAAAACCATTACATTTCTGGAGCCAAACTAGAAACTTTGGCCCACCATTACGGCCGAACTAGGCCCTATGCAGTCAAACAGCTTTACCCCGGCTCTTACCTAGTGGGAATTGACCGAAATCCAGAATTTTGTCCAGATTCATGAACCTCAAGGTCGTGGTGTTTGGTAGTAATCTTGCGGTAGACGATAAATTACTCATTTGAGATTGATGCTTCATTACTTAAAAATGCAGGTGATTTTACAGCCTTAGTTATTTTCAAATTCGAAGTAAGTAAACCTACTTCAGGGGGATTTTTCGCGGGCTTTCGAATGCGACTGAATTTAAGATCAATCAGATGATTTTCTGGGGTAGAAAGAGCCATTTAATGCCATTTTTGGTTCCAAAAAATAAAATTTGGAAAGGTTTGGTACTTTTTTGACATTTAAATAACACCCTAAGTTTCCTTTTGGGTGGCCAAGTAACTCCCTGCTGCATTTGATCATTATCCAACTTAAATTAGATTTCTATAGAAAACATACCCACATATATATACATACACATATATTCTTTGCTTTACTTATAAACTAGCTGCGTCGCCCGGATTTGCACAGTCTGCCTCAAAAATAAAAGTTATGACAAGTGACGCGTGTTCAACAATCAGGCTGAGCAAAATCATCTCAAATTAAAATTTTTCTTAAAAATTCAAATTGGCCGTAAAAACTTGAATGATACCTCATTTTAAAGGTGAAAGCTTTCAGATTTTGAAAATGTGTTGATAATGCTTATGGGTAGTTCTCAGGAAACATGACATCTTGAAAAAAAATTTTTTTCCAAATTTAAAGTCGTCAAAATAACTTATATATTTTTTTGTATATTCATTTAGTTACCTTTATTAATACCTTGCAGAGAGCAGTGAAGTTTATTGACATTTGCAGAAGAAAATAACTGAAGTAAAAATTCACCAAATTTTAAATGCCAGGAAAATGACACAGATGCCAGGAAAATGACAAAATTAACTAAGAAGTCCAGAAAACAGTTATTTTCAGCTCATGTGCCTTAAAAAAGTTAAAGATGAAAAGTAAAATTTAACGTTTTATGAAAATAAATTTATCTCATGGCTTTGTAAAAATATATACACATCAAATAATTCATAACATAAATATTGTGAATAATTTGAACAAATTATGTCATAAAAGTTAGAGTGACACATATAATAATGGAATACTATTTAATCTGACTACTTTATAGTTTACAAAAAAACATTATACAATAAAAACAAATCATTCTTCTAAGATTTTATTAATCTTGAAGCTTTCAGAAAAAGCAAAATGTCTGGAAGAAATTGGGTAGGGAGCACACATTTTTGAAATTATGTTACTCATAGGAATTTTGACGCAATCTTTCTTTACTGGCCACTTAAAATGATTAACACTTTTTTTGCCTGCACCCCCGAGCCATGAAATTAACTACAATATCATCATTAATAACTTCAACAACTTCTCCTGGAAACCATTCATCTTCGAATTGAACTGCCACCCAACGATTAATTTGAATTGTCTCAGAATCATTAGCTTCAGTAGTGTCTGCCTCAGTTGAATATGATGCATTACCAAAATTAAGAGCTGGTACTCCGACTATGGTATATTCAGAGTAGTCTAACAAGCCAATGTCAAAATCACATTTAATGTTACTGTGGCAGTTACAGCTCATTTTACGAAAAAAGAGGCTGGTTGAATCCTTTATCCAAAACACCTGGTGTACATTCATAGATCCCTTAAAAGGAATGATTTTCTTTCCTTCAATGAATTTATCAATTTCTTCTATATCAGAAGTTTTTACTTCTTTAATTATCATATTACACTCTTTTTCTACAACAGAAATGAAAGTGTTCATATCTGGTATGTCTCCACCAAAAGCTACATATTTATCAGCAGAACGTTTTACAACGGCACCAACACCATCTGGTGCACCCTTTCCATGCCCGGCTTCTGTAAAATGCCAATGCGCAGATGACGCATTGGGCAAAATTTGATGCAAAAAAAATTTCAAAAGATAAAAATTTGTTTTATTTTTGTATTGTGTGGAAGGCGAATCACTCACAAAATGTACTTCTTTTATCTTCTCTCTTTTTGGAACACTGATTAAAATTTTCTTTATATGTGCCCAAATAGCACATGAGTCATGTCTTAGGGATTCTGATAAAGTTGCGAATGAAGAACTTATGGTTTTTTCTGCTGGTTTTTGATATAACACTCCTGTGTGTACAGTAAATTGTGTTTTTGAAGCTCCAAAGTGTACTGCCTGTGGTTCTGATGCAAACTTGATATTGTAGTTCTCACTGAAATCAATGTGAACTAAAATTGATGCTTCAGAAAGTTCTTCTTTTAATTTATTGATCATTTGAAATTGATGTTTTATTCTGGCAATATGACTCAGATGATTTTTCAATATATTTTCTAATTTTAAAGTAACACTCTCAATTCTATCTGACAAAGTCTCTTTCTTGTATTTTACTATTTTTTTTTCTTTTCCTTCTATTACAATATTTTCAGGTTTCCTGTTCCATTGTTGATATGATATTATTTCGTCAGAAATAATATTAAATTGTAACTTTTGACTTTCGCAGTTTTTGCACTTTCGGAAAAAGCAATCTTCTGTTACATTTGTGCAGCACATAATATTAAATATTTCATCACAATTCCTTTCTTTTATTACTTTGAGACTATGAAGTTTCTTTACTAATAAATCAACATTTTCACATTTAATGCATAAGCATGTATTACGGGCATCGATATTTGGCTGCAGAATCCAGAATGGCTTGTATCTGCAAAAATTACTGTAACTTATTGCGTAAGGGTGCTCCTTGTTAAATTTTGGATGTAAAGTTTTTAAAGAACTGCTCAATAGTCTTCTTTGCATCTTAATCTTATTAACAGTGACAGTATCTTTTTTTCCGGGGCATAGGCGAGAATTTTCATCTTTTTCCAAAAAAATCTGTACATCACTTTTAATTTTAAAACCCTTTAAATTCATTTTTCTTTCATAAATTAAATCTGACCTTATGCGATTAGCTAAGTAAGCTTTGCGCTTCATAAACATCTTACTTTCTCTCAGCATTTTATATTATTTTAGAATTTTGCCTCTTACAACTTTATCAAATAACTGCTTTTCCTTGTAAGTTTTCATTTTCTTATAATTTTTCTCTAATTGAGAGGATAATGTTTCTGCAAATAATAATTTCTGTTTTATCTGACGTGAGATCCTGCTACCTCCAATAATTTTTTTCACTCTTTTCCTAGGAGTATCTTCCTTGTTCTTGCTGGAACTGTTTTTCAACCTGTAATACCTCTGTCGATATTTCTGGTATTTTCTTTCTGCATTTCTCAGTTTAATTGATTGTTCTTTTAATACTCGATATGCTTTTGCTCTGTCTCTACGAACTTTTTTTCTACCTGAAGATATTCTTTCATCTGTATGTGGGGTACATAAACTATCAATGGACTCTGAATCTGAAGTCCTTTCTTTTTCAGAAAGGGCATTCTTTTTCAAGCGTGCTCTGTAATTAGTAGTATTTGATCTCCACTTCTTACGCTGCTTTCGTTTTTCTCTTTCACTCATATTTGCAATTGGTTTTACAACTCCTTTTTTTTTCTGTTCAGCATACTTCAATTTTCTTTTAGATTTTTCTTTTTCACAGAGCTCTCTATCATTTTTAATTTTCTCGTACCGTTTCTTTTCAGCTTCTCGTTTTTTTCTCAGTATTTCTTCCCTTGACTGTTTTTTAGGGCCCATTTTTTGGAACAACCTAAAAATTTAATTTTATTAAAAATATATCTTACAATTTTTATTATATTTAAATTAAAAATGTTTTATAAAATTTTTATTACATTAGAATTAAAAATATTTTAAACTATTCTACTTCACATCTTCATTAGTCTTCTATTTCTTTACTCAACAGCAGATTTTAAAGATTTAATTATTTAACTATATATATACTTGATATTTATAGATTTTTCTTTATATTTTATCTACCTCGACTTTGTACAAACATACTAATTTAAAGCTTTTTATCAACTGAAGCCTTTTTATCAGAAATATGAGTAAAATATTGCAAAATTATTAACACTTCAATTGGGGACACATATTTACTATCAGCAATAAAATGATTGATGTACATTCAAAAAACAAACATACAACTCAAAATTATAAGCAAATATACAAATTCCCTCACCTAACTGTTTTGTTCCTATAATCACTGTTGTGTTGTAAAGTTTAAAAAATCTGAAACAAAATTATTTCTATTTTTGTCATTTTCCTGGCATTTGTAAGCCAGGAAAATGACAGCCAGGATAATGACAATTTGTTATTTTATTGCATTTCACATTACTTTTCTTCAACTTTTAGGCCTAACACTTTTACTTTGTGCTGAAAACAACAGGGTTTCTAATAATAACTCAGGCTGAATTTTATAGTTTTATGTTATTAATGATTTCAAGAAGACAGGAAAATGACAGCATAAAAACCTACTCACCTTGTAAAATTTCTTTAAATAGATTTTTCTTTAGAAAATTTGCTCTTGAGCCATGCAAGAAGACATGTTCTAACAAGATGGCATTCCAATCAATCTTTTAACATAAGATGTTAAGTGCTAGCGCCATCTGTATAGGTTACAGGTAACTAAAATTAAGTGGCCAGGAAAATGACGTTATTTTGATGTGACAAACAAATTATTGGCACAAAACATAATTTTTAATGGTTATTTTTTAAATATTACCTTTTGCATTTTCTTTAGAAGTGCTTTCATCAGTTGAGATAAAAAAAATTAGACAGAGAAAAATGTATAGTGAATTTTGAAGCTAGTTACTACTGAAAATATTGTTTGCGACATACCAGGAAAATGACATTTTGAAATTTAATTTAATTTTTAAAATATAAATAACTGGTAATATCAGTACCAAGTCATTTTAAAATGTTAACAATAATGCTATTAATTAAAAGAAACAAAAAAAATTTTTTTTTGTAAATATAGTATTAGATTTTGGAGTCAAAGACTGTAAATTGTCATGTTTCGTGAGAATGACCCTTATACTTGCAATAGATTTTTGGTTTTAAGTTTATGTTTAGGCCAAGGTTGGCTTTCTGCCGGCAGAAACTAGTTTTTGCCGTGCCAGTGGCAGAAACTGGTTATAACCGGTAAAAACCAGCAGAAACTGGCAAAAACTTAAAAATGTCTTTAATAACTCATTTAGTAAATGATTATTTGTTTAAATAAACTAAAAAATTAAACATCATTTCATCATTTTAAAAAATAAAATCCCATACTAGTACCCTTGATTTAGTTCAGAAAGGGAACATTCCAATTGCAGATGCTCGTAGTATTTGGATTAATTTAACAAAGGATAAAAAATCATACAGGGGTGCTTAGGAAAAGAGGAATGACATACAAAATTAAACAGGCATTACTGATTGTAATTTGCTCACTTATATGCTTCCTCTAAATTGTTTGTGATTGAAATTATCATGTCATGTGCTTCAAGAAGAAAGTGCCAGAATTTTACTTGCCTAAATTTTTTACCTAATGTCACAGCTTTGCAAAACAAATTGGCCCCATTTCTCAAAACTTATTTTTCCAGTCAAATTTTTACTGCAACCCCAGTCACTACACGGTGGACCAGTTATACAATAGATGAAAGTTTCATGAACATTGATTGCTCCTTGATGCATTGTCTGCTAGCTCTTCTGTTTTAAGAATATTCTAAAATTTCTCATTTGTGCGTAGTAAATTGAGAATCTGTTTAGATTTTTGAAACCACCTTTTCTAAGAGGCAATTGCAGGGCCCAAGCAATGTAACATTTGATTTTGAATTGTGAAAATTTTGTAATAAAATTACAGTACTTTGGTTAATAATTAATTATTTTTTCCATGCATTTTCAGTTGCATATCAAGAATTAATTTTTTGTTTTGCGAGTTTTTGCCAGTTTCTGCTGCAAAGTGGCAGAAAGTGGTTTTTGCCATGCCGGTTTTAACCGGTTTCTACCAGTGGTTTTAACTGCCTCGGCAGAAACTTGCCAACCCTGGTTTAGGCATCTATTAATTGGTTTGAAACAGCAGTACACAAGAGTAATAAGTTAGACTACGTATTTAAAAAGGAAAATATCAAATATATTTTTTCTTTTCACCTGTTTTATTTGCATTATTGTTCAAAGGTTCTGAATAATTCAAACAGTTTTTTCAACAATAGATTTAATATGTCTTAAAAATGCTGATGAATATTTTTCTGAATTACTTTGGTAGGTCCGTTACTAATTTTGGTTTAAAATGATGCTATTTATTTATTTTTTAGCAGAAAACTTCCAAATTGTAGGTTTACTTTTTGTTCTAGTTGAATAACATTATACTAAAAAATAATTATTATTTGATGAAAATTGAGTAAATCAATGGTAATGGATGTACCAGTATGTCCATTACCAAAATTAGGCATTTTCAGATCTTCCATTTTTCAGATGATTTTAGATTATTTGTATATTCTAAATACATAAAACTTTCATTTTTATCAAATCATCTATCATTTAGTTTCAAAATTAAAAAAATAATAAAAGGATCATACAAAAAAGTATATTCAGAATGTTTTGGTTTTCTCTGATTAAAAAAAAAAACAGAAAACTAAAAAATGTCGATTATTTATCTTGGTAATGTTTTTAATATTTTTTTAGACATTCTTGCTCTTAAAACAATTTTCAGTTCAAATTACTGAAAAGCAACTAAAACCATCCTTAATTCATATGTATGGTAAACACGGTCAAAGTACAGAAAATTTGTAAAGAAAGTGCACATGAACAAATTTGTTTCACAGGTGGATTTCTTGAAATTTAAAAGTTAAAAGAAAATTACAAGTGCTTACTGGGCTAGTTCTCAAAATACTTGATACATTTAGATATGCATGAATCCTATGTGCTAGTTTTCGACGGTTTAGATTATGGAAAAATTAAGTTTATACATATCTCAGATATTGAAGGGTGGATATTTTCATATGGAGTTTCTTCTCAGATTAAACAAAAAAATTTGACTTTGAATTTCAAATTATTTGAAAAATTCAACATTCTGAAAATTTCTTGAAACTATATTGTAACTTTTCTGGGGAAAGGAATGTTAAGCGGCACTAGGGTGGGTAGAGGCTACAAGGTCTAGTTCAGTAGTTCCCAAGCTTCAGACCGGTTCAGGGGTAGATAGCTTTAAAAAAGCCATTAATCGTCATTGGAGATAATAAATTGAATAGGAACAGCCTAGCTGGGTTCCGAGCCTGTTGCTGATCATAACATTTGTATTTGAACATTCCCCAGTTCCCCTCCTTGGATCCGCTTCTCTCTTCGCTTTTCCTTGTGCCTTTCTTCAAGTTCAAGTTCTATAAAACAGAATTTTCTTGCTCTCTGTTCTAAAACTTTTTAGGTACACATGAGATTTTAGGGGGAGAGGAACATTCCTCCAGTTCCGCTTCTGCTATTTTGTAATCTCTTTTCCTGGAGCTTTTCTTCAAGTTCTAAAAAATTGAAGAATTTTCCTGCACAGTGTTGTGAAAATTTTTAGGTATATATGGGAATTGGGGGGGGACATTCTTTCAGTTCCCCTCCGTGGTTCTGCTTCTGCTTTTATCTAATTGCTTTTCCTAATGCAATTCTAAAATATCCTGTTCACATTCTAAAAACGGAAATTTTTTTCCTGTATTCCTGTTTTCTGAACAGTTTTAGATACACTTGGGATTTTTTTTTTTTTTTTTGAGGGGGGGGGGGGACATTCCCACAGTTTCCTTCTTTGGATCTGCTTTTTCAATTCTCTCCTCACTTTTCCTGGCACCATTCTTGAAGTTCAAGTTTTAAAAAAAGGAAGAATTTTGCTGTATTCTGTTCTGAAAATTTTTAGGTTCACTTGGGATTTCAGGGAGGGGGATGTTACCCCAGTTCGTTCCCCTCCCATGGATCTGTGCCTAATTTGTATTGCAAGAACAGATTTCACTTCATGTCAACATTTCCATTATTAATATCAAGTATTTTTTCTTTTTTTTTTTAACTATGATTTTTATAATGTTTTGAGACTCCAACCTTTAAAAACTTTTCATTTCTACTTTTTAATTTTATAAATGCATTTTTTATGGGCAATAAACATCCATATCACAGATGAACATCTTAAAATCTAGGGCAGTTCTCAAAAGGTGGGAGCAGACACAGACCTCAACTTTGAAGCTTCAACACAAAATAACTTTCATTTTAATTGACTCAAAAATTTTTGAGTTAAATAATAATACTGTATAGAGACAAGAATTGACATAAATTATGGAAAAAATGCTCTTCAAATACCCTTAAAAAATATTTTCTTTGCTGAAAGGCACAATTTTGGACTTTC
Organism: Uloborus diversus; assembly: GCF_026930045.1. Taxonomy (NCBI): domain Eukaryota; kingdom Metazoa; phylum Arthropoda; class Arachnida; order Araneae; family Uloboridae; genus Uloborus; species Uloborus diversus. The sequence continues at coordinate 101,638,330 of NC_072737.1, forward strand.
AAAACGTTAACTGAGCAAATGTACCATCAAAAAAAAATTTTTTTTAATTATTTCCAAACGTTTCAAAACAAAATTAAGTGTATAAATCTCAAACTGAATATTTTTTTGATAATATTTTCTACAAATTAAAAAATTAAAGACAGATTATTTATTCTGTAAAAAAGTTTAGAAAAAAAGGAAGTTGAAAGTTTCATGTATGTCCAAAAGTTACGATCTTGACAATGCTATTATTTGAGTACTAAATATATGATTTATATGTTTTAAAGGCATTTTTTGATCCTCAAAATCAAATTTTAATCATTTTAAAGTGTTTTCATATGTTTTTTTTATGCAGTATCTTTGAAGCAAAATCATTTTTCTTAAACATATATGTGAGATGTCCAAATTGCGTTACGATCTAGACGCCGATAATTCTGTCCATTTATTCAATCTTAATATATAAAAATCAATGTCCTCAGATAACATATATATATATATATATATATATATATATATATATCAACGCACAGCCGAAACCGCTGAAGCTCCAGACTTGAAATTTGGCAGACATGTCCGCATGATTACGAAAGTAACCACTAAGAAAGGATTTTTCGAAATCTCAATTAGTTCGGGAGAAATTAATTAAAACCCCTTAATTTCTGCGAAATTAAAACCTGTTATTGAAATTCAAATCCCTTATTTTCGAAGGCTTTCCTCCATTCAAATCATTATTCAGTACTTCATCTCAACTTTTGGTCGATATTGTTTTTGTTTCTCACGTGATTCTTCGAGGCTTTTCTCAAGTCAAATAATGTTTCTTTCTTTTGCTTTTATTTTTTCAAAATTAGAAACGAAGATTTTAAGAACATCATCACAGGCGGACTATCCTTTTGAATTTAGAAGAGTGCAGTTTCCTGTAAAAGTTTGCTTTGCAATAACCATTAATAAGTCACAAGGACAGACATTAAAAGTAGCAGGGATCAATTTAAGAGAAGACTTTTTTTCATACGGCCAGTTTTATGTAGTTTGCCCCAAAATCAGTTCATCAAGCAGCTTAATAATTTTAGCACCAGAAAAAAAACTAAAAATGTTGTATACAAAGAAGTTCTTGCTTAAACATAGGTATAACAATAAAAAGGGGAATGGCCTGTGTTTGCAAAGATAATCAATACTTTAAAAGGATCGTTAATAACAGTTGAAGATCGGTTAAAGACAAGGGCATATATTTAAGGAGTCCAGGGGCGCCGGGATCTTCCCAAAATTAGAAAAAAAATATAGGTAATAAGTAACTATTACAGGGGATTTTCGAAACTAGGTGCACCAAGCACTGTTGACCCCTGCTAATTCCATTACCCGAGCAATGTCGGATACGGGAATGCTAGTATTATAATATGATCTTCTGTCTTTTAACCTTAATAAAAAAGGCTATTATAATGTTAATTTCTTTAATCCATCGTTATTTTGCACGATTAAAACGTCATGCATCAAACATTACATAAATAACAGTAGAAACTCAAGTTATGATCGCAACGAATAGGCGGCAAAAATTGCCAAGGATTCGACGAAACCATAACAAAATTTTATTATTTTATAGACCAGTATATAAGGTCATTCACGTACTTCATAAATCCTCTATTTTTTATTGCAGAATTTAAAAATAGATAAAATTTTCATTGGAAAAGTTCAAAAACTGAAACTTTCATTATGATGACAGGGGTCTGGCCAGAGGATATTTGGGTCCGTTAACGGAACCTTCACAAAATCCCAATCAACCAAAACGGACCTTTCACAAAATCCCGATCAACCAAAACGGACCCTTCACAAAATTCTGATAAACAAGATCGGATCTTTCACAAATTGTTTATTGAAAGAGCAAATGTGAAAGCAAAATAACGCATATTTCTGTGTATAAAGCGATAATTTTTGGAACTTTTTCTGAAGTCAAATTAGAGGGATCAGCTTATACAAAATCGTCTAATTTTGCCAAAAAAAAAACGGCACTCTAGTGATGCTTTAGCAAACGATAAATAATTGCTACTGCCAAATAATTATAATGCTTGTTGTTTGTTTTATCACAGCTAATTAGCAGCGGTGTAGTTGTAAACTTTTCTGAAAATGCGTTGGTAAGCACTTTTCTCCCCGTTCATGATTTAATAAACAATAATAATATATATCCGCGAAATGAACTTCAAAATTATCTTCACTTAGAGTCTGGCGTTGAACCTTCATAATGACTTGATTAGAAAAAATTCTCATCATTTTATCAACTTGTCAATATTTGTGTTTTTAAGGTGCGGTGCGGTGCGATGTTTAACTGTTATTTTGGGAGAAAATTATATGGGTTTTGATTTTTCGATGCTAACAAAGATGATTAACTTTAAATAAACTCTTTTAATTACCGTTTTTTTTTTTTTTTTTTTTTTTTTTTTTTTTTTTTTTTTTTGTTCTTTAGATGTCTACACTTTGAAAAATGCAATCTTTTAACATCCGATATGAGAATCATATTTCCCTGGAGAACCACATTGGCCAAATTTTAGTGTTGACACCCTTTCTCCTAAAAGGAACATGATCCCTAACCATATTCGCTAGATTTTCCTTAAACTCTGCCCACTGAAGATTCACATCGCTATTGTCCAATCCAGAAGAAAAAACTGCTTTCAAACTCTGCCGAAGTGCCACAAAGTCAGTGTTTCTGAAATTGGGCACAAACCAAAAATTCTCTACTTTGTGCATATCAAATTTAATCCCAAACCTAATACTGTTGTGGTCACTATCTCCAATGTGTTCCCCTACACATAACCCCTGAACAGAGCCTTCCATGTCGCAGAAAACTAGATCTAAAATTGCGTCCTGTCGAGTACCCTGAGTTACAATTTGATCTAAGAAACAGTTACCAATTACTTTCAAAAAATCCTCTTCTCTGCTATTACTATGGTAAAAATTATTCCAATCAATTCCTGGAAAATTAAAATCTCCCATTATGATGACTGACCCCTTGCTAGAAATGTCACTAATAATACTAAACATCTGTTCGTCTTGACCCTGGCTTAAGTTGGGTGGCCTATAAATATTCCCCAAACGTAGTTTTTTGCCCTTATTACTAATCAACTCCAGCCAAATCATATCAATCTCATTAGGTTTATCATTAATTACCAATTCATTGCAAATTAAAGTGTCTAGTGATGCAGGGCTCCCTTTTAAGTGGGAAATAGAATATCCAGGGGTCTGTCCAGGATTTTTCACAGTGTCCGTTTTTTGTGAAAAATAAAATAATTTTGTGAAAAGTGAATTATTTTTGTGAAAAATAAAATAATTTCGCAAAAAAAAAAAAAAAAAAAATTGTTAAATCGAAATTTTAGAATTTAGAGCAGGCACAAACTACATCATTTAAACTTAAAGTAGAGAGTTTTCCTCTTCTATGTTGAGAATATCATTCTGGGGTGTTTTTCTAGTATTTAGCAGGGGGGGGGGGGGCGGCATCGCTAATTCAAGTAGCAATATTTATCTGCCATTCTACATTATGTTAAATTATACTAGAAATATTTCTGTACAGCATTTAAAATAATTGTAACAAAAAAAAATAATAATAAATAAAATTCAGACGAGGGGGTTCAGCATTTAACTTTTTGACCCAGGACACTCTTAAAATTGCACAGAATTTCGTTTAAAACTTATAAATTCCGTGATTTTAACAAAAATAAAAATAGATTTGTTTACTTCTTAACAAAGCGTACTAAACATCAAAAATTCAAAAAATCGGAATCCCATAGCGGATGCAAAGAGATCGCAATTCTCAAAGTGAAGGCATCAAAGGTATAAAAACGGCTTGTAAAAGAAATATTTTTGATAAAATTATTTTTAAATTGCATTTTAGAGTCCTATGATAAACATATCATTAATATCTGTGGACACAGCTAAAGCAAAAATAAAATTAAACCATTGATTCAGCATTTTAATTTTTGACTCATAAAAGAAAATGGACATAGGCGGATTTAGGACTGAGTTCCTGGGGGGGGGGGGGGGCAGGATTTTTTTTAAGCAACATTTTTATTGCCCCCCCCCCCACTCTCATGTTTTTGTCTTTTTCCTGTGATGCATAAGTCCATGCTTTACTTTTTTGTGTGTCATTTTTAGAGATGTACTGAGTACTCGGTAACTACTCAGTACTCGGCCTACTCGGCCAATTTGCCGAGTACTCGGTACTCGGCCAAATTCTGATAAGAAACTCGGCCAATACCGAGTAGTTGCAAAAAATTGAATATTGTCCAAGACAGATACTAAAATGTCTAAAAAAAAAGCAAGCATTATATTCTGCAATCATTTACGAGGGCTATCCAGAAAGTAGATTACGTTTTCGTCTGTGTCCGCTAGGGGCGGGGCTAGCGCGGCCATCTTGGGGTCAAAGCGTTGCGCAGCTCAGTCTGCATCTAGCCGTGCTAGTGAGAGGTTCGTGCTGTGTTCGTTCAGATACTGTGACGGTTTGAAATGTCTGCGTTAATTGAAAATCCCGCGAGCTGTGAGGTGCGCGCAGTAATAAGGTTTCTGACTGCAAAAAACTGTAAACCGATAGAAATCTATCGGCAGCTTTGTGAAGTGTATGGGGACAACATTATCACTGAAGGTGGAGTGCGTCAGTGGGTCATAAGATTTAAAAATGGCCGAACCAATGTTCACGACGAAGATCGAAGTGGGAGACCCAGCATAGTGAACGCCGAACTTCTCGAAAAAGTCGATGCTAAAGTCCGGGAAAATCGAAATTTCACAATAACGGAACTTTCTTTAAGTTTTCCACAAATTTCGCGAAGTTTGGTGCACGAAATCATCAGCGAAAAGCTTGGTTACCACAAGTTTTGTGCAAGATGGATTCCAAAAATCTAGACAGAGGACCACAAAAATCAGCGAATGGCTGCAGCGTTGAACTTTTTGGACGCTTACCATAAGGATGGTGACTTTTTACTCGATCGCATCGTTACTGGTGACGAAACATGGGTGAAACACGTGAACTGTGAAACGAAATTGCAATCAATGCAGTGGGGGCACACAAGTTCTCCCCAAAAACCCAAGAAATGCATGCAAACAATGTCGGCAAGGAAGATCATGGCGACTGTTTTTTGGGACAGAAAAGGTGTGATTTTGGTGGACTTCCTGGAAAGAGGCACTACAATAAACTCTCAAAGGTATTGCCAAACTCTCCAAAAACTCAGAAGAGCAATTCAAAACAAGCGCAGAGGAATGTTGAGCTCTAAGATCTTGTTGTTTCACGACAACGCCCGGCCCCACACGGCAAATGTCACTCGTAAAGTTCTTGAATCTTTTAAGTGGGAGTTGTTTCCTCATCCACCGTACAGTCCCGACCTGGCACCGAGCGACTTCCACCTATTCCCAGCAATGAAGAAGTGGCTGGCTATGCAGCGTTTTGATGACGACGCACAGCTGCAAGAAGAGGTAACGGAGTGGTTGAAGGCGCAGGCGGCCGAATTTTTCGACGAAGGAATTTCCAAGCTCGTACATCGCTACGATAAATGCCTTAATTTGTATGGTGACTATGTCGAAAAGTAGTATTTGAGTGTGGCTTTCATCTGTATATAATAAAAAAATTTTCCTATACTTTGTTTATTTTTTATTCCAAAACGTAATCTACTTTCTGGATAGCCCTCGTACAATTAAAATTTGTAAGTCAAATTTAAATTTTGAGAGTAATGCAGTTTGTAATGCTTCAATAGAATAAATCTTTATTTTAATGTCCCCAAAGTAAATAAAACTTTTTATTAGAAATAATGTATAAAAGGTAAGTATAGAAAATATGGAATTTTTATATTAAAAATGGATTTTTGCTACAAACAAAAATTAGTTATAAAAAATATAAAAATACCTTTGCTTAAAAAATAAAAGGAAACAAAACAACGCTAAAAGCACAGTGCATGAACACTGCAGACATGTGTTTTGGCGTTACAAGGAATTCCTTTTTCAATGCACAAAATGGGAGTTCGTGGATTTAAAGGCATCCGACAAAAGTCAGGTTTTTTTGTCAAATGTCTTTACATTCTTTAACTCACATGTTATGCACTGAAAAAGAAGTTCCTTGTAACGGGAAGGGAGGGGGGCAGAAACACGTGTCTGCAGTGTTTCTGCACATTTGTTTTATCTGCTTTTAAGAATTTTTATGTTTGGCGGACTAGAACTATGATTGATATACAGTGAAACCCCTCCTAACAGACACCCTTCAAAGGCGGACACCCCTCTTATGCGGACAATTTTTAATTCCCCAGTTCCAATGAAAATAACATTATTAAACCCCTGTCCTGCGGACACCTCTCTATTGCGGACAAAAAAAAAATTTCCTGTTAGTGTCCGCATTAGAGGGATTTTATTGTTATTTGTTTTAATTCCAACTTGATTAATCATACCTTTTATTTATTTATTTTTAATTTTAAAAATAATTTTTTTGTAAAATTTTTGACACAAACAAAATTGTTTATGTAATGCGTAATTAAATTTCAGCAGGAATTTAGTTTTAAAAACTATTATATGGACCAGGAGGTCTATACTACTATTCCAATAAGTTCAAAATTCATCATATGTGTGTCGGTGGTTCTTAAAACATAATTGGTACTTGGTAACTCGTCCGAGTGGTGAAAGGCCGAGTACTCGGTAACTCGGTACTCGGCCGAGTAGTGAAAGGCCGAGTACTCGGTACTCGGCCAAAGTGCTACTCGGTACGCCTCTAGTCATTTTGATTAATGTGTGTTTTCATGCTGTCCTTTTTGAATTTACCTTAAGAGAGGGAGCCGGTATCAAAAGAGTGATGCAGGGCTCCCTTTTAAGTGGGAAATAGAATATGATCTCCAATTTTAGGGGGCCGGGTGTTTCTCCTCCGCAGGAAATTTTGTAAAATGGATATAAAATTCTGCATTTTGAAGCCTTATAGAGGTTAATTGGATAGACATAGAAATTGATAACTAGATTATACAGTTGTATAATTTAGTTCAAACTTTGTAAGAAACAGCCATTTTAAGTTTGAAAGAAAAAATAAACTATAGATTTCTCATTACAACAACCTTTTTTTAATTATAAGTAGAGTGCAGAAATCGAAAAAAAAATAGAGGTAGTGTATCATTTTTTTTCCGGCTAAAAAGATTAACAATATGCAGTAGAAGTAATTGGAGCCCATTTAGCTTAGGATTTTCAAAGACTTATCTAATTATTTTCAAGGACTCTAGAATAAATAAAATTTTTAATGCACTTCGTTTACTTTCCAGTCTCTGATATTTTAGTACTTGATTGTAAATTTTTATAGTCCTGTTCTAACTTTGAGAAATAGCTATTTTTAATTTAAAAGAGAAAAGTAACCATAGATTTCTCATGACAGCAACTTTTCTTCAGTTGCAAGTGGGGCAGAAAACGAAAAGAAATAGAAGTAGTGTATTGTGTATTTTTTTCTGTGCTAAACAGATAGACAATATGCAGAAGAAGTAAGATAAAAGCAATCAATACAAAAGAATTTCCAAATTACTGCATTCGGGATTGAATAACTAGCAAGATATGAAACATATGAGTCACAAAAATTTATTTCAAATAATGTTACAAACGTGAGAACCATAATTTTTACATTTTTAATGCAGGATGTGGCAAGCAGCTGAATTTGACATATTTTGGCATTCCTTCTCCTCTACCATTTGTTAGACATTTTAAAATTTAAGGTTTGTAGTCGCACGTTTTGAAATATTCAAGGTTTTCAAGCACTTAAAAATGAAATTAGTTTTTTCAAGCAATTTCTATTTTTTAAGGAACGAATCATGAATTTTTTTTTTGGAGTTAGGGACCCACTTCAAAGCTGGGGCCCTAAGCAATAGCTTGTTTATCTTTAGGCAAATTTGACCCTGTTTGTAATTCACTCTTACCTGCAAATTTTTGCTTGATTTTTTGTAATGTTTACGAAAATTTGTCAATTTTTATACGGTTAAAGGATTTTTACGATTTTACCAATCTTTGTTAGGTTTTTATAGACTTATAAAATTTCAGCAAAATTTTCAAAAACTTTTGACTCAAACATCAAACTCAATTATTTAGATTTCAATAATGGCAAGGACTGACTCACTTAGACTTAGATGATTATGACTAACCTTACTTTTTAAACAGCATTTATAAAGTAAGTAAAATTGTACTCTCCCTCCAAGTAAAAAGATTCATTTAATCAGAATACTCAGATAACTGAAATTTATTCAGTTTGCGATAGTATTTATAGAGAGAGAAAGAATTTCTTAAAGGGCCAACTAATCTACTTAGAACATAAATATTATGCACAAATATACTTGAAATGTGGACACAAATCATAACGAGTAGATTGTTCTGTTAGCGAGAATGGCGGAGGGGGAGTTTCCCCCCCTTTGCTTTCGGTTTTAATTTGTCAAAATAATCGTCAATTATTATAAGTGTTGCAGCTTAATGTAAAGCTCGTTTAGCCTATATTTTCATTCATATACTTGCCCAAATGGTTTTTAGTCCAAAATAATGAATTTAGACACGTTTTTAGCACCCCAGTGACAGCTGTTTTATTTGTATTTAACGTTCGTTTCCCCCCCCCCCCTTTTCTTTTCTCCCATCAGAAAAGGACATTCGCTTTCTCTTCATTTTCATTAAACTATTCAAAAAAGAAAAAGTCATGATTTTTTTTGTTTTAAGATTTTGGAAGATATGTTGTTACTGTATAAAATCTTCCCAAAACTGGGGGGCATTGCCCCCTATGCCTCCCCCCCTTAAAAATCCACCCATAACCTTCTGAAATATTCAAAAAAGAAGAATATTTTTTTTTAATTTTTGGAAGATGTGTTGTTACTACATGAAGTCCTCCCAAAACTGGGGGGGGCATTGCTACCCTCTGCCATCCCCCATAAATCCGCCCATGTGGCTCAAAAGCAACGTTTTTTTTCCCTGAAAAGCCTTCGGGTGGAGCAGGGCGGGGAGTCTCGATGGGTACCCTCTACAGCCTATGCGTTTGTTTCTATAAATGCTATTACATGCATTATGACTTATTAACACTCATTTGATTTATATACACATTTACACAAACTTCAACTGATCTTACTTTTTTTATTTTCACTTTAAAATATTTTACAGTCAAATTGTTTAAGTACATATTTATGTATGCTATTTTTACATGAATACATTACTTGAATAGGAAGGATCTGTATAATTATTTATTATTTTCAAATTTCAAATTTTTAACTAAAAACTTTCAGTTTACTGGAAAAGCAAACAAAATGGACGAAATGAACAAAATAACATTTTGTCAGGAACGGTTTTTTCCGGGGTGAACAAAACAGGACAACCCAGGGAGGATGGGGGCTTGAGAAAATCTCTACATTCCCTTACTTTGGAGGGGGGAAAGAGGGAGGTCAAGGCCATTCTTACTCAAGATTTTCCAAGTCGATATTTTTTATCTTGGAAATTCCACGGTCAAGTGGTTTGGCAAAGATCATATTTCATTCATGTCTGGAAGGTAAAAAAGTTTTACTTGTTTTACAAAAGATGAATAGCAGTGTAATATAATAAAACAATCACACTATGTATGACATGTTTTACTTTTAATTAGTACCACATCATATACAGGCATACAGGGCCGGATTAACATAATTTACACCCTAGGCCAAACTTAGAAATTACGCCCCACCTCACATATCCGAACTCAAACGAAATCGTGTGCCCCCCCCCCCCCGGTCATTACCAGGGGCATAGTTGCGTCCAGTGACTGTTGAAGGTTTTGTGCTGCCTCCCCCCCCCCCCCCTGTTTGACAAAATGAGAAATGTTTTTCTTTCGATGATTTTCAAAAGAAGGGGGGGGGGGAGTGCTCCCCTGAATTTTTTTTCAAATTGAAGCTTTAGAAATGCAATTTTTGACCATCTAAAGCTTTTTAATTGGAAGTAATGGTGGCATTCGGAACTCACCCCAGAAAGTTTTCGTAACTGAAGTCCTACATACATGATTGTATGTTATCTTTGATGATGTTAGAGAAAGGGATAGGTTCGGGAACTCTCCCTCCCCCTTCCCCCATAGAAATTAGTTAAAATTTTTGACGATGCTACTAATGATGCTGGGGAATGGTGGGAGTTGGGAGAGCTCTCCTGAATTTTTTTTGAAATTGAGATCTTAACGTGCAACTTTTATCAATCTTTTTTTTTTTTTTTTGATGCAGGGCGATTGGTGGCTCTAGCAAGGAAACATTTTTAAACTGAAAACCAAAAAATTATAGGACATAGACGGAGTTTAACCGTTCTTCCCCAGAAAGGTTTCAAAATTAATAACTTAAAATACGCAATTGGAAACCATCTTCGACGACATTACGAGAAGGAATAGGGTTCGGTTACTCTCTTTCGTACTTGTTTCGAAATTAAAGTCATAAAAACAAAATTTTGGACGATATTAATAATGTTGGAAAAGAGATGAAATTGGTGGCGTTCTCGGGAAAGAACGTCAAAATTTAGGTCCTAAAAACAAAACCTTAGACAATTTTCAATAAGGGAGGAGGAGGGCTGAAATTCGGATCACTTTCTGGGAAAGTTTTCGAATTTAAGTTCCTAAAAACAAGTTTTAGACTATCTGATACGATGTGAAGGTGGGGCGTTATAGAGTCTTTCCCCTAAAAAAAATTTGAAATGAAAACTCTATGCATTTGTAGAACCTAATACTGGGTGACTGGATGGGGTTTGGGGAATCTCCTCCGGAAAAGGTTTGAAATTTTAGACCATCTTCAAAAAATGGAACAGGAGGGCGAGGGGAGGGGTCGAGGGCGCTCCGGCACAAATTTTTAGAGTTGAGGTTCTATAAACGAAATTGTCTGCTTTCTTTTATGGTATTTGGGAGAGAATTAGTGTTAGGACCCTCCCCAAACATTTTCGATATTTGGGCCCTAAATGTGCAGTTGAAGAGCATCTTTGATACGACGTTGTAGGAAGGGATGTGGTTCGTTGAGCCTCATTCGGAAACTTTTTGAAATTGATGTTTAAATAATCTTTGAAGATGATAGTGAAAGCTGGTTCATGGAATCTCCTCTGAACTCTCCACTTTTTCTTTTCCAAAAACATTTTAACTGTTTTAGTTTTTTTATAATGGAATTTTCAAATTTACCTTTCAAATTTTTGTCTGTTCGTAAAACAAAAGCTTTTAGCACCGGAAAAAAATCTTTGGACGCTTTGGATTGAAGTGATATTCAGCAGTGATATCTTATATAGTTTTTTCCTTTTTATTTAAATTTAAATATCCGGGCTCTTGAATTTCTTAATGCACTTTTCTTTTACCCTAGGAAAATTTAGAACTGCTGGTATCTCTACCTTACAATGCTCCTGAATCACTCTTTCTCTCTATATTTTAATTTTTCTTCCATTTACAGGGTGGCGACAGGAACTGTGAAAAAAAGTTCCCTGACTTTTCCCTGATTTCCCTGATTAAGTTCACCAAATTTCCCTGATTTACGTTACCAATGATAATGGTTTTCTTTCTTTGCTCTACTTGAAATCCATTGTATGTTTGCATAAAATGCAGTATTTCAAACGTTTTAAGTTGTGTAAAGTTGTTGAACTAAAGATATATTTTAAAAAGATGCTACTTTTTTTAATAAAATGGTTAAAAAAACATATCAAGTCAATTTTTTTGGGGGGGGGGGGGGACCTGCAAAACAGTATATTAAATTTTTCTACAATGGAAAGATTATAGAAAAAAAAAACTACTTTACTTTCAAAAATCACTTAGCATAAGAATTTTAAGAAACTATTAAAATTACTCTTAAAAACATGTGTATTTATGATAGAACTAAAAAGTAATTGAAATTATTTTGAACGAAGTTTTCAAAGAGTATAATAATTGTTGCAAAAATAACAAGTAATAGTGAAAGAATAGAAGTAATGTAGTTTTTCTTATATAACTAATTGACATATTTATGCAAAACAGATGAAACCATTCGACATCTATTCATAGGGAGTTTTTCTCTAATCAAGAACATAGGTTTTAATGAATGAATACAGCATTTTAACAGTAAAAAAATTAAGATATTTATTTAAGTACACATGTTAACTCTATTTCAAATGATTTCAGTATGTAACAAAAAAAATCTTGGATTGCTTTTGTAACAAACAACTTTGAAATGCAAGAAAAAAAGAAAAAAAAAACAATTAGTTAATTTCAAAATATATAAAAGAAGAATACAACTTGATTGTAAAATTAAAGAATCACTTCAGTCTGAAGAAAAGAAAACCTTTATAATCTGCGGTGACATCAAATAGTATAATGGCAAAAAACAAAGTTTTTTTTTATTGAAAGCTCAATTTTAGCAATTAAATTAAAATCGCGAGGAAGTAATAACTTTTAAGCTTTCATAGTATTAATTCAAAAACCAAAGATTTCTTCTTGAAATCGTGATTACAGTACGCTAATTACTTCGAGACAATGGAATAAAGGCAAAGGAGCTAAGGCATTAATGAAGGCTTTCTCTTTGCCTGTATGGTTGTTTATTTTACGTAGCATTGAAAGCGTAAAAGGAAATTTCAAGTCCCTAGGTAAAATAAACAACCTAACAGACATAAAAGCAATCTTAGGACGTTCATCCTGTGGTTAATAAGTAAGATTCAATACTTTCACGTTGAGGAAAACAGATGCACAAATATGCGGCAGTGTATAATCTCACCTCATTAATTTTACTTTTTTTTTTGAACAGTTAATTGGCAGAAAATGCGTAGGGAATTAGAGTACTTAATTTTGTAAAGCAAAAAAAATTTTTTTCTTCATAAAATCAATTTTCCCTGATTTTTTCTTATTTTTTCAAAATTCCCTGATATTTCCCTGACTTTTCCCTGATTAATAAAGTTCCCTGACTTTTCCCTGATCTCCCTGATTTCCCTGATCTGTCGCCACCCTGATTTAAAACATACTTCGGGGCATCCCATGCATTTTTATCCACTTAGTTCAGTTCTGATCTTGGTGGTGAAATTTTGAATAAAATATTCATAAAATTAGTATGTTGGGAGCAAATCCCGATAACTTACATCATAAGTAAAAATACATACAATTGTACATAATAAATTATTTATTAGGAACTTGCATGCAATGCATGTGTGTGTAGAGAATTAAAGCAGTCTATGGTGAATATTTTGAGCAAAATAGGATTTCTAATTTTTCTTTTCGTTTGATGTTGGTACGTGTGCATGCTCACATTTTGTCATTCGGTGAGATTTGAAGTAGAGACGTACCGAGTAGCACTTTGGCCGAGTAGCCGAGTACCCGACCTTTCACTACTCGGCCGAGTACTGAGTTACCGAGTACTCGGCCGAGTTACCAAGTACCAATTATGTTTTAAGAAGAACCACCGACACACATGTGATTAATTTTGAACTTATTGGAATAGTAATATAGACCTCCTTGTCCATATAAAAGTTTTTAAAACAAAATTCCTGCTGAAATTTAATTATGCACTATGTAAACAATTTTGTTTGTTTCAAAAAAAAAATATTTTTAAAACTAAAATTAAATAAACAAAAGGTATGATTAACCAAGTTGGAATTAAAACAAATTACAGTAAAACCCCTCTAATGCGGACACTAACAGGACAATTTTTTTTGTCCGTAATAGAGAGGTGTCCGCAGGACAGGGGCTTAATAATGTTATTTGCATTGGAACTGTGGAATTAAAAGTTGTCCACCTTTGAGGGGTGTCCGTTAGGAGGGGTTTCACTGTATACCAATCAATTATAGTTCTAGTTCGCCAAACATAAATAATTTTTAAAAGTAGATGAAACAGATGTGCAGGAACACTGCAGACACGTGTTCCCCCCCCCCCCTCCCCCCCGTTACAAGGAACCAAGGAACGTCTTTTTCAGTGCATAACATGTCAGCTAAAGAATGTAAAGACATTCGACAAAAAAATCCGACTTTCGTCAGATGACTTTAAATTCACGAGCTCCCATTTTGTGCATTGAAAAAGGAATTCCTCGTAACACCAAAACACGTGTCTGCAGTGTTCCTGCACTGTGCTTTTAAGGTTTTATTTCTTTTTATTTTTTAAGCAAAGGAATTTTTATATTTTTATAACTAATTTTGGTTTGTAGCAAAAATCCATTTTTAATATAAAAATTCCATATTTTCTATACTTACCTTTTTTGCATAATTTTTAATAAATAAGTTTCATTAACTTTGGGGACATTAAAATAAAGATTTATTCTATTGAAGCATTACAAACTTCATTATTCTCAAAATTAAAATTTGACTTAAAAATTTTAATTGTAAATGATTGCAGAATATAATGCTTGCTCTTTTTTTATAAATTTTAGTATCTGTCTTGGACAATATTCAATTTTTTGCAACTACTCGGTATTGGCCGAGTATCTGATCAGAATTTGGCCGAGGGCCGAGTAGGCCTAGTACCGAGTAGTTACCGAGTACTCGGTACGTCTCTAATTTGAAGTTTCGGTAAATTGATACTTTCCCCTCTCCTAAAAATTTTTAACTTTGGGCGCCCCTGATGATTGGCAGTTATAAACAAGTATGAATTAATAAATTATTAATTGCGAAACATATACTGACTGAGGTAATTTAAAGACATCAAGAGAAAAATAGCTTCCGTAACAAGGTTTTATAACTGAACCTTTTCTAGGTTATGGTTTTTACTAGTGCATAGCCAGGGGCGCCCCCCGGCCTTCAAATCTATGTGGGGGTTTTTTACGTCTTCAAACCTGTGCACCCTTTAGGAGTCAAGATTGACGCCCTCTTGGAGGACCCTGTCTGCCATGGGCGGATTTATGGGGGGGGCGAGGGGGGTCAATGCCCCCCCCAGTCTTGGGAGAACTTTATACAAGGTAACAACACACCTTCAAAAATGTGAAAAGAAAAAAATCATGATTTTTTTTCTTTTTTTGAAAAGTTCAGAGGTGAAAATGAAGATAATAGCGACTGTCCTTTTCTGATGGGGGGAGGGGGGCACTGTACACTGTATTACAAAGAGTGAAGCTGTTACCGGGTTGTTGAAATGTGTTGAAAAGGACTACTTTGAATTGAAAACCATTAGAGCAAACATATGAGAGAAAATATAAGTAATCAGCCGCTATATTTAAAATAATCAACGACTGTTTCAACAAATTGGAAACTAAAACAAAGATTTTTTTTAAAAAACTGGATTTACCTATAAACTAAACAAGCTATAGTTGAGGGCACCCGCTTTGTTGAAGGCCCCCAACTCCAGAAAATTTCATGATTTGTTCTTTAAAGAAAAGAAAAGTACTTGAAAGAATAAATTCTATTTTAAAGTGCTTGTAAACCTTGAAAATTTGGAAAAGTGTGGATACAAACCATAAATTTAAAAATTTATAACAAATGATGGGGGGGGGGAGAGAAATGCCAAAATGTGTCAAGTTTAGCTCCTTGCCACATCCTGCATCAAAAATATAAAAATCATGGTTCTCACGTTTCTGTAGCATATTACTTGAGATAAATTTTTGTGACTCACTTGTTTCATATATTGCTGTTTATTTAATCCCGAATGCAGTAATTTTGGAAATTATTTTGTACTAGCCGCCTGCGGCGACCAGCTGGTCCGCCTTTTCACGCCATTCGCTTTTTGCGCCAGAGTACCGCCTTTGGCGGCTGCTTAGACAATTTAGCGACGGTATTAATCAATGTTTTTCTCTTTTTTCTCAATATTATCATTCGCCTTTTTACACCGATGTTGCCGCCTTCGGCAGCTGCTTAAACAAATTTCGTTGCGGTATCAATCAATCTATATCTATCTATATCATTAGTAGTTTGAATAAAATATTTTCTAGATCTATCTCCAGTCCCGTCGTTTGGAATATTTTTAAAGGAGGGGGAGACACAAACGACGTACTCTTCATGCAAATTTTGTCGAAAAATAACAAAAAGCACTTCCACTTTTATGTGAAAGCATTGTTTTTTCAAAGTCATGGTGTGTGTGGGGGGGGGGCACTGACACCCTGTTGAAATTCCTTAAATGACGGGCATGCCTCTTTCTTGCTGTCCATCTGCTATATCGAACTCGATATTTGTCTATCTATCAATCTTTTATGTAAGCATTAATTCGAAAACAAAAACATTTTTTATCCACTCAACCTCTATCTATCTCTGTATCTACCTAACCTAACCGCCAATTCGTAACAGAAACGAAGATCATGCAAAAAATCGCGGGCTTTATTTAATCAAAATAGCCCTCAAAAATATAGGCTCTATGTTCCCCGTAGTGTTCAAAAAGTAGTGCTTGCACAGAAAAAAAAAGTTGAAGAGAAGGCAAACGATTTCAGTTGGATCACGTGATGAGGTAAGCTCGGAACTCAGCCGGCAAGCGAACAGCTCGCGTTGTGTTCTGCCATTAAAAAAATTGTTAAAAAAAATTTATTGCGTATTTTTCAAAACTTTTTTCTTCTGAAGGGGGCGGAATGTTTTTACTATTACCAACTAAAATTTTAGAATTGAGGGTTCAATACTTGTCGCAGGATGGGTTTCGAAAAAAACTAAACCCAGAAAAAAAAAATGTAAAATAAAGGTTTTTTCAAAAATTTATAAAAAATACAAAAATTGCTCTATTTTCAAAATTTTTTCATTCATCATATTTAAAATAAAATTTCCTACACAATAGTACAAAAAATATCCGTCTGGCGCGATTGGTTCGGGATCTGTGAAGTCAAAAGTACTAAAAAGTGCTAAAAATAACATAAAACATTAAATAACTTTTTTCCTAATTAAAATATTAAAAATCGAAGCCCGAGGTGCACATTTTCAGCAAAAACTGCACCTGTGTACCAATTTTCATCTTTCTAGGCCTTACCGTTTTCCCAGGATGCGCGCCACAAACACACACACACACAAACATCTTGTTTTATTATATGTATAGATAACTTGCGTTTATCTTACTTCTTCTTCATATTGTTAATCTGTTCAGCCCAGAAGGAAAAAAAAACACTACCTGTATTTTTTTTTTTGTTTTTTGCACTACTTGTAATAGAAAATAAAAAGTTGTAATGAGAAAACAATAGTTTTTTTTTCTTTTAAACTTAAAATGTTGTTGTTGTTCCTGATGGCCCTTGGAGCACCCAAGGTAATGAATAACAGAGGCTCCACTTTTGAGGCTAATATGAGCGGCTTCCATTTGACTGAGCCCCATTTTAGATGGAAGTCCGACTTTTGCTCAGACACATTTGACAGATAGCACAATTCAGATTTATTACAATACAAGGAAATCAGAAGAACACCCAGGGCCAGTAGGGGGAATCGAACCTGTGCCTCTATGCATGCAAGCAGTTGCTCAGCAATACCGCTTGGCCACCGAAGCCCAAAGCTTAAAATAGTTTCTTACAAAGTTAGAACAATACTGTAAAACAGTACAATCAAGTACTAAATTTCAGAGACTGGAAAGGCCAATTTAAGTGCCTTAAATAATTTTAACTGTTCTCAAGTCCTTGAAACGGATTAGATGAGTGTCTAAGCAAAGTGTGCTACAACTTTATTTCTTATTAAGTGTATAAATTATGAACTGTCCAAATGGGCCTATTTTCTAAATCTATACACCATTTCTTTTAAAGCATTTTTTTACTATTGATCATTTTGTATTTAATTCACTGTTGTATTTGTCGGTGGGTTGGAGGTGTGATCAAAAACTGATTGAATTGAACCGACAGCCAAAGTAAGCAAATAACAATGCATAATCTTCTATTTTTTCTCTCTGAGAACTGTTGTAATTGATTTATCAACCCGAAAACAATTTTTACTCTGTATTATCGTAATTTGCAAAAGAGTGTTTTGCTATTTGTCTCCGAGATTTTAGTAGTTCCAATTACCCCTTCTAAGGTTTCAAAATGCAGAATTTTATATCTATTTTACAAAAATTCTTCTTTGGGAGAAAAACACCTGGATCCCCTAAAATTGGAGATATTCTATCCCGTACTTTAAAGGGACTTCATTTTCCACCTTAGACCTTATGTAAAATGCATGGGGGGAGGGAGCTTTAAAAAATGGCCTTTTTTAACGCCGATAAAGTTGACCAGACTACTAAAGAGACCCAAACCCTGGAATAGCTTAGAAGCACGCTATGTCTAAATCCAGCCAGTTGTAATCAATACAACTGATAATGCTAATAATAAAAATTAAAAAAAAAATGCTGCCCCCCCCCCCCCCCCACACACACAGGAACTCAGTTCTAAATCCGCCCATGCTGTCTGCCCCTGGGCGAAGCTATATTTTCATCAAATTATTGTTCAAATCAAAGATATTGAAAATTATCTGCTTTAACCAGAAAAGGAACTCTACTCAATCACTACACCCCTTCTCTTTGCTCTAATTGCCTGATCATAACAAAAAATGTCGAAAAAACATTCAGTCTAGATAATTTGAATTGATCTTATTTTAACTATTTTAATTTATTTTCTTTGAAATTAATTAGAAACTAGTCGATCATTACTTTAAAACTATTATTGGTTTCTAGATTAGTTTAACTCATTTATGTCTAAGATTATTTAAAAACATATTTTTAATTACTTTTAAATGGTATTAAAAACGAATAGATATTTATTTAATATTCAGTAAAATAATATAACTTAGGTATCTGTTGAAAAATAAAAATCTTTTATAAAGTCAAGCAGAGAGTTTTAGTATAAGTGATCCTTTTCTAAAAACTAACATTTTATTGTTTTGAAAAACGAAACGGAATCTTACATTCGAATAGGGGGAAGGGTTTCGAAAAATCTCACGTACCCTTACATGTGGGTGGGGGGGGGGGGGACAAAAGTTGCCAAAATCATCCTTGCGTAATTAATAAATGGCCCCTCAGCTTGCATAAAAAAACTCAAAAAGAAGTCATAAAAATTAAAGCTCCCTGAGATCTTTGATGCTGTTCGGGATTGAAACTAGATACAGTGAAACCTGTGTAAGTTGACCACTTGCGGTGCTGTACTCTGGTGGTCAACTTAGACAGGTGGTCAACTTATAAAGGGGGTAATTTTTTTTTTTTTTTTTTTGTCATTTCTTGCACCATGTCATTTTTTGACTGTTCAACTCACTTTCATTGTTTAACATTACTTTGAAACAATAATTTAAAATGTTATTCAAATATTTTTGGAGGTTATTTTTCTCTGAATGACGTATAATGTGTCATGTAAATTTAAAATTCCAGTAAATTGATCAAAAAAAAAAAAATCATTGTTTATAAAAAGTTATTTGATATTAATAGTTCGTAAAAATTCATAGCTAATCAAAAATAACAAATTTTTCGCTTATTTTTTTTCTCATATATATTTAATACATTTATAACCATGATGATCTACTTTTCAACAAAATAACTCCTTACTGAAGTTTGGCGCACTTATTAGACACTAGTTTTGGAAATTCCATATGTGTCAGCTAATTTTCTCCGGATTTCTCCCTTTTCAATTAATTTTAATATTTCATACTTTTTATCGATCTCAAGTTCAACTAACTTTCTTTTTGAAGCCATTTTATGTAAAACTATAACACAAAGAGCAACAAGTTGGACTCTTATAATTCTAAAAGGCAGTTGAAAATGAAAATGTCCTATTTCTTAATCCCTTGCACCAGATATACTGCAATGCAAGTAACTTTTACTCTAGTACAATTCCAGTGTTGCCACAAAATATTGCAACTGGTAAAATAATACTTTGTACTTTTCTACCGACACATGTTTTCATTGAACAGATAGTACAAAAGGTAATCTCAAATAGAACAACAAAAGAAAAACAAGTTTGGAGAATAAAAGGGTTTTTAGTAGTTTTCCAACGTGGTTAAACTTACAAGGAGGTTTAGTTATGCTGCTGTTTTATTTAGTTGGTAAAATGTTGGTCTGGAATCAAAAATATTCTTGGAAAGCTATAAAAAAATAATAATAAAATAAATAATTTGCTAAATTAAGTTTTAAAAAACAAATCAAGTGGTCAACTTACAAAGGGTTTTTTACAATACTCCAAACCAAATTTGGGGTACATTAGTGGTCAAGATAGACAGGTGGTCAAAATAGAAAGGTGGTCAAGTTACAGAGGTTTTCCTTCATTATACAAGATAGGGCTAATTCCGTTCCTGACAAAAGCGGTCAACATAGACAGGTGGTCAACTTACAAAGGTGGTCAACTTTACAGGTTTTACTGTAGTTTAAAATAACTATTGTAACATCCAATGCATTTCTATATATATTTTTTTAACTGCAATTGAAAAATCTGATTCAAACAGGTATGAACCCCTTCTTTGGGAATAAATCCCCTCCAAAACTAGAAGCTGGATCCGACAATGACGAGAAGGAGACAGTTGCATGTGAGTTTAGGGCAAATTTTGCATAAAATGGAAATGGATTCAGTTTATATTTGTTTTTTAATTTGAACTCTAATTATACCACAAAAATAAAAAAAAAAAAAATTCTGAAAACTGTATGAATGTAATGTTTACATTAAACTTTTTAGGAGGAGGGGTTTGACACCTGTGCTAGGAACACCCACTGCTTGTAACACAAAAATACATGTTTGCAATTTTGGTTACTATTTTGCGCTTTAAACTTTTTTTATTCATAGTTTTGTGAGTGATTTATTTGATAAACTTGGTTCTTTTTTTGAAAAGAGCTAAAAAAAATTGCATTTCTTGCACACTTTTGGAGAAGTAAAGGTCTATGTTTGCTAATGATATTTCCACCAGTGCTTGTCTCCTGGTTCCTAAAGTTTCCTATTAACTTTCCACACCTTTGTTATTAGGACAGATTTGTTTCACAGACTGCTAATTTAACAGTGGTGTTTAAGAATTAGAGATTAAAATAGCAACAAACCGGTTTAATGATGTGGGAAGTACACCTTTTTTTTTTTTTTTTGAGATGCATTGATGCATTGCCCAGTCCCAACGTCTACATACAAGGTAGAAACAATTTGGCTTAAATGCAATTCGATCATTCCTTTGTACTCTTAGTTGTGTCAAATTTATGCAATAGAGTTTATAAAAAGCACATGTGTGAAAAACTAAAATTTTTCAAAACATTTCAATCTTTTAAAATTATTGTACTGAAAACAAACATATTATAGTCCTAAAACAACTAAAATATGATTTGAACTCATAAAAGAGTATTTTAAAAAGCAATCCATTACAAAACAAGTTTTATTTTTAACTTTTTTTTTAAATTTATTTATTATATTGTTTTCAAAAGCAGCTTTAATGTTCTTAATTTAAATACATACATTGCTTGGAATGTATTTGTATCTACCTCTTCTTGGAAGCTACTTGAAATTCTGAAGCTCCGTTTATACGTTTTTGGAGGGACTGTATGAAAAAAGCGTATAAAGGGAAAAAACGTATAATAGGTACACGTTTAATGTGTATTGGGCTCTGCAGGGACCAATTTAAAAAAACGTATAAATGATAAAAAAGTATATAAGTGAAACGTATAAACGGTGCTCAAATATAATAGTAACAATGTAAGTGACATTTTCATGTTGCTTGGAAAACTTATTTCAGTTTCTTATTTTGAAATTTACATGAAAAGTGTTGGTCTTGTTAAGAGTGCGTTTATGGTTTCATGAATCATATTGGTTAATTTCCGGAAGATCATTATGTAAAGTGAATTCTTTGGTTAGGGGAAAAGTTCGGGATGTTCTCTCTCTGCGTTTACAACACAATGCTCATCTACGAGATCAAACAATGTTTTTCAATATGCAAGGTGATTCAATATGCAAGGTGATTCTTCACAAAATTTCACATCGTAAAAGCGACCCCGTTCACAAAATTCTGCATCCTAAAAGAGGCCCCAATCGCTATGTGTAGGGCAATTCCATGGTGTCGGACGTAAAAAATGAAGAAAAATTTCTCAGTTTTAATTCCATTTACCAAATATAAACTGTTCCAAAATGATCAAATTTATTTACAAGATACTTAATACATCACACTGAATAAAAAATCATGTTAGTTTTTCAAAATAGATCCATAAAGTATAAATTAAAAAAATTTAAAATAGTTGGTGTCGAACGTAAACACACAAATAGTAAAATTGATGGTTCACTTAAAAATTATTAAAAGTCTGTGAATTGGCTTACATTTTAATTTTAAAAACAGCATAATTCTAAAGTACACTTATGATTGAAGCATATATCACAGTTTTCAAATGATATTATAAGGAATAAAATTATTTTAAAAAAATATTTTTAGCTTGGTGTCGGACGTAAATTGTTCATATTGGATGTAAACTATTGCTCTTAAATGTAAATACATAACAATGATTAGAGTTATAAATATGTAAATTATAGGTTACATATACTGAAATAAAATTTACCAAGTAAATTCAAAAGTAGGGTTGATTGGGGGAAGTGGGACATTGGGGTAAGTGGGTCACCCCACAAAAACTGAAATATCCATATGGTTTTTATACTTTTTTACATTGATCATGCCATGGTTCATCATAGTGATTAGTTTTGCATATATTTGGGTTAAGTGGAATTTTTTTCTAGGTCAGAGATCTCAGTCAAAAAAAAAAAAAAAATCTGAACAATATTTTTTGGCGAGTTTAAGCAGCATTTTTCAGACGTGTTTCCCGGTTAGCATTTATTTTTTATGATCATTAAACATTCATGTACAGTTTAACTTAAAGTGCATACTGCAGTCAGAATTTTTGAGTAAAATATTATTACAAATTGTTTTAGAGGAGGGGCCCCACTTATCCCGTAAAATTTTGCTATAAGACGTCCCCACATTATGGGGTAAGTAGCCCCCCCCCCCTAACAGTGAGGATTTGAAAATCAAAAGCAACTTGGATGAAATATTTGTATTAGTGAAATACAAGACAACTGTGATGACTTAGTAGGAATTGATAGTTCAGCTACAAAAGCTGGTGATTAGTTAATTGTGAAACTTACATGAAAGAAAACCATCAAGATTTATATGGGTTGAATGTTGATAATGGTTCTTTCTTAGCCAACTTTGCATAAACGCAGTCATTTAGTGGTTCTAATTTCTTTTTACACTTATAGTTTTAGCAAATTTGCCAAAATTGATATCTTAATCAACTGTATTATGTTCATTCAACACAACTTTTCTCAAAAGGGGTCCTACTTACCCCTATCAATCCTTATATACATTAAATTCACTAAGTTGTTTTTTATGCATGTTTCACTTTAACTTTGAAATTAAAAGCAAAAAAAGGAGAAACACAGTTGAAAACATATGTTACTTAAAGGAATGTAAGATGTCGGACGTAAATGGTGTCGGACGTAAAAAAATTTTTACGTCCGACACCTAAATTTTAGTAAAAAACATTCACTTGTTACAAAATGAAAATAGGTTACATCAAAGAGATTGAAATTCTTACTCTGTACCCTTTAAAAATACATGTATGTAGCTTTAAAATTATTGGCTCAGCATAATTAACTGCAAATTTTGGTGTCGGACGTAAAACACTTAATGTACCCCAGAAGAATTCTTTTACAAATCAAAATTAATTATGTTTTGACACATTTTTGCAACACCACCAGCAACACTCGGTATCTTTAAATGGTTATTCATCTCAATTCATAATATTAGCATGTATTTTTTTGGAAAAAACAGAATTTCTTCGAAAGTCCCCAAATATGGTTTGAAAATACTCAAGATGTTGACCTTGGTTTAACCTGATGTAACTCATTTATAACTGAAGTGATCAAATTTTAGACAGACATTTCAAAATATACAACTCTTTACCTTTAAAATGACACCTCATTTGTTTACAGATTTTAATTTTGAAAATTTGATCATCTGGTTGACCTTATCATGGAACTGCCCTGTAGCAGATACACTGCAACTAAAATTTGTTTGAATGCATGGCACTTTTTAAGATCTTTGATATAATATAAGAATTTTAAGCATATTTTTTTACACATTACGTCATTTGCTCTCATTATACTTGTTAAGGCTTTCTTAATAAAGTATGACGACTAAAAATGCCTTGATAATGACGTTTTTCCAGAAAAAAAGGGAAATTCATAAAAATTTCTCTTTTACAAAAATGAAGAAAATTCACAAAAACATTTTACTTTTACACAAAATGCGGACACAAAAAATAAAACCTGGATCGACCCCTGATATGACAAACTTAAGCAGAAAAGTAAAATTTAACAAAAACTTCACGTCAAAATGATGGGTTTTTGAAAGCAACAACGCTAAGGTTAATGAAACAATTAAGCACGATCACTAGAACAATTGATATTGCTGCCAAATATCAACCCTCCCAATTTCCTAAGTATATTTCTTAAATACATCGAACATCAATGCAACAAATCATAAAGACGTATTATATGAAATAGTCAAGGTGCTTAATATTCGACTAGGCCTACTCATTAGCAATTAAAACAGTGGCATAGCTAACGTTTCTTTTGGACTAATTATAATGTAATTGTGTAAAATAACTGTGAAAATATCATTCACGTATATATTTATGCTAACTACAACATGGATTATAGAATCCTCATGCGAATAGACCAGGTTATGCAGCAATCAAGTGTGTGACACTACTAATTACATCCGACTAACAAATTTTATATGAATTTTATTTCTTTATTCTGTGTTGTAAATGAGTTGTTTCTGAAACATTCATATGCGAAAATCATAGTGCACTAAATGTAAACTCGGTTACAAAATCGTACACGATTGTCAACTAGACAGGTTTATGTGCGATTAAGAATTTAAAAAAAAAAAAAAAAATTTAAACCGCCCGTTGTGAATTAGAAATATGGATAAACGTGAAACGGTTGTTAGAATAATATATGTTAGGAAGTTTTTAGTATAGCTGTCCATCAAAGGGTTCCGTGTATGGGGTAGTTTCCGTCAAGCAGAGCTCCGATTCGCCGAACATGGAACGTCACCATAGCACATTCAGCTGCGAGGGTTAGGATCAGTGCTCGCGCAACCGCCATAGTAAAAATCGCCACGGGACGTAGAATAGCTCTAGCTGCTGGCGCCACATTAGCGATGAGCCGAGTCTTACTAGGCTTCTCTTACCTAGCGGTGCTTATGATACCACGAGATAAGAAAAGAGAGGGATCACTTACCTCTAATATGATTCCTTATTCTTGGACAATGATGATTTCCAAAAAAGCCAGCGTCGATGACGGGAGACAAAAATGTCGGAAAAGCCAAACGAAGGTCAGGTAACAATCGCGATGTTTTGTGTCTCCGCTTGTTTTTCTCCCCGAACTCGAGCTGCTACCGCCAGCTCGATTATGCACTGGGGACTAATTACACAAGAGTCTTCCGATCGAGTTGGCGATATTCCTGTGAATTGATCGGCGATTTTAAAAACCACATAATCCTTTGCTTTTGTTGTGGATACCTCAGTACTAGTACTGGTATTCAGGACTAGTTTTCTAATAGAATATCCGAAATTGTTTACTTCCGTATCAGCTGACTTCGGCCCTCTCGTCACATCAGACTAACTCAAACAATTTTATACAACATGGCGTTCCCTCTTTCTCCCTCTCTCTCTTTACTTCGTCTCGTCACACACACACTCGACTCGGTGTGCACGGGGTTTTCGCTAAAAGTAGCACGGGCGAAGTAAACAATTGTTTATTGTAAACATCTTTGCTTTCGATGATTGGATGAAGTGCGGGGGGGTTATGTTCTATGGGATTCCAGTTTCGGAGTAGCGCCGGTGTAATCAAAGTATGCAGCAGCGGCTGTGTAGTACTGTTGGCATGGTAACCGGCGGATCGCGGTGGAATCGGTGGTCCGCAGACATTCGGAGAGGTATATACACCGATGGTGTGAGTGTGAGGCCATTTGGTAGCGACTGATTAATGACAAAGACGTCATTCAGCGCGTCTTGGCTCCCCCCAGGGGTGTTGCTGTGTGTCTCTCTGCGCGCCCGTACCTTGCGCCTTCAAAAAAAAAGGGGGGGGGGAGGAATAAGAGCAGTTTTGGACCGAGGAGGAATTCGCGCTTATTAGACGATTCCTGTTTCTGCAATTTCTTTCTTTCTTTTTTTTCTCGATTTTTAATGGAAAGTCTTTCTCCGTTCTTCCCACGCGCGGTCGAAATCGACTGTTTTCTGAAACAGGGCTTTGCATGCTCGATAAAAATTTCAAGCTTTGTATAATGCGCCGATTGTACAAGTTAAACTGCGGGTGCGTCTTATTGTACTTCAATAAGGGTTCGCCCTTTTTAATGACTTAATTATTATTATTATTATTATTTTGAAACAAAAGTATCAACTGCCTTTGGATGCGTTTTTGAACTTGAAGAACATCTTACGTGTAAAATTTGCAAATGATTATATCATGTGGTTCGTACTTGCTTAAGAATTATGAGTCAAGGATTCAAGATGAATAATTTTGATTGTGGAAAAAAGTACAGAAATGTGCCGATATATCCAGATTCTGCACATTTGTTTTAACTTTTTTCCCACCTCTCTACATCTTTTAGCATAAAGCCTTATTTGTTTATACTCAAAATAGTTTAACTTAGTACAGGGGCAAGGTGCTCCCTATTTAAAAACTTTTTCACCCCCCCCCCCCCTCCTCTTTTTGTCACAAAGTATTATCATACTTCCCCTGAGGCGCCCCTATAATAATTTCTTGGGAATAGCCAAGCAGGGGCGTGCACAGAAATTATTTTTGAATCTATCGCCAAACTGACACTGGATGCAGTATCTTGTTAGACGAAATTTCAAAAGTAAATCATTTTCTTAAAGATGCAATTTCAGACTATCTTTGTTTGTAAAACATTAGGGAAAGGGTGGGAATTTGCACACCCTCCTCTGAAGTTTTTCGAAATAGAAGCAAAAAAAAAACGCATGTGTGGGTGTCAGGGGCGCTCCGAACTCAGATATTTGGAAGAGGGAATTAAAGTTCTCGATTTGCCGAATGAAATTCCAATTTTACTCACTATTATATAGAATATATACTCACAAGGTGGTGAAAAACAACGAAATATTATTTTCCAGTCGCTAGTGTGCAAAAGTGGCGATTGACAAAAACTTATAAAAATTAAAAATTTTAAAAACCCCCGACTGGGTCGCAAATGTAGCCTTTGAAAAGCCTTATGCTATTAAAAATCAATTACAAGTATTTTACTAACCCTTGACACACAAAGGAAGGGGGTTATAAGTTTGATGTATCTGTGTGTCTGTCTGTGGCACTTTAGCGCCTAAACGGATGGGCCGATTTTGAAAAAAAAAATTTTTTTGTTCGAAAGGAGAGTTGATCGAGAGTGTTCTTAGCTAGGTTACATGTTTGGATGACATTAATTAACGAAGATATTAATTAAAAATCTCTAAAAGGTTTTTCACGATTTTTGCACTGAAAACATAGTTAAAATTTTTTAATTTAATACCAAACTAAAGAGAACTTTTCTCCGCGTCTGATTGAATGTGTTTGGAACTTCCATGTTTCATAGAATTGGAATTACAACGTTTTCTTAAAGCAGATTTTAATAACGGCTAATCCTTTATTCACGCGATTGATAACCGAATTCATTGTTAGCCAACAAGAAATTAAAAGCAATGATTTAAAATTTTTATCTGTTGCCAGTTTCTATTTAATAGCAAGTAAAATACTTGACATTGCTTTTTAATAATATAAGGCTTTTAAAAGGATTTTCAATTTTCCCTCTTAATTCTACAGTTGCGACTAAGTCGGGGGTAGAGCCGCTATATAGATAGGCCGAAGCATCAGCTCAAGGCTTAGCCGTAGTTAAAATCTGTTTAAAAAGCGTTATAATTCGAATTTTATATAGCATGGAAGTTCCAAACACATTCTATCAGACGCAGGAAAAAATACTCTTTATTTTGGTGCTAAATTAAAAAGAATTAATTATATTTTCACTGCAAAAATCCTCTTAGAAGTTTTTGATGAATACCTTCGTTAATTAATGTCATCCAAAGACGCAACCAAGGTAAGAACACTCGATCAACTCTCCTTTCGAACAAAAATTTTTTCTTCAAAATCGGTCCATCCGTTTAGGCGCCGGAGCAGGGCCGGATTACTACATAGGCAGTGTAGGCAGTTGCCAAGAGGCCCCGAGGCTCTGAGGGGGGCCCCGGAAAAATCTTAAAGTTGAAAATATGTAAGAAAAAAGTTCTTTTCGACAAAAAAAGAAGGAAAAAGTAAAAAAATAAAAAGACGGGGGGGGGGGGGGGGGGCCTCCCTTCCTTTTTTTTCTCTCTATCTCATCTTTTACTGCTGTCAAACAGGAGATTTTTCATGCATGTGGGATCCGGGGCACAGACAACAGCTATGGGGTCACTACCAAAAGGTTTCGCTATTCATTTTTCAAAGGTCATGGAGACCATGGCCTTTTATTTTAGCTGCTAAAGGGCTGACAGTGGCAGATTTTCCATATCTCAAACGTCGCATGAGGGAGGGCCCCCACAGCATAAGGACCCCAAGAAGGAAATAAAATTTAACATGAAAAATATATTTACGTTAGACAAGTTAGACCAAAAAAGTGAGTAGATACGTCATTGTGGCCCAATGACATCCAGAGACCATTAAAAGTTGGCTAACGATAAACTACATAACTCAGTGGCGTGCCTACGTTCCCCAAGACACCGTACCACGGGGGGGGGGAGAGTCAGGAGGAACCCAAAAATTGTTGAGCTTCCTTGTTTTCATTCAATTTTAAAAAAAATTCCAAAAATCAAACTTTGTTTTAAACTCTAATATTTTTTCTGGGGCCCCTACAGCCCAAAAACTTATTGACCAAGGGCCTCGATTACGATATTGGGGCGCTATGTCAAACACCTTTTCGGTACCCTCTTGTAGTCAAACATTAAAATTTTTTCTATTTGCTAGATTAGTTTTAGCCAATTAGGGCCCCCAAATAGCAGGGGCTTTGCTACGGCTTAGTAGGCCTATTCAGTAAACAGGCCCTAAGTAGAGAGAAGAGAAGAGGGCCCGCGGTCACTCTTTCCATGTGCGAAAACCAAACCTTGGCTCGGGGATTTCCTTAGGTCACCTGCCATGGAGAGAAGTGAAAATCCTGAAAGAAAAGGAAAAAGTCCTGGTTGTACCGGAGCCCGGAAAAAGCAGCCAAGAGAAGTTTCTTTGGTGGACCTGGATTGGGGAAGGGGGGGGGGGGTCGGAATTGGAAAGGGCCCCAAAAATTTTTTAGCTTTGTTTTCAATTTTATTAAATTTTTCCGTAAATCAAACTTAGTTTCAAATGCTTATATTAGTTCTGGGATTCCTAGAGCCCAAGAACCTTAATCAAGGGCCCCCAATTAAGATATCGCGGGCCCTAGGCTTAACAATTTTCGGGGCCCCCTTGTAGCTAAACATTGTTTTTTTTCCATTTGCCAAAACAGTTTTAGCCATTTGGGGGTCTCAAATAGCAGAGGCCGAGCTGTCTAATTTTCCTATTAAGTAAACAGGCCCTGAGTGGAGAGAAGGGAGGCCTACTGCCATACTTCCGTACGAGAAAACCAAACCTTGGCTCATTGCAAGAAAGTATCATATTGCACTCCCTAAACCACCTGACACGGGGAGAAGAGAAAATCCCTGAAAGAAAGGGAAAATCCGGAAAAGGAGTAGGATCTGGAATGGGGGATACAGTTATCAGCAGTATGCTCCAGTTTCCTACTCGTTACACATTATTAAGAGAAATGTCACAAAAAGCAGAGATTTATGTTCGCGGAAATTTGTTAAAGACCTGATTAATAACGAGTGATAGGGTTCCAAACTTAGCAAATTTCATAAATTTATAGTGATTGTCAAACTTTCATGCATGGGAGGGGAAGGGATCGAGAATTTTTCAGTAACGCTATTTTTCTTACGTCTCTGATCGTCATAATAAAATATAACGAATTCTAACGAATAAGTTTCTATTTTAAAACCTGAGCGCGTTGTGTGTGTCCCTTTTTAAGCACTTGCGGAAATTCGAAGCGGTTTTTTTTTTTTTTTTGGAAGAACACTTCATGAGATAATGTACTCTGGTCCACTTATTATTTACACCCTTTCTCTATAGGAGCTTATGGTTAGACGTCTGCAAACCATTTCTTTTCTTTTTTTCATTTTTGCACCACTTTTTCCCAGAATGAAAGGTGGTGGTTTTTAGAAGAGAGGTTTCACTCTGACGAATTCCTGGTCCTCTTCAGTTTTTATATGTGCATGGTAACCTAACTTTAAAGTGGAATTCTTGTATAAAGCTGGTTTTCGAGTTGATATTTTATACTAGTATTGACGTGTTTATTTTTTTGCTCTACAAATGAAGCATTAAAGCACAACGATATTGAAATACTTTTCTAAGAATCATGGAGTTTCCTATGAGAAAGGTAAGAAAACAATTATGGGCTGATAAAAAAAAGGGCAAGAATTCGTTTTATGTACCA
Source organism: Uloborus diversus (assembly GCF_026930045.1). Taxonomy (NCBI): domain Eukaryota; kingdom Metazoa; phylum Arthropoda; class Arachnida; order Araneae; family Uloboridae; genus Uloborus; species Uloborus diversus. Next base: position 101,668,630 of record NC_072737.1, read on the forward strand.
TTCATTTCTGCTGCAGGCATATTAGTTGTAACAAGATATTAATTTTTTTACCGAAATTAACTTAATTAGCTATCAGAGGTGGGTAGATATAGTTTTCGGGAGGGTCATGAAAAAATCAAAAGTGTCCGCTCCCCCATATAATGTTTTGTTAAATAGTTTTTGTGAGGTTCCTTTAAAATGTTTTAAAAGAAGTCTTAAAGCAGATTAATCTACTTAAAGTACATAATTCTTATGTTCTAATTTACTTCAAATGTGGTGGTAAAATATTTTAGCATTTTAAGTCACTTAAATCTTAAATAATTTCACCAAAATGGTATAATAATGCTCTGTATTACTTTGAAAGATTGTAATTAAAACAAGAGGGTGTTAAAACAGAAAAATCAATTTTTCTATTAACGAAGTATTAATGAAGGAATCGTGACAATTTGTACCTTTGAATTCCAAATTTGAGAGCTTTATGTATTTTTTTGCACTGACCTCTGACTGCAATATTGCCCTCAAAACAAAATCAAAGGGACTTTATTGAAATATATGTTTTATGTGTGTGTGTTTTTCGACATGAAAAAGTCAAATGAAATGCTTGGAGACATACATACAAAATGAAGATTTATAGACTAAAAACATTTAACTGATGTTTTTCGAGTTTTATTGATGTCAACCCATAGTAAAATATTTATGTACACTGCATGTTTTTATGGAAATGTAATGTCATACAAATTACTACTTTAGTAGGATTGTGGAACAATGTACTGGAAGGGACTATAATGAGTAAGGGGGTAGATAGCTTTAAAATGGAAATTAATCTTCCTTGGGGACTAATAAATTGACTAGGTACAGCCTTGCTGGGTTCAGAATCTGTTGCTGATCATCACATTTGTATTTGTATTACAAGAACAGATTTAACTTCATGTCAACATTTCCTTTATTAATATCTAGTAGTCCCCTCCCCCCCCCCCCCATTTTAAATATGATTTTTAATGTTTTGGGACTCCAACCTTTAAAAACTTTTTATTTCTGCTTTTTAATTGTATAAATGCATTTATTATGGGCAATAAACTTCCACATTACAGATAAATATCTTAAAATGTACAGCTGATGTGTTTGTTTTCATAAATGCTATTACATGCATCATAAGTTATTAACACTCATTTGATTTATATGCATACTTACATAAACTGTAACTGATATTTTCAATATAAAATATTTTTCAATTAACTGTGTTTATATATATATTTATGTATGCTATTTTTAAATTAAAATATTGCTTGAATAGGAAGAATCTATATTGAAAACTTATTATTTTCAATACTATATTTATATACTATATTTATCATTTTCAATCTTCAAACTTTTAACTAAAACCTTTCAATTTACCGAAAAAGTGGACGAAATGGACAAAATGACATTTTGTCCGGAACGTTTTTTTCCAGGTTTTTTCTGGCGGTTTTTTCCGGGGTGGATAAAATTGGACAACCCTGCTAACAATAGGGGAATTAGACGCCTTTTCCATGCTTTTTTTCACAGCTGAAACCAAATAAGCAAGTTTGCGCAATAAAGCTAGCGTAAAATAGACGACAAAAAAAAAAAAAAAACATTTCAGTTTTTGCCTTTCAACCACTCACAGTAGTATTCGCGACAAAAGAAAAAATTCCCCTAAATCCTAAACAATTCGTGAACCTCAAGCTCAGAATGGTATGCCCTGATTCCTAATGCATACAATATTTACCTTCCTTATTTCTGTATCTCAGAGCCAGAACAACGTAATAAGTCACATAATCGCTGCTTTAGATGAGAGAGGGAAAACTTTTGTCTGGCGCATGCAAAAGATGGGACGCGCCCTCTTTTTTTAACGCGGGTAAATAATTACAAAGATTTTTTTTTTTTAATTGCGTTCATGGCTCGCAGTGGAATAAGATTCTACATACAATGCACTAAAATAGAAGAAAATCGCAATTTTTGGACTTACGTCAAAAGTGAAAAGTAGTTAAATGATCATAGGTAAAAACGGAAGCAAAACAAAACTTTCACTTATGATTTAATTGTATTTTAACAAATAAAAGAGAAAAAATTTAAAATATTACTAATTATTTTAGGAATTCAATTTTGAAAAATTACTAGAGAAAAGCCCCCTCCTCCCTACCTCTAACATCTTCGGGAACAGATTTTTTTTTTTTTTTTTTAATTTGGGTCTTTTCAATGGTTTTTATATTAAGGTCATTCCGACGAAAATGGTACATTTCATGTCCGGCACTTTTGGATTTTTTACAGAAAATTTGATAGCTAATATGAATTAATCATATTTTTTTCTTTATTCTTCATGCAATTTTGTATCATGAGGTATTTTTTGTTTTTAATATTTTGATTTAGGAATTTAAAAAAAAATTATGTTAGTCAAAAAGGCAAACTCTTGGTGTCCCAGTTTCAAAACAGTGACAGTTAAAAAGTGATTTAAGTAATTGCTTAGATGCAATAACAAAAAAAAAAAATTCCAACTATATAGCAACACCTTTATTGTAACAATTTAAACAATAAATTTAAAAAAAAAAAAAAAAATATTTTAAAGAAAATGCAGGGAATTTACAATTGTGTCTACAGTTTACAAATTTTGAAATGTCCACTCTGTTACAGTCATTAAAGAATAAAAAAATATTTTTACAAAAAAATCTAGCAATATTTTTAGATGACCAGATGGTAAAAACTCCATATTTAGCTAACCTTAGTGGATTCAACAGTCAACAAGCAAGGTAAGATTCATTCTTTGTCTCTGATACTAAATTTGAGTAACAAAATGTCCACTATGTTACATTAATTTTACTAATTAAAATTTAAAAAAATCTAAGTTTCATATTAAGTAGTAATTTTAGAGTTACTCTTTGCTTCTGTATAACTATTTTAACTGTTACTTTATATTTAGGTTTAGAAAAAAAATTTTAACTAATTATTTGTCCACTCTTGTTTACTATCACTTGTTTACTATTACCACAATATTTATGGTAATAGTAAACAAGTCCCATATGCTATGGTGTTGTTCAAAAAGCTTAGCTTAACAAATTTATACAAAAATTGAATTAAATACAAAATTTTAAAACATGAAACATTGTCTATTTTCTCTGCTTAAATATAGAGATTACTTCTATCTTCAATAATAGTGTGCACTCTGTTACAGGTATGTTCATTCTGTTACAGGAATACTTTAATTGATTTGATTGTATTTTTTTAAATATGTAATTTAAAGGTTAATTTGCATAGAACTACACAATTACTAACTAGAATAATCCAACTTCAATCTTTTTTCAAGTTTGTTTCATATAATAATCTAACTTTTGCAAATGATTTTTTAAAATTTTGTATTTTTGAGTAAGATAATTAGCAATTAAACTTAAATGTGCCTTTTACAATGACATTTTAAGCATTTGTATGAAAGATATGTTCCATTTGTTTGCATTAAATAAAAAAAATATAAAAAATAATTGAAAATTTTGAAATTGTTATTGTTTTTTAAAGTGTAACAGAGTGGACAAAATCTTTCATTTCTGATGAAAGAACTGAGAAAATTGGATATTAATACAAAGATGAGCTAATTAATTTTTATAGTTCAGATAAATTAAACCCTTTTGCCATTATTTGACATTAATTTGTGTTGGATTAGATGAATTTGAAAAAAAAAGTTTTGAGAACTGAAATGTACCATGTTCATCGGAATGACCCGTTAATATTTGAAGAGTTTTTACGGGAGGGGGGGGTGGAGAGGGGTAGGGAGAGCTTCCTTATAGCTTTCAAAAATTTTACACTGTCTTCAGAAAGTTTTGCTTGAGTCTACTATCACATCTGTGGACCATGCCTTTTCCACGGATATTTTGTCACCCGTCAATTAAACTGCTATTACAAATCGGTGGAAGATTAAAAATAAATAAATAAATAAACTCACCCCCCCCCCCCCCAAAAAAATAAATAAAATCCCGCGGGTTTTTTTTTTTTTTTTTTTTTTTTTTTTTTTTGCTGCAATGGGGAAGACATGTTGTTTTCCTCGCATTGACACTGCGCTGGCAAAGAAACAAGTTGTACAGAAACTTTTTACTTCCCGCTTAATGAATTCTCTTATCAATGCTAGACCTTTTATACATTCTGTACATCTTATGTAATTAAAAACTGAGCGTATGTACCTATGTATGTATGTACGTATGTATGTATGTCCGAGCTTCTTCTCTCGAACGACAGTGAACTGACCATCGAACCAGGTATCGATGGATTCGTAATCTTCCCGTCTTCATGTTTGGCTATTTAACATTACCCTCCGATAATAAAAGCGGATATTTGCGGAGATATCAATTAAAAACTATATATTAATTAGGACACTTGGATTTCGACATAAAATCCCTAATTTACGAAGGCTTCCTTCCATTCAAAGTTTTATTCAGTGCTTCAACTCAACTTTCCATAACAATGCTTTCATTAAAATTTGTAGCGTGAAAAAAATCAGTGAAAAGCAAGATCTGTTGCCTTTTTTTTCTCTCGAATATGAAGAAACAAAATTTGGGTTTTGTTTTAAGGCTTTTCCTGTAATTAGGGGATTTAAAATGTTTCCTTTTTAGTTATTTTTCCTCAATCTGCCTCAAAATTATATATATATATATATATATATATATATATATATATATATATATATATATATATATATATATATATATATATATATATAGCCGTCTTGAGGTTGCGTCCATATCCTACACACACACAAACACATACACACACAAATGCATACAGACACATAAACACCCACACACACAAACACACATACACACATTCCTACATACACACACACACACACACACACACACTCGTGATTGCGAAAAACATAATTTGAATTCAAGCTGTCAAAATTCAAATTAATTATTTTTTTTTGAGCAATTACGATTGCTTATTCCTCTCATTTGACCGTCCTTGACGTTGTGGTTCCTTTTTCAGCTTGGACCAAGGGCCTCTGCAGCACCAACGCCCACCGTCCTCTGCAGGCGGCGCGGCTGCTCCGGTCCTGAGCTATCCGCTTCTCCTGGTCGGAGGCGTCCATGTCCTACACACAGGCACGCTCACACACTCACACACACACGACTTCACACACATACACTTACACGCACTTACACACACACAACTATGCCCACGTAACCGCCCAGGAGGAGAGGCAGGCTTGGGGGGACAGGAGCTGTTTCTAGAAACAATAACTCCAATGAGTAGGGTCCTGTCGCAGTTTGTGATTGCGAAAAGCATAATTTGAATTCAAATTTTCCAAATTCAATTTTTTTTTTTTTTTTTTTTGTTCATGCCTGATTGTTGAACACGCGTCACTGGACATAACTTTTATTTTCAAGGTGGACCGTGTGAAGCCGGGTCGCGCAGCTATTACTGTTTATTTTGAGTTCTTAAGATTTTTGAGTTAAAGAAGCTACTACTTACGATTACGTAACGTTGGATAAGAAAGTCAAAAAATATGTTCCGATATTCCTCTTTTACACATACGTATTATAACCAAGCATTTGTACATATTCTCATCTGTAAATGTACATTCAAATTCATTTGTCTGTTTTCAGTATTTACGAGTCTCAACACTTATATTGCAACGCATTTCCGCCAAGGTAGGAAGTAATAATTTTATATTATAAAACATGGCTTTTCTTAAGTTCTAAAGAGGTATATTGCAAAGCGTTTTCGCCAAGACAGATAGTCACTTTGTCGCCAAAATGATAGATTTTGCTGAAAACAAATGCATGGGTCTGGTACAAACTGTTTTTTTTTTTACCCTAAAAGGATTAATTTATTGTCTTGCATGCAACAGCTGCAATATAATTTAGGATTGAATCGCAGCCGTTTTGAAAAATGTAAATCGCGTTCAAAAAAAAAAAAAAAAAAGCTGCAAAGTTTGTCTTGCACCAGATTCCCAGATTCAGTTACTGACGGAAATAACTTTAAAAGACCTGAACAGGCCTATTGTTTAAGCGCTTTAAAGAAGGGAAGGTCTTCAGATTACGCTTATATTACACTTAAAAAAAACATACACGTATTTACACACACACACACACACACACACACACACACATATATATATATATATATATATATATATATAAAATCATTGCTCTTGATTCGCCAACTCAAGTCTCAAATATCGAAATACATTCCCAAACTTTGAAAAGAAAAAAAAAACTGTTTGGTAAAGATTTTTTAAAACTTTCGATGAATTTCAAAAGCTGCAAAAAGACAAGCTTAAAACTTTCGATGAAATGTACAGTAATCTGGTAACTAAATAAAAAAAGCCATTAAATTGAACCTGCCCCCCCCCCCCCCCAATTACTGTCAAAGAATGATTTATTTCTCGCCAGGAACGGCCAAATATGTGCAGAACGTTTTCTTAAAATGTACTATCTTCTATTCGGAATTAAAAATAATATCTTATGAATTAGATTGAGCAAACATTTTACGCAGTTTCATAAACTTGGCCATTCTCTGGCAAATGTATGGTCCTTTTGCGATAAATAATGGATTTTGATTTATTACTTTACATTTTAACGCTGCTTTCAATTGCAAAAATAAAAAAGGAAATTAAATAAAATGATTTTTAGAACTTATTTGATGGGCAGTGTTACGATAACGTGGTTGTGACGATTGTTCAAAAATCTTGGCACTACAGCCATTACAAAAGTTGCATTAAAATGTAAAAAAAATCATTAAATACTATAAAGTATTGAAGTTAAGATTTATCCGCCAAATTAGTAAAACAACACGCTCAAATAGCATTAAAGCTACTATTAATATGTAAATTAATCCGCCAAATCCATTTTTTTTAAATCTCCAGTCTCGCCAGGCGACTACGTTAGTGCATTGGCGGATTATTTTTTATGAAACGTTTAATTTTAGTTTTTCCTTTTTGTGTGTGTGTTTTTAAGGATTAATGATGCTAATTAGGATTTTGTGGAATTAATGTCCATATTTTAATGGCAACAATGGAGAATAATGTTTTTTTTAAATTCGTTTTTTATGCTATCTGACCTTTTACTGATGAAGATTTTTGGAGGTCGATGTTATTTGAAAACGTTGATATCATTATTCTAATAGAAACTTTAAGAAATGTTTCCCTTTCTGAAATGTGAAGTCTTTTGTATTATTGTCCTCATTGAAACAAGAACTTTAAAAAAAAATGTTGTGCTTACTCTGATTTTAATGGTATATTTTTACTCTGAACTTTTTGGTATTTCAAACAGGACCGTTGACACATTCAATAAGTTACCGCCCTATAGCCAGGGCTAAGGTAGAAATACATGAAATGCACCGCTAGCTCAGTCATTCCAGCCGAGGACAGCAATTTTGTGCTTATTAGCACTCGTCAAACCGGCAAAGGAAGTGACTGAGCTGGAGGTGGAAAACCTCTTAAGGAAGCCAAGAGAACCAAACAAACTGGTAGCTAATATGGAATTAGCACAGACCAGACGAGTGACCGAAGCAGTGGTTCGGTTCAACTCGAAGATTGAAGGCAAGGCGTGGTATATTCAGTAAGTTACCGCCCTATAGCCAGGGCTAAGGCAGAAATACATGAAATACACCGCCAGCTCAGTCATCCCAGCCGAGGACTGCAGTTTCGCGCTTGTTAACACTCGTCAGCCAGGCATATCTATTAGCTACCAGTTTGTTTGGCTCTCTTGGCTTCCTCAAGAGGTTTTCCACCTCCAGTCAGTCACTTCCATTTCAATTCCATTCCGAGCTGAGCGTCCGAACCAGTTAGACGTGTTTCTTTCTCCCTGCTCCGTGGTGCTATGTCAAAGCACAACTCACGGAAGAAGTCGAGCGCCCCCGGGGATAACGGCGTAGAGGCCCTTCTCAGGGCCGGCGGGGTTTCCCCCGTCATCGAAACCGTCCCCCAGGCCAGCGCTTCGTCTTCTCCTGTTTCAACCGCTTCTACGATCTCCTCCTCCCGGAAGGCTCGCAGCGATGTTTCGATAAATGGGATCTCCCCGGCGTTCAAGAAAACACTCAGCCGCTACGAGTACGACTTCAAGGCTACCCGTGCAAAAATAGAAGAGGCAACGGACCTACCTACGATCAGAGGAATCAACAACTATCTTACAAAAATGCAAATGGAACTCCACAAGACGGACGGTGACAACTTGTCAAAGGAAGAAATGCAAATTTCTATGAACATCACTCGTCTCTATCAACTTACCCATAACAAACTTGAAAGTCTGCTCCAGAACATGGAAATATCATCGTGCAGCGACACCGACGACGAGGTAACCAGCCCATCAAAATTCAAGAGAGTAAAAAGGGCAAGTCCAGCCAAGCAGACCCCACCCAAATCAGATGAGGCGACGATCCCTACCAGCAACAAGTTCTCCCCTCTTGCCCCAGCAGAAGTGGAGTCTATGACACATGAAACGTCCGCTCCTAGTTTGGTTGACGTCCCGAAAATCGACAAGTCCTCCACCACCAAACCGAAGACGCGACCCCCTCCACCCATCACCGTAGCGAATCCTCCAGATCCCACCCAGCTCCTGGACATTCTTAACAAGATGTGTGCGGGGAAAATCCAAGGTAAACTGTCAGGCGAAGACCTACACATCTTCCCCTCGCTGGCAGATGACGTTGATCTCATCGAGAGTTATCTCCAGGACCACAGGCATCAGTTTCATAGCCGTGTCCAAGCCAGCAAAAGACCGCTGAAAGCCGTCATCCGGGGGCTGCCCCTGAACTACCCCACCGATGACATCCTCCAAGACCTGAAAGGCTACGGCTTCAATGTCACCAAGGTCATAAGGATGCAGACCGGCCCTGACAAAAGACCCCTACCACTCTTCCTTGCCGTGCTGATCAAGGATGACACTGCTGAAGATGTTTTTGCCATCAGCAACATAGGACACCTGCGAATCACGGTCGAGCGACTCAAGCCCAAGGCCACCCCTGTACAGTGCTTCCGATGCCAGCGTTTTGGACATACCGCCTCAAAGTGTTTTCGTGCCCCCCGATGTTTAAAATGCGCCCAGGAGCATCGTTCCTTTGAATGCAGCAAAGACAAGTCCACTCCCGCCTGCTGCGCCCTCTGCGGTGGAGCCCATACAGCCAACGCTCCCATCTGCCCTGCACGTCCCAAGCCCCGACAGCCGTCCCCCCCACGGACGTTTCCGGCTCAACAGGACAACGCCTGGACCAGTAGGAACTCCAGAGCTGCTCCCAAGAAAACGACGGACTTCATCCCGAGACCGGTTGCCCTTCAGCAACGGACCACCCCAGGACAAGACCCCATGATGTCGCTCCTTTTCCAGATCCTAAATCAACTCCAAGCCCAGCAAAGGACGATCGAAGCCCTTGTAAGCGGCCTCGCAGCCCCAGCGCGGCCATGAGCTTCTCCTCCCCCCCCCTTTCTTTTTCTTTAGGTGTGCTTCGGCACAATTCTCTACTCATCTTCTACTTCACTTCAGGTAAAAGGGGGTTCTCCCCCTCCGCCTGTTAAATATTACAAGGCTAGGCTAGGCTCAGTCACTTCCTATGCCGGTCTGATGAATGCTAATAAGCACAAAATTGCTGTCCTCGGCTGGAATGACTGAGCTGACGGTGTATTTCATGTAGGACCGTCGACGTTATTTAGAAACATTTGATTTCCTTCTGATGGGGATTTTAAAGATTTGATGTTCTCACTAAAGGGACAGTATTAAAAAATATATTGATTTTTTAATACTGTCCCTTTACTAGTTTGTACTGACTGTTGACCCTATTTTGGGACGATTACCATTTTAGACGTATTTCTCCTTATTTATTCAGGAGGGACATACGTCACCTGAGCTCCGTTCCTTTCTCCAGCAAGAAGCATATGCAATAATTTAGATAGCCGGCGTAGCGCTGGACACCATTTGACGGGGGTCGGGATTATAAGGGAAATGTTTGACTTTATTTAAGAATAGCTGACCTCATTTGAATGGAGTTTTTAAGAATTACCCTTACTAACTTCTTTACTACTATACGTTTTCCTGATTTATATTGTGTAATTTTTAGGGTGTCTCTCCAGTTTCGCCGACATTTCATTTACCCTCCCCCCCAGGTTTTCAGTTTTAATCGAACTTTTAATATATTAAGGGTGGGGGGGGGGGAGAGAAGGAAATTTGAAATGTCGGCGAAACTGGGGACAAACCAATTTTTTGTAATTATTTGACCCCTGCCTGTGCTGACCATTAACCTGAACCGATTGAAAAAATCTACATCAACGTAAGCGAAGCCGCGGGTAAAAGCTAGTATGGATATAAAAATTGTGAACCAACCTCCTCTTCGAAAAATTCTGGTCGTGCCACGATTTTGAAAATGTCATTCCAGCATTTTACTAATATTGCAAAATGATAGGGTACAGTCCCCATATTTCGTCCCCCATAAGCTTTTTGGTCTCTAATTAATAGGGCACAACCGATGGCAATTTTTGACCGATACCGATTGTTGGGGGCCGATGGTTCGATCGGCCGATGGGCAATTGTTTTTTGCTTCAAAAGGCCGATGGCTGATGGCACCTTCCTAATAACGACCGAAATATAGGTTTCAAAGCATTTTTCAAAGAACAAAGAAGTATTCAGTATGTTATAGAAACCGATGGCAAATCATGTTTAAAAAAATAAATAAATATGATAGCTAGGTATAGGAACATGGCATTTCTCATTCTTTTATGAAAATATTATGTCGAAAACCACAACCAAATAGAGAAAAATGTATAGGCTGCAGAAATATGTTTCTAACATAAAATAGAAAGACAGAGGAATTTAAAGAATTGTAATGAAAAGTTACAGCAGTACACTAGTAGTTAAATGATCAGAGAAAGATAAAAACAGAAGCAAAACAAAACTTTTTTATTTAATTGTATTTTAACAAACAAAGGGATAAAAATTTAAAATATTACTAATTATTTTAGGAGTTCAATTTAAAACAATTACTGAATTACCCCCCCCCCCCCCACCTATAACATCTTCGGACAGTCTAAAATTGCGATTAGACGATTCCATTTTGAAAGATTGCTACAGGAGAATCATTGAACGCAATCCCTTTCTTTAACGTTGCCAAAATAGCTTACAATCGTATTTTTAAAAGTTTTTGTTTCGAAAATATTCCTGTGGAGTGTTACTAATACCGTCGAAGATTCTCTAAAGTTGTGTTTTTGGAACTTTAATTACCGAAAATTGCTCCGGACGGGTCCCTGAACCCCACATTAATTTTTTTTTTTTTTGAGCAATCACGATTGCTTATTGTTCTCACTTGACCGTCCTTGACGTTGTGGTTCCTTTTTCAGCTTGGACAGGGGCCTCTGCAGCTCCACCGTCCGCCGTCCTCCAGGCGCGGCTGTCCCCCGGTCCTGAACTATCCGCTTCTCCTGGTCAGAGGCGTACATGTCCTACACACACGCGCGCTCAAACACACACGCACACACACACACACACACATACATACACACACACGTTCATACACACAATCCTTTACACACATACACATACACGCTCATACACACAAACCTTTACACACAAACACACACGCCTACGTGCATACACACCCGTCTACGCACGCACGCGCGCCTACACATACACACACAACTATACATACGTAACCACCCAGGAGGAGGGGTAGGCTTGGGGAGGGCAGGAGCTGTTTCTAGAAACAATAGCCCCCAATGAGTAGGCAACTCGTTATTGCGAAACACATAATTTGAATTCAAAATTTCAGAATTCAAGTTATTATTATTTTTTTTTATTTCTTCTGTCGAAGGATCCTTTAACTCCCTCCCCCTATCACTAACATCATCAAATATCGCGTAACATTTCGTATTTGGAATTTTATTATCGGAAAATTGTCGCAGAGGAGTGCCAAAATCCTCTCTCTCTTATCCTAACGCTTCCAAAGATGGTTTGCAAACGTGTTTTATAGACAAACTGGAAATACAACTCCAATTCAAAATAATAGAATATCAGAACTGTTTGAACAAAACTTGTCCCTGAGTCGGGAAAAATGAACGCATGCAAATTAAAAAGACTAAAACTCGTTATTCATGAATGGGTAAGTTAATTTCTGCTTTAGCTCTGGCTAATGGGCGGTAATTTACTGAATATACCTTGCCTCGCGTTCAATCTTCGAGTTGAACCAAACCATTGCTTCGGTCACTCGTCGGGTCTGCTAATTCTATATAAGCTATTTCGTTATAGGCACGTTACTTGACTTGGTGAGTTTTCTCTCTACCTTGGCGAAAACTGAAATAAATTACACTTACATCATCTTCGGCGAAAATTAAAAGGTAAAGCTTGCATCGTCATTCTCATGTTATGATTGCTCCTTTTTCTAATTTTAAAAATTTACACACTTTCAATTTCTATTTATGACTCGGTTAACTTATTCAGCTGATTATGTCACATAATGATGGAGAACTTAAATCGATTTGGCGAAATATTTTAACGAGGTTTCGGATGTTATTTTAAAAGCTCGTTTTTTATTTGGCGAATTATTTTACTTCGTAGCACATATATAACATATTGTTTCGACAAATAAATAAATTAGATCATCGAAAAGCATTCAAAGTTTTATTACATAATCCTCCCATTAAGTGAAACGAGACACGAAACGACATTAAAAGTAACGACATTTCAGTAAAATGTAGAATAATCCGCTAAACAAACTATGTTTGACAATAAAAAAAAGCTTCATTTTATTGAAACCAAAAAACAAAATACGGGGGCAACAAATAAAATGAAAAAAAAAATAATAATAATTTGAATTTTGTCATCTTGAATTCAAATTATGTTTTTCGCAATCACGAGTGTGTGTTTGTGTGTGTGGGGGGGGGGGTATGTGTATGTGTGTAGGCATGTGTGTTTGTGTCTGTGTGCAGTCATGAGTGTGTGGGTAGTTGTGTGTATGAGTGTTTGTGTGCGTGGGGGCGGGGTATGTGCATGTGTGTGTGTGTGTGTAAGCATATGTGTTTGTGTCTGTGTGCAGGCATGAATGTGTGGGCAGTTGTGTGTATTTGTGTGTATGTCAGGTGTCTGTATGCATGCGTATGTGTTTGTGTAGGGGTATGTGTGTATATGGTGGTGTTTGTGTATGTGTGTGTATGTGTTTGTGTGTACGTGTATGTATGCGTGTGTGTGTAGGATATGGACGCAACCTGAAGACGGTTTTCGCTAGAGGAGCAGCATCGTGAGGCCGGCCGACGCGACGGGTGGTGCTGGCAGAGGGTGGCGCCGTGCCGGTGTGAAAAATGATAGCACGCCAAAAACAGTCAAATGAAAGCAATAAGCAATCGTGATTGCTCAATAATCGCCAAGATTTGAAATGCATCGTGACGCACATATACATGTGTAATCCTTTGGCGTCACAAAATTTGACAGCATTATATTTCTTGCCATTTAATATTCACATTTAAATCATGGGGGAATTATCTCCTCGCGGAACATGTGAAATTGGCGAAAACTTTTTCTATTGCTAAAATTGCTGCCGCCAATGTTTGTTCTTCTGATACTTTGATGGAACTTTTACTGCTTTTTAATTAATTGATACATTTATTTGGCGAATCATTTTGCACTTTAATTGATCTTTGTCTGGATTCCAGAAACGTTGTTGCTTCCTAAGAATGTTTAGTTTTGATTTGGCGGATTACTAAATATCTTAATTTAATTTTCCAATAATTTTTTTTTCATTCTGTCATTTTTTTATGCTACTTAATGGCTTTTTTTTTTTTTTAATTTTATCTTTAACAAATAATTTAAAATTTTGTGGAACTTTTCATGTTTTTTTGGGGCATAATTAATTTATGTGGCGATGTTTCTCCCCTTTAAATTTCCTCACAATCCGAAAAATATTTAAATACCGTTTACCTTTTTAACAGGTTTGTTTTTATTTTTTTAGCTGTTATTATTATTTTTATTTATTTATTTTTTCAACAAGCAAAAGTTTTGTTCTAAAAAAAAAAAACTAGAATGAATTTTTATTATTATTTTTTTAAAGTCTGGAATGTAGGTTTACAAAAATCTTGAAATGAAAAGCTGCCATCTTTTCCTTTTTTGAAATTTTTATTGGCATGTTTTTCTTGGTGAGCTAATTCATTATTGTTTCAATGTACTTTTAAATGATTTAAATTTCTTGTTCGTTAACATACAACGTACTCCTTAATGATATAAATTGTAATGTAATTGATATAAATTGATCGATACTAACGATCAGTTTAAGGGCAAAATTTTTATTTGATATTGTTTTCTATATAATTTTCTTTAAAATAATTGTATCTCTATGCATTTTTTGTGCATTTTATTAGTTCTTATTGTGAAAAAAATAAAGATATCAAATTGAGCTATTCACCATTTTCAGAATATGTCTTTAAAATAACTAATTTTGAATTAAACATTAAAGTAAGAAAAAAGATTACTAAAACTTTTTGAATGTTTCCATAAATATATTTATCAACTAAATAAAATATCTGGCGTTGCCTGGGTCAGTAATAATTATGAGAAAAAATCGCTACTTTCATTTGTTTTCTGTTTTAACTGATAAATATATTTATCAGTTAAACTAACTGATAAATATATTAACTGATAAATATATTTATCAGTTGTGCTTGATGAAGCATATGTAATTAACTTTTGCATAATAAAACTTAAAAAAAATATTTTTTCTTGATGCAAATTATTGAGCACAGTTCATATGTTTAATATTGACATTTGTTGTAACTACAGACTCGGCTTTTGTTTTTAAACACAATTTATTTCACAGCACAGGAAAGAAAGTTTGATGAAGATATTTACAGTGATGAAGATGACTCATTTTGATCATATGATCCGTACATCTTAAAGATGAATATATAACACAACTCTTTTCTTAACGTATGCGTAACGTAATTCTACAAGAACGCTAATAATTTTTTGTTACCATTTTTCAAAACCAAAATGGGTTGCCAGATCTCAAGTTTGAATAGGATACAACGAAAACAAGAAATACAAAATTTGTTTGGAGTGACAACATCCTCCCACCTTTTGTATTGTGCACATATCGGCTAAACCAATACAAAATGAAAACCAGAAATTATAGTATAATGCAATAGACATGAAATTTCAATACTTATGAAAACATTTGACTAATAACTACTAATGAATATAATATCTAATACTAAACTACTTAGATATAACTATAATAATGAGATAAATTAAAATTTAAGTCTTTAGTCCAGTCCATAAGTCCAGGCGTTTCACAGGAACAACTCGTCGACCAAACCGCGTTTGTTTCACAGCCTGTAATTTTTCTTGAGGGAATGCTTCAGATTGACAGCATTTTTCATTTGAAGCAACAGGTACTCCAATAGCATCATCAATAATATCAGAAGCACCTTCCACATTTTCGGGCATATCTTTGGAGATATCAGGAGAACTAATTTCCAAAGGATAGACTCTTTGAACTGGACGGATGATTTCTCCATTAGCCACACGTAATCTAACTACTCGTTCGATGTTATCCTTACCTTGATATAGTTTGATGACACGTCCTAAAGGCCAATTTAAACGTTTTGTGTTTTCTGAGCCAATGAGAACAATATCACCTGGCGACAGGTTCTGTCGTTTGGTAGATAAATGAGGATTCCGTATAAGTTCTGCTAAATACTCCTTTTGGAATCGTTGACGTAGCTGATAACGTAGATTCTGCAGGTATCGAATGCGATTACGTAGATGTCTGGTATCTACGATGTCCAAATCCACAGTTTCATTTCCTTTTATGTCTTGTATAAAGTCAGAAGGTTTGATAACCCTCAACTCATTCGGATCATCATAAACATATGTGAGAGGACGTCCATTAACTATGCTTTCACATTCACATAGTAAAGTCACCATTTCCTCGTAAGTGACAGAAGCACGACTTAATACTTTTCTCAAAAGTTCTTTAACGGTGCGGATCATTCTTTCCCACCAACCTCCATACCATGGTGCTGTAGGGGGATTGAAGTGCCATTCAATCTGTTGGATAGCACATTCAGATGTTATTTCTTGCCAGTTGAGGGAGCTGAGAGCTCTAGTTGTTCCCAAAAAATTAGTTCCGTTATCAGTGTACATAATAGAACTACGTCCTCTTCTAGCAAAAAATCGTCTCATGGCTTGCATAAATGCTTCAGTAGACAGAGATGTCACCAACTCTAAGTGAATAGCACGATATACTGCGCACGTAAAAAGCACTATCCAAGCCTTTTGCCTTCCTTTCAAATAAACAGGACCTGCCAGATCAGCCCCAGTCACTTGAAATGCAGCTACACGATTGATCCTATCAATAGGAAGAGGAGCAGGAACAACTGGTACTACAGGTTTTGATGTATACCTCTTACATGTCATACACTTCTGTAAAACTTCTCTAACAACTTTCCGTCCCCGAGGAATCCAAAATCGGTCACGTAGATGAGACAAGGTAGTTTGTACGCCTGCATGGTGAAGTGACTTATGAGTATATTCTATGAGTCTTCTGACAATTGGATGATCTGGCAAAACTATGGGTCGTACAAAATCTTCTGGATCTTGCCCTAGGATTAGCCTTGATCGAACTTTCAATATTTCATTTTCTTCGTAAAACGGAATTGTCTGAGAGTACTTCTCCCTAATGTCAGTTGGCCATTCTGATTGTATTATTCGTATCAGAGTTTCCTCACCCCTTCGAATTTCTTCGTATGACAGCTCCTTGGTCAACTTGGAAGAATTCACTTTGATATTCTGGCAAAATCTCAATACCCAGGCTGTCAAGCGGATGATCCTTGGATAACTGGAAAAGTATAAAAATCTATTTCCAAAATGCTCCTTTGCTTCAATATTTAGATTAACAGCTACTGACTTCCGTCGTTCTAACATCGCTTCGTCAGGAAGAATGATCTCAGTGTAAGGCCAAAATTCTGGACGTTCATAAAGCCACTTTGGACCCTCCCACCATTGACTCCGTAAAAGTTCAGACCAATCACATGAGCGGGGAGGTAAGTCTGCTGGGTTGACATCTCCAGGGACAAATCTCCAATCTTCTATGTTTGTAAGTTCTCGTATTTCTTTCACTCTGTTACCTACAAACGTATTCCAGGGTTCTGTTTTAGTAATCCATCCCAGAACTATCATGGAATCTGTCCAAAAATACGTCTTTAAAGGCAAATTAAATGTTTCTAATATTGTTGAAGCAATTCTAGCTCCAATAGCGGCTCCTAAAAACTCCAATCGTGGAATTGTTGGTCTCTGAAGAGGAGCTACTCTAGCCTTTGCTGAAACTAATGAGACTCTCACTTCCTCCTCTTCTCCACATCGTAGAAAGGCACAGCAGGCATACCCATGAGCCGATGCATCTGTAAATATGTGTAAACTGGCCCTTTCGAAAGTTCCATGCAATATCCTACGAGGGATCCTACATTTCTGGATAAGATCTAAATGCTTTGCCCATCGTTGATAGCGTAACTGCATTTCGGAAGGCAACTGTTCGTCCCAGTCCAACTTATTGCGCCAAGCCTCTTGGAGTAACAATTTTGGTAACAGTGTCGCAGGAGATGCGAAACCCACAGGATCGTATATGCCGTTAACAACGGAAAGTAATTTTCTCTTGGATACAACTTCAACGGAACTTATATCAGGACCAACACAGTACAGCTCATCAGTCTTTGTATCCCACTCGAGACCAAGAACATTTTGACGTTCCTGGTTCTGATCTCCACTGTGAGCCCAACATCTTAATTCAAACGAAGCAGCATTCATTATCTTCATCGTCTCAGTCTTGAACTCCACCAACTCTTCTTGGTCCTCAACGCTGGTAGTCAAATTGTCTACATAGAAACCCTTTTTAAGTTTCTCGACAATCGGCTGAAGAGATTCAAGTTGGTATTCCTTTGAATTAAGGTGGTGACGAATACTAGCATTCAAGAGAAATGGACTCGAAGTCACTCCAAAGACTACTCGACAATGCCTCCAGAATTCTAATTTTGATCGATCTTTGAAATTCCACCACAAGAATCTTAAAAAATCACGATCCTCCGGTTTGACACTCAATTGTAAGAAAGCCTTTTTTTATATCAGCAATCACTCCTATAGAACCAGTGCGAAATCTCAACAGAAGTGGGGGAATCTGTTCCGAAAGACTAGGTCCAACACTCAAGCATTCGTTTAGAGAAGCATAACCTGGTCGTTTAAAGGAGGCATCGAAGACTGGTCGAACCTTAGTTGTAGCACTTGATGGTTTGATAACGGGCCTGTGAGGAAGATAATGACCAGGTTTCAAAATTTCGTCCTGCGGTACAGCTTCAATTATACCTTCTCTTTGCCACTGTCTCAAAACATCATCGTACACATCGTAGATGTTTTCTTTTAATAGACGTTTTGTTACTGAACGTAGTCTGGATTCAGCGACATCGTACATATCATATACAGGTGGATGTCCAGACAACCAAGGTAAAGCTACTTCATATCGTCCGCCTTCTAGAACTTCTAAGGTTTCTCTGAAATGGGTTAGAGTTTCTTCTTCAAGAAGGATCTTATTTTTTCTTTCTATTGGATCTTTAATTCCTAAAACTTCTAAATCCCAAAATTTTGGTAACTCGGTATTCTGCAGGGTTAACGTGACCATGTTTAAAGTTTCTTTTCTGCTTCCCAGACCAAGTACTGTCCAACCAAGTTTGGTTTCTATTGCTGAAATTCCCGTCTTTGTAGCTTCAATTCGTCCAGTAAATAATGATCCCAGTATATCAGCTCCTAGAAGAACTTGTACATTTGGTGTAGAATTTCCCAAATCCGTTAATCTTACTCCCCGAGATTCTAGCTCATAAATTAGATTTGTATCCCTAATACGGGGTAGAGTAGTACAAATTTTATGCTGGTCAAGAAATGATACCCTTTTTCTATATTTGCCATCTAAACTTTCAATAAGAGCAGTGTATCTTCCGTGCTGCATTTCTGGAGTTATTCCTCCACCAAATAACCCTTGTGCTATGGTTTCTTGTCCAGAAGGAATGAGTTTAAGTTCTTGCACTAAACTTTTCTCAATATATGAACGATGGGATCCGTCATCCATAAGTGCACGAACACATGCTTGATTCCCTTTATTTCGTATTTTTATCATGATAGTTTTTAAATAAATTTCATGATCTGCTGGTTGTAAGGAAAATAAGGCTGTAGTGTTCCTCACATCTGTCATAGCGTCTGTCTCAAAATTACGCTTCTCCTTCCCTGACAAATCCGGACAAAGTAAGGCATAATGTCGGCGACCACAAATTTTGCATTTTACATTACTGTGGCACCTTTTTGCCATATGACCTGGTTTGAGGCAAACGAGGCAGCATCTCTTACGCATTACTTGCGATTTTCTGTCCTCATAATTCATGTCCGATATTTTCTGACATTCCTGACTTGGATGAGAACGATCACAGAAAACACAACTGAATTGTCTTGCGGTTGTGCTTGAAGTTAGTGCAGCAGCTGTAGGCTCATCTCTCGGTACTGGTTTATGGGAATCTTTTTGCTTTATTCCACTTCCAAATGCAGTTTCTGCTAAAGCACGATGCTCTTCTCCTTCGACTTCATGACGTAAGAAAGTCATCAAATTTTCAAGAACTTTCTCCTTTGTGAGAACAGAATCCTCTTCTATGACTTCTCTGTTGAGTCTATACCTATCCCAAGCCTTTAAAATCTCGACAGGAAGACATGACTCCACAACCGGGAATCGCTGCATAATTAGACGTTGTCACACCTAATGTTTCTAATGCCCGTAAATACGAACCAAGTTTATCGTATAAATCAGTTAGCTTAATGTTTGATTTACTGTTTACTAGTGATAAAAGATCCCGTATATAAACTTCTATCAGTAAATCCTTTCTACCAAATCTGGACTCTAAATGTTCAATAACTTTCGGATAATTGTCTTTAGATGGCGGATAACTTTCTACAATATCACGAGCTTTCGTTTTTGGCTTTAATGATGATAACAAATATTGAAATTTGTCTTCTTCTCTTATACTTTCATTCTCGTGAATATTACAAAATTGTCCCCAAAAAGCCACCCATGATCTAGGCATTAGTTCATATTCCTTTAGGCGTAATCTAGGCAATTTCAAATTATCAGGTGTACATTTACTTGAAATAACAGAATTGCTTTCTTCCTGTTGATTATAATGTTTTTCATATATAACTCTCATTTCTGTGAATCTGTCTCTGTAAGATTCTATCGTATCGTAATCTTCATCCGTGAAATTAATGACTTCTTTAATCTCTTCATCTACTTTAAATAAACGCTCCGCTTTCTCAACGACTTTGTTATACTGACCAGGAAACATCACGATCAAGGAAATTCAAAAAAATTCCAAATTGGTGGCATTCGAAAGAGCATTGGAAAACATGTTTATGGCACTGAAA
Source organism: Uloborus diversus (assembly GCF_026930045.1). Lineage (NCBI taxonomy): Eukaryota > Metazoa > Arthropoda > Arachnida > Araneae > Uloboridae > Uloborus > Uloborus diversus. Next base: position 101,689,029 of record NC_072737.1, read on the forward strand.
CTACGTGCCCTCGTGACCACGTTATCGAAATATGATGTCTTAAAAATTGCCGAAATTTTTAGTAAAGTCGCCAAATTTAGCGAGTTTTGTTCAGAAATGGAAGGTACGGCGCAAATTCAACATCTGCATCTGACAAGACATTTCACTTCCATATTTGGTCACCACCAAAGCGCATGAGAAATATCGTATTAATTCTTTACTCGGGGTGACTACCATGGCGCGGGGTGTCGTGGCACAGACTGCGGCATTGAAATTTTTAGGGGCTTGTGTTCCGGGATATTAATGTGCAACTGTATAGGGGAAAACGCCACCGCCCGAAATATTTGTTTTATTTTATTGTAAAAACAATGGAATTTTTTGTTATTCTTAAGACTGTCTGTTAAAAAACTGATTAAAACTTTTATGCTTCTGCGGGTGAAATATTTCCACTGAAAGAGTTTATTCGATGATGAAACTGTTTTGAAAAAAAATATGATAACCGTAGAGAAACGGTAAACACACTTTAAAGTCTTTTTTTTTTTTTTTGAAAAGTCGTAAATCTGAAGTCTTCAACAGTATCTAAATACGAAGAAAACGACATTTTTAAAGATTTCAAACCATGTTCTCAAATTAAAAAAAACGATTTCTGTCAGTTATTTCCAGTGTGTTTTTCGTTATGCGTATCGTTTTCAAGTTATGTGTAAACCCTCTAATAAGTCAAATAAAAAAAAAAACTGTATTAATTTTTATTTTGCTCCGTATTTGAATTCCCTTTTAACGTGAAACATAATTGGTAAAAGTGACTTCAGTATTTTTAAAAATGACTAAATAACATGCAATATGATGTGCATTTACGTTATAACGACTTTCAGTTGCAGTGACAGACTTTTTCGAACTACAGGGGTTGTTGTAATGAAAGTTGACTATAAAATTTTTGATAAGAATCTGTTATGAAGTAATTTCCGACATCGTTAGTTTTGCTGTGCAAATTTTTGACATTTACTATCCGTTGTTTTCTTTTTTTTAATTATTTTTTTTTCGATTTTAAATTAAACATTTTCGCTAGCAGTGGTCAGACAATAAAACTTCATGAATGATAATAACTTTTGAAAAAATAAGAGCTGGGATTCTACAATCCATGATCATGTTCTTTCAACGTCAAAAACTATCCATTTTATTTTCAATATATAAGCTTTAATAAGCATGATTTTTTTACTTATTCATATTAATTCTCGTACATAATTATTAATTACTTACAACACATTTCATTACAAGAGTACAAACTTAAATTAGTTAAGTAAAACACACTCGAAATGCACTTAAATTCTGAAATGCATTATTATCACGATTACAAAGTTAAATCCTACGTTCAATTTCGTTATAAAGTTGTAGCTCCTCTGGTTAAAGCTCTCTAGTTTCCATTTCACAGGCTTCATAGTTACTTTTTAATTTTACCCACACAAGTAAAGGGTTAATTCGAAACATCGTTTACGCGCTTTGCAGATGACCAGAAATGGAAATGAGAGTCTTGCTAGACGCAGGCGATGAAATCACGTGGTATTTTCCATTTCTTGCCAAGTCTTTAAATTTGGCGAATTTTCGTAAGATTTCTACAGACTTTGACCCCCCATATTTCAAAAACAAAAGGACGAGGGCACACAATATTTGGGTCAAATTTTTTTCTAAAGATACTCTTTCGAATGCGACCATTTTTAACTTTTTTCATGATTACTGAACTCGTGATGTTTCCTGGTGAGTGTGAATATCCTTTTCATTATCGGCCTTACTATGGATATCATCAAATGCATTTGCTGCTATTGTAAAAAGGCGCCGTAAATTAGTTCTTTCATTTCGTAATTTTTCTTGCTCAGCAATTAATTTGCGATCAGTCTCGTCTAATTTCGAATCTGTAGCCATTTTATTTATCTTAAAATCACCTTGAACATTAACTGCAATGAATAACAAACGATCACTCACTTACGTAATGCAGAGAACAAGGTCCTGTCACCGGACGCCAGTTGTTGTAACTACAGACTCGGCTTTTGTTTTTAAACACAATTTATTTCACAGCACAGGAAAGAAAGTTTGATGAAGATATTTACAGTGATGAAGATGACTCATTTTGATCATGTGATCCGTACATCTTAAAGATGAATATATAACACAACTCTTTTCTTAACGTGAGCGTAACGTAATTCTACAAGAACGCTAATAATTTTTTGTTACCATTTTTCAAAACCGAAATGGGTTGCCAGATCTCAAGTTTGAATATGATACAACGAAAACAAGAAATACAAAATTTGTTTGGAGTGACAACAGACAGTATGGTTTCGTCCATAAGATGCTAATGTTTAATTTTATAATACAACGCATAATTTCATTCAGAACCAAATTTCCAATATGTGTTTTTTATTAATTGGAAGCAGAAATCACGCCCCCCCCCCAAAAAAAAAAGTTTTTCCAAAACATTTTATTCACATACGTTTTCAAACAGAAAACTTCTTTTTAAGCTCGTTTGAAATTGTTATTTAATGTATAAATTGCAATAAATGCCAACTCCTATTTATATTTATTGAAGGTTTGCAGTTACATTACGCAAATAATTTTGGGAACAACTTTGATATACCCCCCCCCCAAATCGGAAATTTGGCGACTTTTTTTGCTTTTGTTGACACAAAACTTTGTTGCCACAAAAATTGTTGTCACAAAACTTTAAAAAAAACTCAAAAAATGGTACAAAATACAAGAAAATACTAAATTTGGCAACAGCAAAAACCTAAAAGCTGAAAAAACCTAAATTGGCAACACCAAAATAAGAAACAGCAACCCTAAAAAGTCCGTAGGAATTGCCAGATTTGGCGCGTAATTTTTGGGGGTGTATATCAAAGTTATACCTAATTTTGAAAATGCTTCATTTCGAAAGTTGGAATAATTTATCACAAAATTTTTTCATACACAGAATTTACATTGATTTATCTACTAGATGAACGTCCTCCTCAGCTTCTATTCATGTGATTTTATTTCAAATATCAATTTTTCTTGAAAACAAAGTTTCATATTTCTTCCCTTTTAACCTAAAATATCTTTTCAAGCACTTTTTTTCAGGAAGAAAAAATCCGCTTTTAAATTAACTCAAATCTTTTGAACTAAATTTTGAATACCTATTCTGTTTAAAAAATGAACTTATCTGATGTTTATACGTTAAAAGTTGCCACAAAATCTAACAGATGTCGCTGGAGTCTGACCGGGTTTTTTGTTTGATTGATTGGTTATTATACTACAACTTTTATAGAAATGACTGAGCCTGATAAGACGCGTATCAAGTGAAGCCTTGGTTTGACACGCAGGGAAATGCTTTATCGTGACAAGGCAGAACTTGATCCGGTGACTTAACTGTTTTACTGGTAAGACTGGTCATTTTAGGAGAATAAAGGAACGTAAAAATGGTCAACAATAACTGCTATCTACTGGAGTTAATGTTTAATCCACTGGAGTTAGGGTTAAACTGCCAAATTTAACTTAAACTACCAAAATATTACCATTTAAGCAATTGCTGCGTTCAAATGTACATAGAAACAAATTTTCACCTGTCATACCATGACGGGCGACTTTCTAGTTAATAGTAATACTAATCTCTACATAGTATAAAATGAAGTCTCCAAAAACGGCTGTTTGTTAGAGCGCACAAAACTCGAGAACTACCCGGTCGATTTCGCTGAAATTTTCACAGTATCTTTCATTGAGCGCCGGAAAGGTTTGTAGACCAGGTTTGTAGACTAAATTCCCGAATATGGGGGTGAAATATTGCTTGCACATATTAAAATTATATATCGTTGGAAATGTTAGAATTTTTCGCGTTCTACGCAATTTGAATCAGTGCTCTACTTAAGTTACGGCTTGAGTTATTTGCGTTTTGAGCTCGAACTATTTAGGCTTAGCTGGAATTTAGGCACTACTTTTTTCACTAAATATATCAATAAAGAGTGAAGGAATTGTTCCACAGTTTTCGTTTCGACACCATTGGAAAAAGCGACATTTTTTACTCCAGATCTGACTCGACCTTTGGTCGAGACACTAAACTTCTATCTCCAAAGGAAAGAAAAAAGTTACAGACCTTTTTAACTGAAGTTCCAAAATCTGTTGTGCATTCAAGTTATTAATTTTCATTGCAAATTAATGCATTAATTTGCATTGCCAGCATTGCCATGGTTACGTCTTTTAGCTTTCTTCCTTTTCTCATTTAAATTTTCTAAAGGTGCACAAATTTGGCGACGCATCTGTCAGTGTGTATCTGCCAGAGAACACGAACCATTTCAAGCTATTTTCGACCCAGTCATTGCTCAAAAACTATTAGATCTACATGCTTGGAATTTTGCATGTTTAATGGAAACCCTATTGTCCCCTGGTATTGTTGAACCCAGAAAACCCTATTGTCCTAAATTCCATGCATTTTTCTCTTAAAGTTATGTAGTCATACAGTGAAGCAACGTTTATACGTTTTTAAAGATACTGTATGAAAAAAGCGCACAAACGAAAAAACGTATAATAGGTACAGTTTAACGTGTATTAGACTTTGCAGGGACTAATTTTAAAAACGTATAATTGATAAAAACGTATAAAAGAGAAACGTATAAACGGTGCTTCACTGTGTAAGCAATGGGGACATGTTTTCGCCAATTCTGTATATTTTACGATCTACGTTATGATAATTTCCCCGGGCAATATAAAATCTGCGGGAAGATTCAGAGAACTAGCAGTCTTAGCAATTTTCCCAATTGACGTCAAAGTCCACCCTACTAACAAAATTTCTTGCATCAACCTTGACAGATCTTGATATTATACTGACGGTGTCAATATTGACGTGTTTCATACTGCATAAAGCTTGCATAAAGATTAAAAAGCAATATTACAATAACAACACGTATGCAACATTGCATTCATCGTAAAATATCAATATTGATATTACCTTACAATAACAACATTGCATACATGTTGACGCCGTCAATATGATATTGATTTCATGCTGTCGCCGTCAAGGTAATTAGTACACAATAGAACAGGTGGACCTTCGTTGATACTTGCGCATGCGCGCAGTTCTTTCTACCCAGCGTCCCTCGCATTGCTAGCACATTCTTCCTGCTTCGACCCTAATCGGTTCAGAGGTGCTGCACGTGGCGTTGCATTCTTTTAGGCTTCGTTAAGTTGGTTGCTTAGTTATTAGTGGGGAATAGTATTGTTTTAGGAAAAACTTATGAATGACTGATAACTGCATTTGTTTATTAATATAGTACTAAACAAGTCATATCGCAGACGATGTGCGATCAACGTTAGAAATGGCCGAAAATAACTTTTTTCGTCCCTAGACTTTGAAACAAAGGACATGAAGCCCAGAATTTCGTATTATCACTTCAATCTCTCGTAAGATTAATTTTATTCAATGGTATTTATGTTATTCTTTAAGATAAATTCATATGTTTTGTCCATGGGATATTTTCAATGCTGACATCCATTTGAAAATGTACTTTATTGTATTTATTTATTTATTTATTATTTTGCTACCTTTACTCTTAAATGTGCTATAAAAACTTCCGCAATTATTCCTAACTAGGCATTTTATGTCTTGATTATACAATTAGAAGAATGAATTTAAAAAATAAGTCAAGTATTACGCAAAACGAAGAAACTTTCATTTTTTAAACTAAATTGCGAGTACTATTAATATCTTTATATGAATTTCCGATCAGATGTCAGTTTTAAGAAAATATTCTCAAACTAAAAAACTATCTTGAAGAATAACAGAAATAATTAAAGAATGAAATTTAATTCTCGAGTTTGAAGTGAAAATAATACAAATAAATCTTAATATATAAAAATCAATGTCCTGAGATAACACACACACACACACACATATATATATATATATATATATATCAACGCACAACCAATACCGCTGAAGCCTCAGGCTTAAAATTTGGCAGGCATGTCCACATGATTACGAAAGTATCCACTAAGAAAGGATTTTTCAAAATATCAATTAGTTTAGGAGAAATTAATTAAAACCCCTTAATTTCTGTGAAATTAAAACCTGTCATTGAAATTTAAATCCTTTATTTTTGGAGGCTTTCCTCCATTCAAATCATTATTCAGTACTTCATCTCAACTTTTGGTCGATAGCGAATTTTAATTTTGATATTGTTTTTGTTTCTCACGTGATTCTTCGAGGCTTTTCTCAAGTCAAATAATAATGTTTCTGTCTTTTGCTTTCATTTTTTTCAAAACTAGAAACGAATTTTTTAAGAACATCATCACAGGCGGACTATCCTTTTGAATTTAGAAGAGTGCAGTTTCCTGTAAAAGTTTGCTTTGCAATAACTGTTAATAAGTCACAAGGACAGACATTAGAAGTAGCAGGGATCGATTTAAGAGAAGACTTTTTTTCACACTGCCAATTTTATGTAGCTTGCTCCAAAGTCAGTTCATCAAGCAGCTTAATAATTTTAGCACCAAAAAAAAAAAAAAAAAACTAAAAATGTTGTATACAAAGAAGTTCTTGCTTAAACATAAGTATAACAATAAAATGTGGATGGCCTGTGTTTGCAAAGATAATCAATACTTTAAAAGGATCGTTAATAACAGTTAAAGATCGGTTAAGGACAAGGGCATATATATAAGGAGTCCACGGGCCCCGGGATCCTCCCCAAATTAGAAAAAGTTATAGGTAATAAGTAATTATTATAGGGATTTTCGAAACTAGGTGCACCAAGCACTGTTAACCCCTTCTAATTCCATTACCCGAGCAATGCTGGGTACGGGAATGCTAGTAAATGGATAAAACACCTTGCAAACGTGCTGATTTCATACTGTCATGTCAATGTATCTTGACATTTTCCTGTCATATCAATACGTATGCAATATTACAAAAGCAAGATCATCTTACCTAGACCTTGATTTCATGCTGTCATGACAACATCTTGATATTATCCTGTCATATCAATACGTATACAAGATTACAAAAGCAAGATCATCTTGCCTAGACCTTGATTTCATGCTGTCATGACAACATCTTGATATTATCCTGTCATATCAATACGTATGCAATGTTAATAAAATAATAGTTAAAAAAACTAAAAAAACACGCTTTCGTATCAAAATGAACTAAAAAGTGAAAAATAATCTTTGGATGATAGTAGTTGACCAATCACTTAATTTTAATGTGATACAAAAAAGCGTGGGGTGCTATCTATTTACATTTTTGCTCGGACAACAAATGGAAGAAATTCAAGACAACTGATAAGAAGCCCCCACGCTTTTTTGTATTACATTAAAATTAAGTGATTGGTCAACTACTATCATCCAAAGATTATTTTTCACTTTTTAGTTCATTTTGATACAAAAGCGTGTTTTTTTAGTTTTTTTAACTATTATTTTATTTTTCTGTTTTTTAGTCTTATGCTGGAGAATTATCAGGCGACGAAATTATTTCTAAAACGAGTGCGAGGTAATATCTTAAAGTTAAGATAAGGGCACCCCGATGCGAAGCTACTGTGAGTCATCAATGTATGTTTGCGGAAATCATATTTATATTACTTTGATAATTTGAGATGCATTTGAATAAAAGTTTTGTTCAACAATGGTCTGATCAGCAATGAATTCCCAACTGAAGGCTCACCTAAATTTTGGCATGAAATTAGTTAAAAACAATTATATTTCATGTTCTAATTACCTTGGAACATTGGAACAAATTTTGTCTGATGCAGAAAAATTAAAGGTTTTTGTAGATATTTTTAAATAATTTTTGCGAGCATTTTATAATGTATTTTTTTTAATTTTCTCTTTTTCACATTGTTGGATTTATGCCAAAATATTGATTAAAATTGGAGGAAACTAACAATTAAAAGAGTTAATTGATTAATTTGATTATAGAATATTGCATTGTCATCGGGTCTGAGGCTGCGTGCCAAATTTCAAAAGAATACGATCGCAGGAAGTGGGAGAAATTTGAGCTGCAAGATTCCGTTACAAGATACATACATACATACATACATACAGGTGAAGTTAATAAAAGCGTATTAATAAAAAGAGTTAATTAATTAATTTGATTATAGAATATTGCATTGTCATCGGGTCTGAGGCTGCGTGCCAAATTTCAAAAGAATACGATCGCAGGAAGTGGGAGAAATTTGAGCTGCAAGATTCCGTTACAAGATACATACATACATACATACATACAGGTGAAGTTAATAAAAGCGTATTAATAAAAAGAGTTAATTAATTAATTTGATTATAGAATATTGCATTGTCATCGGGTCTGAGGCTGCGTGCCAAATTTCAAAAGAATACGATCGCAGGAAGTGGGAGAAATTTGAGCTGCAAGATTCCGTTACAAGATACATACATACATACATACATACATACATACAGGTGAAGTTAACAAAAGCGTATTAATAAAAAGAGTTAATTAATTAATTTGATTATAGAATATTGCATTGTCATCGGGTCTGAGGCTGCGTGCCAAATTTCAAAAGAATACGATCGCAGGAAGTGGGAGAAATTTGAGCTGCAAGATTCCGTTACAAGATACATACCAGGCCCGTGTCCAGGATTTCATAAAGGGAGGGGTTTTTGCAGGCCTGTCAGTTCAAAATATTTTTTTTTGGGGGGGGGGAGGGCAAAGCATTTGCTCAATACATTTTATTTAGAAAAACAACAAAATACATATAAAAATGCTTAAATTCATCATGTTTGCAGGGATGTGCCAGCTGTGTCAAACTGCTTCAAAAGACTGCTAAATGAATTTTTCTGCTCCAAAATCGGACAAACTTGCGCCAAAAGTTCGATTTTGCATTTAATGTTGCAGTTCCTTCTGCATATTTGGCAGTTTTTGCAGATTATCATCAAGTTTTTGCATTTGGAACTTGTTTTTACGCACCTAAAAAAATTCAATCGCTGGACATGTTGCAGGCATTGATGTAGGACCTCCATTGTTGCCATTACTTTGTAAACTATTAAGGAATTGTGTCGAGATTGAAGACAAAGCGAAGTTAAGTTAAAATTTAAACAACAAGCAAAACTATGCTGGAAAAGATAGAAAAGCTGAATGTTCTTTGAAACTGGTTTACGAATGTCAGGGAAAACGGTCATATTTTACTTCGCTTATTACTATGTGATTAAAAATTGCATAATTTAGCTTTAACTTTTTATAATTCAGATATTTCCATTCAGTTAATTTATAATTTAAAACTGCGTTCAGTTGAGTCATTGTGATCTTAATTTGAGGTTGCCAAAATAAATGCACCTTAATTGGGAAAAAAATCATTATTTTGTGTCTCCTGGATTCTTTTCGGTTATTGTTATCAGTCGGTTATTGTTATCAAATTGTATTTGTCCCAAAGTGATCACATTAAGCGGTGCCTACTGTATATATCTTATGTCGTTTACATGTATGTATGAACTACATAAAAGCAAACAAAATTTAAAAATAGATATCAAAGCACCAAAACTTAAATGTGAACAAAAGCAGTAATGTATTAAGCAAAGTAAATATGTGAACTAAATTTAAATCAGTGTAAGAAAAAAGTAGAGCAGGATATGACTTGTTTTTTGCGAAAAATATTAGACAAAAAAATATAAATAAATAAAAATAAAAATTCAAACAAGATAAATAAATGTAATTAAGAGAACTTAGTGGTTTTTTGCATTCTTAATCTCCTTTTTTATTATTTTATCATGTCACACATGTTTCTGTGCGTGAAATATACATGCTCCAAATTGATTCAAAATTTAACTTTTTGCTGCTGCAAGCTGCTTAAAATTGGTAATTTTACTGCTCCATGCTGCTCCAAATTTGCAATTTTACTGCTCCAGGCTGCTCCAAATTCACGGTTATACTGCTCCAAATTTACCATTTTCCTGCTCCCAAGATTGCTCCAAAAGCGAGTTTTGGATGGCACATCCCTGTGTTTGTAAAATCCAGGGAGAGGGGTAGTGATTGACCCCCCCCCCCCCTGATCTAACAAATGAAGAGCCTGCTTTTGGCTTCAATTATTTTTATTCTTAGCTGCATTGTCCGGAAAACACAACAGTGTACAAATAATTCTTCACTGTTTAATGGTCACAATGAGGGGCTTGGCGGTTCGGAGGGGAGGGGGGATGGTTCAAATTCACAGAAGATTAGGTTTTAAGTAATATACTACCTATTCTATTAATGTATTTTACACACAGCAGAACCTCGTTTATCCAGCCCCCGTTTATCCAAATTAAATTTGTAGAAAAAAATATATTTACGTAAATAATCATTTAAAATTATGATTTCAAAAACGGAAGTTTAAATACGCCAAATACTCGGTTTTTTTTTTCGATTAAGCATACTACTCCTGCATAGGACATACATTAAAGCATAGTACTAATTTAGAAAACGATATGATATATTTTGGATGTCAGCCCGATATTATTGCAGCTGAATTATAACTGATGAAGTAATTGAGAAAAAACGGTATGATATAGTTTTGTTAGAAAGCATTGTTTTTTGGTTTAACAAAAGATAAGTGAGCATATTTAAGAATATTATTGATTATTATTAGGATTTTCATTGATTAGGATTGCCTTCGGTCCCATCCAGTTCGGATAAATGAGGTTATATTGTACATGTAAGGATCGTTATGAACCCCACCTTCCAGAAGGAACTTTCTGGTTGGGCAAGAAAACTTCAGTATTTATCCATTTTACTGTTTGTTTAGATTCAAACCTATTATATGTTTACTGTGCAGTATATTGCAACAAGTACTGAGAAAATTTCGCATTCTTTTATGACATATGTTTTCAGGTTTTAATATTCTAAGATAATGCTTAGCAAACTAAATAGGAAGAGTTTCGATACAGATGTAAATTACATTAACAAACACAATTACTATGCAGCTACGGAGAGGCAACACTCATCGTTTTTGGTGAAACGCCCCAGATCAAAACCCCTTATGAGAGGCAATATTACACGTGTATTGATAGCTCATTCAACCGTTCCTCCATCTCTGTTTTTCCAAAATATGATTTTAGTTGATTAAGAGAAGACAGTCGTAAGTTACCGGGCAACTTTAACGAGAATGCTTTTTGAAAAAAGTTCTGTACACAAATTTCAATATTAAAGCTAATTTTAAGTCAAATATGCACAATTCTTCATTTATTTTTTTATTATTTTTTCCCCAATGGGAGGGGTTTAACCCCTAAAACCCTCCCCTTGGACACGGCTCTGATACATACATACATACATACATACATACAGGTGAAGTTAATAAAAGCGTATTAAAAAAGCAGCCTACCTTGATATTTTCCTGATATTATGCTGCATACACCTTGTCAGTCAATATTGTGGCAGCCTGCTGACAGAATAAAGGGAGTAACATAACAACATTGAGGCAGTATTAATGCAAGATGATTTTTCTTGCATGTCAACCTTTATGCAACTGAGGCAAGATATTTTGCTTACTGGGCAAGAGCTAATACTTCGACCTTGGCCTTACTGATAGTGATAGAAGCAAACGAGAATTGCCCATTATATTGACGATCGCATCAAACCCTCAGTTATCGAAATATCTTAGAAATTGCTTATAAAAAAAAAAAAAAATCAGTGCACCGTAAAAACAGGGGAAAAAAGGAAGTCATGTACGTGCTTTTACATTAATTTTTTTTAAGAAGAACATAACCTATGATTTAACTTTCAATAATTGTTGATATCTCAACAAAACATAAATGTGAAAAGGAGTCGCGTTCAATCCTAATGAGGTCTTGGGTAGGCGATTTCATCAACAAAAAAGTTCAGATCTAGACGGGTACCAAGTTCCATAGCAGTTCCTCATAGAAGTTGGAATGTCCAATGTTGTTCAATTCATTTGGAAAACAATTTGTTACTTTCTTTGATACCGGATTTGAAACTTGGCAAGTTACTGTACAATTGGAGTAGTCAGATGTTTTGAAAAAAGTTCATTGACGACCAAACATGCCGCAAGTTTGAAATCCGGAATCAAACAAAGTAAAAATTGTTTGCTAAATGAACTGAAGAACATGGGACTATCCAACTTCTATAAGGAACAGCTATGGAACTTGGTACCCGTTTAGATCTGAAATATTTTATTGGGGACACCGTCTACCCAGGATTGCATTTCGATCGAACTGGGCTCCTTTTCACATTCATGCTTTTTTTTTTTTTTTTTTTTGAGATTTTATTTTCCAGCGATCCACAGCCCTGCTATTTTAATAACAAAAGGGAAAACAATGCTTTTTAGTTTAGGGCAATTCATGAAAACGGAAAGACAGTTTTGACTTTTTTAAAAAAAGGTTTATGCGAGTACAGTGAAATTATTTTCATTAAAGCTGACATTTTTTTTTTTCACTTCATTGTTAAAATATGAAAAACAAAACAGGACAAAAAAAACTAATTTTTATTCCTTTTTCTCAATGTTAATGCTGTTTTCTGCTTCGTAACGAAATGACGCTTTTTTGAACCAAGTTGTTGCACTTCTTAGAACAAAACGATATTTTTGTAAAATTTTGTATTAATTCAATCTTTTAACTCATATACTTTTATGATAGAGAAGTAGTAATAAGAAACTATTAATTTAAATAATGTTTCATGCATTGGGTTGAAAAACTCCAAGTTTATGCGTTGTGACGGAATGACTGTAGTGGAGTGACAAACTTTTAAGGTCCACTTATTAAAATAAAAGTGACCATATTTTTAATTAAGTAAAAAATTGTTGCCTTTGGCTTAAATGACAATACTGTTATTGTTGTTTACGTGTCCCTAGTTAATAACCATAGAAAAATAGAGTGTTATTGCCTCAAGATTTAGAACTTTTTTATTTTTTCACACATAAGAATACACGAGAAAGATTTTTAGCACAAAGAAAGGAAATACTACTGACGCTCGTATTAACCAACGCGAGTTGAGGAAGCGAAGTTTCTACCACAAAGCCACGAAGGCCCCCGAAGCGGTGCTGAATGAGGCATAATGGGTGGTATAGTTTACAAAATCATTCTAATAAAATTAATGGAAAAAAAAAGAAGTTCTTTCATAAAAGTTGTCATTTTCGTGGAATTGCTCTTCACTGAAATTAGAGGCACAGTGAAAATGCGTTTTAGCATGCATAAAATGCGTTTTTTCATAAAATCCATCTTTTTGGTAAGAATATGTATGTGGTTTCAACTGGAGTGCGCATTTTAATGACAAAACTCATTTCTTCGGTGGGGAAGGGGGGGGGATGATTTTCCTTCGTTGTAACTCTGTGACAGATATTCCAATTAAATAACTTTCTCTTCTGGAGAGACACGGATTTTCTTTTTGTTCTTATAGTACTGAGTATTTCCAAAAAAAAAAAAGAAAAAGAAACCCTTATTCTTTGGGTTGGGACATTTCACTTGATTCTGATTCCGCAATTAAGATTGCTTATTGTGGTCACATTGCCCAATGCCTTACATTTGACAAAATCTACTCTCTTTGCAATTGGTAGATGGCGAGTAACTTATTACACTAAACTTTATGACACTGCAAGCATAAAATTTTGGGAGCTTAAAATACATTTGACTGTTGATTCGTTCTATTATTTAGTTATGTGAGTTTGAGCTCATAAGATTTTGTGTAGCACGCATATTAATTTGTGTAAAAACGCTCTTTTATACTGAAATCATCATTTTTGAGACCGTTTAATTAAGTAATATGATTAGATCTCATATTTTTCTGACATGAGTCTAAAACTACACCACGTAGAGCATAATTACAGCTCTTGCACAAAGTTATTGACTCAGGCGTTATAGAGTAATTGACCTAAAACTTTGATTCTTGTTGTTTCAAATTATCAATTTTGAGACAGCGTAATTCAAAAAGTTAATTAGTTGCCATGGGTTTCTAACCTGAACCTTAAACTACACCACTCGGGCTATAACTACAGCTGAGCCTCAAAGCTGTTGACCCGTTGCGATCGAAGTCATTGACCTCTAAACTTGGCCATTTTTTTAAAAAATTCATCGATTTTGAGACCGTTTAACTACTAAAGCCAAGAGAAACGAAAACTATTCTATATTTTTCTTAGTACTATAATGTGGTGAGTAGTTAATCATATACTTATTTCCGAGGGTTACTCACGGCTTTAGCAGGTATCCAGGCCCAAACAAGGCAAAACAAAGTTTAAAAAATTGCATTTTAAATTGACCTTTGTCCTCAAAGAAATGTGTGAGTCAACAAAATATTATACTAGAATGTACCTAGTATCAAGCAGTATCCTTATTTAAAAGAATTGGCTCGGTTCACTCATTGCTTTTGAAGCAAAGCAATCATATATTTAGCTCTTTTTTCTCACGACCCTAAACTTTGACCTCTACTCAAGGGCCAACAAGTCAAATTAGAGAGGAAAGAAGTTTCAAGTTTTCTTATCACATTCACAATACTAGTAAAATATCCTGAAAGTTTTAGGAAAATTGAAGGTGTCAACTATCAGGCCCCCATTCACTTTGTCCAGCTTAAAAAAAAAAAAAAAAAAAAAAAAAAAAAAAAACTCTTAATCACCATACAAACTCTGAAATTCAGCGTTTCCCGCACTGTTCTCACGTTTGAGCATTTACTGCAGTTAAAGTCTTCAATTAAGGACCAGATTACATGTCAGAATATGAGAATATTTATTTGTTTAGCGTTAAGCTAAATGGGGTTAGCTAAAATCAGGGGAAATATCGAGGCCTTCGGTTTCTGTTCGGGAAGGAAAATTTTCGGAAATTTTGTCTTACGACATTGGTTGTTCCCCCAAATTTGAGCCCCGTTTCTTGTACTAAGCTGCTCCACACCACTAACATCCTCATATAAATAATAGCCAATGATAAAGTAACTCCCGTCTTTCAACAATGAAACTCGCGCCCGGTATGATAATTTGATAATATGTTTTGGTAGAGTTTAACGTGCAGAGAAATGCTTGATTGTGACAAGGCTGATCTCGATCCGGTAACTCAAATGTTTTACTGGTAAGACTCATTTCAGGGGACTGAAGAAACGTACAAATGGTCAACAATGACCGCTATCTACTGGAGTCAAGGGTTAATCCATTGGAGTGAGGGTTACAATTTCAACTACCAAACTATCACCTAACAGGCAATTGCTGCGTTGAAATGTAGAACATTTTTTTAACCCGTCATACCATGACGGGCGACTTTCTAGTGCATATTAGTAATAAGTGTTTTTAAGTCTATATTATTTACTAGCATTCCCGTACCCGGCATTGCTCGGGTAATGGAATTAGCTGGGGTTAACAGTGCTTGGTGCATCTAGTTTCGAAAATGCCCTATAATAATTACTTATTACCAATAATTTTTTCTAACTTTGGGAGGATCCCGGGGCCCCTGGACTCCTTATATATATGCCCTTGTCCTTAACTGATCTTTAACTGTTATTAACGATCCTTTTAAAGTATTGATTATCTTTGCAAACACAGGTCATCCACATTTTATTGTTATACCTATGTTTAAGCAAGAACTTCTTTGTATACAACATTTTTTTTTCTGGTGCTAAAATTATTAAGCTGCTTGATGAACTGACTTTGGAGCTAAATA
Source organism: Uloborus diversus (assembly GCF_026930045.1). NCBI lineage: Eukaryota > Metazoa > Arthropoda > Arachnida > Araneae > Uloboridae > Uloborus > Uloborus diversus. Next base: position 101,704,590 of record NC_072737.1, read on the forward strand.
AAATTGGCCGTGTGAAAAAAAGTCTTCTCTTAAATCGATCCTTGCTACTTTTAATGTCTGTCCTTGTGACTTATAAACGGTTATTGCAAAGCAAACTTTCACAGGAAACTGCACTCTTCCAAATTTAAGAGGATAGTCCGCCTGTGAGGATGTTCTTAAAAACATCGTTTCTAGTTTTGAAAAAATGAAAACGAAAGACAGAAAACATTATTACTCAATAAGTTACCGCCCATTAGCCAGGGTTTTTTTAGACCTGAGAAAAACCTCGAAGAATCACGTGAGAAACAAAAACAATATCAAAATTACAGTTCACTATCGGCCAAAAGTTGAGATGAAGTACTAAATAATGATTTGAATGGAGGAAAGCCTTCGAAAATAAGGGATTTGAATTTCAATGACAGGTTTTTAATTTCGCAGAAATTAAGGGGTTTTAATTAATTTCTCCCGAACTAACTGAGATTTCGAAAAATCCTTTCTTATTGGTTACTTGTGTAATCATGCGGACATGCCTGCCAAATTTCAAGTCTGAAGCTTCAGCGGTTTCGACTGTGCGTTGATATATATACACTACTGGCCATTAAAATTGCTACACCAGGAAGAAATGCAGATAACAAAATGATATTTATTGGACACATATATTATGTTGGAAATAACAAATGATTAAATTTTCAAGAAATTTGGGTGAATAGATTCTGAGAACTTAGTACCTAGAACTACCACTTCTGGCAGCAATAACAGCGCTTATACGAAAGGGCATTGAGTCATAAAGAGATTGGAGGACATGTACGGGGACAGACATCCATGCAGCTTCAACACGATGCCACAGTTCATCGACCGTAAAGGCTGGGGTTTGCTTACGAGCCAGTTATTCAGCAACCATTGACCAGACGCTTTCTATTGGTAAGAGATCTGGGGAACGTGCTGGCCAGGGCATCAGTTGAACATTTTCTGTATCAAGGAAAGTCTGCACAATACCAGCCACATGCGGTCGTGCATTATCCTGCTGAAACGCAGAGTTTCAAAGGGCTCGAATAAAGGGTAGTTCCACGGGTAGTAACACATCAGAAATGTAACGCCAACTGTCCATAGTGCCGTCTATGCAAACAAGAGGTGACTGAGATGTGTATCCAATGGCACCCCATACCATCACGCCAGGCGATGGGCCAGTATGACGATGGTGAATGCATGCTGCCAGTGTGCGTTCTCCACGATGCCGCCAAACACGAATGCGACAATCATGATGTTGTAAGCAGAACCTGAATTCATCAGAAAAACGACGTCTCACCATGGTACACCCAGGTTCGTCGCTGATCACACCATTGAAGGCGCTCCTGTCTGTGATACAGCGTCAATGGTAGCCGCAGCCATGGTCTCCGAGCTGAGAGTCTATGCTGCTGTAAACGTCACCGAACTGTTCGTGCAGACACTTGTTGTCTTACAAATGACCCCATTTCTTGACTCAGAGTTCACGATGTGGTTGTACGATCCATTAAAGCCAGAGTTCACGATGTGGTTGTACGATCCATTAAAGCCATGCGGATAACATGCCTATCCTCTCGGCTGCTAGTGATTACTGGCCGTTGAGCACCAGCACAGCGATCTGTATTACCATCCTGAATCCCTCGAATCCATGTTCTGCTAACTGTCATTGGATTTCGACCGACGTGAGCAGCAATACTGCGATAGGATAAACAGCAATCCCGTTGGGCTACAATGCGACCTCTATCAAAGGCAGAAACGTGCTGGTACGCATTTGTACTTCTTACACGAGGCATCAAAATAATTTTCCACCCACGCAGCAGCGTTAAAAATTGAATTTGCACGTGATAAATTGGCCGTATAAATATCTTCATTTAAACACATTGTAGGTGTCGCTGCGGGCGCCTGCGTTGTCTGAATGCGCTTGAAAAACTAATCATTTGCATATCACATCATCTTCTTCCTGTCGTTTAAATTTCATGTTCTTATCATGTCGCTTTCTTGGTGTAGCATTTTTAATGGCCAGTAGTGTATATATATATATATATATATATATATATATATATATGTTATCTCAGGACATTGAATTTTTATATATTAAGATTTATAGCAGTCTAATAATACAGACTTATCTTCTTTATATATTAATAGGCAAGTCGTTTTCATTCGGTACCATTTTCTCCTCTGTTTGTGAACCAATTTCCATCATTCTTTTTTTTTTTTTTTTTGTTCAGTAGCTATTGCCGAGTTTTAGTGCCATCAATAAAATTTTTGAAATCAGGCACTAATTAAAGGAGATATAAATTAAAAACGCATTTTCGTCTCAAATGACTCTTTCTAAGCGAAATGGATGGTCTAATTTTTTCGAATTTGAAATGGTTGGAAAGGTCTTTAAAAAATACTCCAAACGAAAAAATTGTAAGGGCATCCAAGATCCAATAACCTAAATCCAATAGAAAAAAAGTTATAAGCGTTTTTTAGTTAGCGTAACTCAAAAATTTTAATTTTGACGACTTTTCATTGTAGAAATTCATTGTTAGAAGCGTGAAACATTAAGTTTCAATGATTTTTTAAACCGCTCTTTCTACACGAAAAATCCTTATATATTATTTCTGTAGCCTGTTTTTTGGTTTCTACGCGAGATTTTCCTCAATTCTTGATCGATTTCTTTCACTTACACCTTATTTTAAAGCTTATCGGGCTGGCTACTGATAGTACTAAAATAGACCCACGGTCTTAAAATTGTTTTTTTTTTTCTGCCAAAAAAACCTGTTTTAAAGAACCAGAACAGAGGCGTAGCTAGACCCGACTTTCGGGGGGGGGGGGGGGGGGGTTCTTCTTTTCTATATCTATCTATATATATATGTATGTATATGTGTGTATATATATGTACATATATATATATATATATATGTAATTTTTTTAGTATTAAAAAAAATAAGAGGGAGGTGAATCTTACATACTTTGGAATGGGGTGCCCCAATTCCGATACTTGTGTCAAACAAAACAAAACCTAAGAATTTTTTATTTTTTTTAATGTTTTGGAAAATTCAACTTTTTTTTTCTTTTCCCTCCATTTAATTTAAAGTGAAATTTTCTAGCAACGTCTTGTCAAAACCAGTCTATCCAAATCAGGGGGAAATCAAATATCTGATGAGCGTGTTCCGTTCATTTCAGTGTGACTGCTTAATTTAGAGGCTAACACACATCTACAAAAGCTGGCGAAGGGGCTTCAGCTTTCTTAGCTAGAAATTTCTTTCTTAGCTAGAAATTAAGCTTTCAGGGAGCTCAGCGCTCCCTGACAGCTAATAGATACTTCCATTTCCACCTGTAAACTGAATGTTTGGCTTTCAATCTCATCGGTGGTCAGACTATAAAAACTATTTTTACTAACTTGGTTTGCACTAAAAGTATGAAACAAAATAAAAAAAGACTTTTTGAATTATAACCCGCAAAAAATGAAATTGATTTTCATACGTTATATTTATTATGTTGCTTTTTATGTATTTACATTTATGCTAATTCTAAAGCAGTTAATAAAATTTTAATAAAAAAGTTAGGGAAGAAATATTGGCGGGTAGAAAGTTATTCGCTCAACATCATACCATCAGTTCTCCTTTCAAGTCTTTATTTTTAATTTTATTAGCTGCTTCAGAATTTACATAAATATCTTTTTGAGAGAGCAACAGCAATTTCGGGGTATTATAAACAGAAGTCTTTTTTTATATTCTACTTTTTTAATCCGAACCAAGCTAATAGAAATAATCTAGATTCATTTCGTTTTTAAACATTTTTATTCAAGTAATGCTATGCAGTTTTTCTTTTGAATTAAAATAAAATTACCTTCAGAAGGGTCTGATGGGACTAATGCTGCTTTGCAGACTGTACTTCGTTTTCTTCATACGACGTTAACTTTCTCTCTTTAGAGCAATCCTTTTCGTCATTTTTAATTTTTTTTCTATTGGATTGAAAAAAAGCTTTGTTATCGGTTTTTCTCGCTTCATTATGCAACAACTTTCACTTAGAATGTACTATTTTAAACAGACTGTACGTTTCCAAAAGAAAATGCAGTAAATACTGACTGAAAAAATCAATGTGATTGCAATGGATACTCTGGTTAGCAAAGGTTGTTTTGACTATGACCTATGACACACACGAGACCAGACCAACAAAAACCTCTATCGTCTCGAATTCCAGTTATGCTATCGTTTTTGGATTCGAAGCCGAATGATCTTTAAGCAGCAAACAAAAACATTTTCTTCAACTCAGAAACAGAGGAATTGTCTTCAAGAGCTGAGGAGGCAGTGGAAAAAAAAAATTGAAATGCGTTCCACGAAAAGGCTTTCCAGGAAGATTAACCAAAGGGACAGTCGTTTTCGCGCACTTTCTTGGAAGAAGAGTAAAGGGGTGAAATTCACAGGTTTTGCATATGTAAGATGAACATTTCAAGTTCATGGTTAAAGGTCCTTCAAGTTAAAAGCTATTTCGCTGTTATCTGGATTAGTACTGTTCTTTGGGTTGCTCTCTTTCTTAAAATTGCGATTCCTTAGAAAACCGAAATTGATAGGAGTGAAAAGAAACTATGAGTTTTTTTCAAGTGATGAAAAAAGGAAAATCGTAGAATACTGGCCAAGTTAGATTTTCTGCAATAGCTAACCTCAAGAGAATAAATGATGAATCAAAAAAAGAAAAAAAAAAAAATCAGGGACCAAAAAGCAATAAAAGACTTTTTTTTTTTGAAAAAGATATGCTTAAAGTTTCTTTTACTGTCAAAATGATTCCTTAAACTCGCAATAAAGCACTCAATAATTTAATAATAGAATAAATACCTAACAAAACTAAAAAAGAGGAATTTTAATCAAGAGCCCATATTGTCTTTAGCATCGATTTCAAATTTTCACCATCATTTTTTCATATTTCAAAATTTCTATAAAAAGTTTCTTAAGCCCCCGTATTGCAAAACTCTAAATCTCGATTTTTTTTCTTTAATGTGAAATTCGAAATATACAGATTCGACTGTATGCAATATTCCCACTGCGCGGCTCATTCCAATTAAATATATTTAACAATTTGCAGAATCTATGACAAAGAAAGGCTGGCATATACGTGGATTTAACAAATCAATCTCATTTCTAAACCGAAGTGTCAAATTTCACTCAATTATCAAAAAAATGTCGCAGCAGAGGGGAGACGTCTTTATGCTTGAGGGTCACACATGGAGCAGATTTTCAATGGCATTGGGGGGGGGGGGGGAGCGAAGGGAATTTTTGACCTTTGTTACTCAGAAAAAAGTCGTTTTGATGTTTTTTTTCTTTCTTTCTCTTCCCTCTTCTTTTTCTCTTTTTTTTTGAGACTAACGTTTCGGGGGGGGGGGTTTTCCCCAAAACCCCTCCTTATCTATGCCCCTGAACCAGAATGAGATTTTCAGTTACATTTATAACTTTAACTTGCACGATGACCGACAGAGCTGAATAGCTTGATCGGCAGAGCGTTCGACTGGCAACCAGGAGAATAAGTGTTCGGGGTCCACGTCCGGACAATCTGCATCAAAAAAATTAGAGAAATATCGCGCATTACATAAACACTTAATAAAGTCAATAACAAATATGAGGGAATAGAATAAATGAGAAGGAAACGCTCCTTGCTGTTATGAAAACTTGATGTAACATTGTGCTAAATTACTTCTAAATTGCAAGGGTTTTTTTTTTTTATTTGTTTTTAAAGTTTTGGCTCCAGTAAGAAAATTAAAGCATAATGTAAGCGAAAATATAAGTATCAGGTTTAAGATTTCAAACTACAATGGAATTGTTTTTTGTTCAGAAAAAAAAATAATAAATCGTATATTGAATATATAGATTCTTCTAATGAGTTTTTTGACTCTTTGTACAAATAAAAAATACTACCTCGATTCGAAGGGAAAAATATACATTTTTTGTTCCTTTTGCAAAAAAAAAAAAAAAAAATAACTTATCACATTTTTACTACATTCGAAAAGCTATGCATAAACAAGAATTTAGTTCAAATATATTTTCTATTTTAACCGTGCTGTTAAAATAATGAACACGTGCTGCCCTCTAATGCCATAACAGTTCAAGCAGCCTGGGATTACAAATTGTAAAAATTTTCAAAAATGAAAACACTTCTCTTCAATATCTTTATCTTATATATTATTTCTGTCGTTGTGTTTTTCTGTCAATTATGCGAGATGTTTCTTATCTCTTGAAGAAATTCCCCCTCATTTTAAAATTATCAGGCTGGCTAATGAGGAAAAAATAGACTTATGGTCTAAAAATCAAGTTTTTGGAAACGCCCCTTGCTGTCTCAAAACCATGATGCATCCTGTAGTTCTTATGCATTTTTTTTTAAAGCAAAAGTTCAAATACAATTTTCCAAATTTTTTGCGTCGCTTTCGGCAAGAAGAAAAATATTTAAAATTAGCCTGCGTGTGTGTGTGTGTGTGTGTGTGTTGTGTGTGTGTGTGTGTTTTAATAAAGCTTATTAGCACTGGATTTGATTGTTCGGTTAAATTAATAAGTTTTTTTCTGTAGAGCGTTCGGTTATAAACTATATGAAACTTCGGGCAAGCTCGGGCTGTCCGGCATAATAGCAAATTTAGATTAATATTACGCATTACATGTACTCATAACATACAACAGATAACACGCAAAAGAAAATAGATGGAATGGGAATGCTACTTAGTGTTTCGACTCCTTTATGCAGTCTAAAGTAATCATTCAGATAAGTTGACAGTTAATCGAAGGGTAATCTTCCTTTTTTTTAAAGCTTCTCCGTCCAGACCACTAAGCATAATGTAAGCATAAAAAAGTATTAGATTTACCTCAAAGGAATCCTTTTTGTGCAGAAAAACATTTCCATTGTATGCTGAAATGTAGATTTTTCTAATAGCAGTGCTCGACCTTTTGTACAAATGAAAAAATACTACGCCAAATTAATACTACGAGTTTCACCCAGTAAACCTTTAATTATTTATTAAAACACGATATAAAACATTAAAATTATTATCAACTTCATTAGGAAGAAATCATTTTCTACTCCTCTGCTTTCGGCTGAAAAAAAAAAAAAAAAAAAACATTTTGTCTACGTTCGAAAAATTAGACTTAAGAAACGGACTCAGTTCAACTGGTTTTGGTTTTAAATTTTAAGTGTCCGATTAAAAGAAAAACATTAGCGGGCATTTAAGCCGTAACGGTTAAAGCAGCCTGCAATGGGAAATTGTTCAATATTCAAAAATAAAAACACTTATTTTCAATCGAATTTATTACTTCTCTATAATGATTGTTTCAATTGCTACCTAAGATCTTCGACATTCTTTATTCAAATTCCTTGTTTTACGAATAATTTTAAAACGTATCATGCTGGCTAATGATAAATTATAAAGACGCGTGATCTTTTTTTTTTTTTTTCGGCAACAAGCTTTTTTGCTGTTTTTTTATTACGCATTCCTTCAATGAATCGCATTCGAAAATTAAGGCACAATTGCTAGGTTTGTTGGAACGTCATGCTGTTAATCAGAATGGCGCCAGTTCGAATCCGAGCCAATAAATATCTCTTTAATGTTTCTTTTTTTCCGTCAAATGCTCACATGGGCAGAACTGTATTTGCCACAACCTGTTTTTTCACATGCACAATTACTGCTTTTTTACGAGTCACTCAGCCACACTTTTAATGATATTTATGTTTGCATTGAAAATGCGTACAATCAAAAGTTGAGCGATGATCAAATTATCACAACGTTGTATCTAACGAGATTTGTAACTGATGTCTTTAAATTACATGCCTTCCCTTGTGCGCATACTTTTTTCTGTTTACTTTTTTCGGTTCTTCTTCATAATGTTCTTTCTTTGAAATTTTTAAAGAGTGAAATGCCTTATGAAACGATTCGAAGCACAGTGCGGAGTTCCGCACGGGTCGTCTAGTGCTTTTTAATGCTTCGAACTTGGTATGGTTGGAAAGCTTCCGAAAAATACTTTGAAACACGTTCTATCCGGTTTTACCGTGCAAAAACGCAAACCCGCAAAATTGACTAGAAAAAAGCGCTAAAAGCAATTATAAGTTGGGAAAATTCATTTTTATTTGCTTTTTCGCGCGAAATAGTTGAATCGATTATTGCAGAAAGGGCATAAGTCACAATTTTTCCAAAATTGAGTTAACTGTGGTTTTTCCATGCTTGTATGTAGAGACATCGACTAGTGTAGCAGGGAAGTTGATTCTTATACAGCAAAACATTTTATTTAGGGGTCACATTTTTCGTTTAGTGCAGAAAGGGCGTAAGTCCCGGACTTATGCCCTTTCTGCACTAAACGCGAAGGAAGAAATAGTAAGACGCAATGGCAAGATCATAGATTAACTAGATTTTTTGGCGTAATAAAGTAAAAACAAATACAGTCGGTCGGACCTCCATATATCGAAGTAGCAAATTACCGGGAAAAAATTCGATACGTAGAAATTTCGATATATGGGAACGATTTTATTTTATCATAAAAATATCTTAAAACATTAAATTTAAAGCTAATTTTCGTGCATGAAACCCAATTTCTAATTTATACGAGCATCGGATTAAATGAAGGTTAATAATTAAAAAATTAACAGAAATTACATTTTTGCGCCTTCATACATCTTCATTCTTCGGCAATTCAATCTGATCCGCAACATTAGGGGTTTTTCCTTTTGACAATGTAATTAGAGAAAAGTAAAAAATCAATCTACTTAACTTGAATGATTTTTAGCTAAAATAAGACTAGGAATGATAATCAACAGACAAAAGGGCTAACTTGAAACTGATTTTATAGTGTTACTTGTAACAACTAAGATTGGAAATAACTTGAGGGAATTTAAGAACTCCAGAACGGAACAACGACCTATCTACACACACACCCCTCAACCCCGGATTCCTTATGAGTATCGTAGTAACCTTCAGTGAACATAGTTTTGTCCCCTAACCTTCATCTTTCATGAGACAAACAGTTTACAGTGGAAAAAAAATCTACGAATGTCTCGGAAAAAAAATCGATATATAGAGATTTTTTCGATGTATAGAAACAATTTTTCTATGTAATGAACATAGCAATTTGCTGGGATTTCGATACATAGAAAATTTCGATATGTGGAAGTTCGATATATAGAGGTTTGACTGTAACTCCTTTGATCTAACATAATTTCGGTAATGGTTGGCTCGTCAGATCGGGGGATTAGGGGAAGGGATTCGAAATCATGGAATCCGAATGAAATTCGCTAATTTCTCATTATTAACAATTTATTAACATCAATCTAGGAACTGAGAAAAAACTGTATGCTTTCAATGAGATGTACGCTGGTCAAAATAAGAACAACGCTGCAGGAGACTTTTTCTAGAAATAACAATGAAGAAATTTAATAAGATTGCTGATGACTTTCCTCTGAGAGGACATTCGTTTGTCCTTTGCGATCGGGATCTTGGGACAGTAAAGCGAATGTTCAACAGATATGACAGATTTTTATAACCATGTGAAATCCAATCTCTTATAAGCGAAATCCTGTAATTATTATACATCAAGATTCACCGTCAAATCTGTTGCAAACAATGAAATCTGTAACTGCTTAAACAGGACAGGTGACTTTCATTTTTTAAGAGGACTTATCCCCCAAATTGAGATTTTGGAAAAAGATTCTACTGGGTGACAAATGTTTTCAATTATCAACATTCATGATGCTTAAACATTAGATAGAACATTAAAAGAATGATTTCAAACTATCTATTTTATAGAGGTTTTCAAAAGAGTATTACAAAGTAACGCTTGTCGCAGAAAGGACATAAGTCCAAAAAAAAAAAATAATAATAATAATAATAATAATTAATTTCAGTGACGAAATGAAACGTAATTTAAGGTGAGGTAATGATCCTACTTGTGGCTACATTAGTCATAAATATTTTCGAAGAATTTAGTTCATTTCTGAATGAAATAATCACTTTTTATTGGGCCATTCCAGCGTTGCGTGCACTGTAAAAAAAATTCCGAAACGTTACTGCTTGTTTCCGTGGAACATCTCGGGATTTCACACGTTTTCACCTATTTCCCCATAAAAACAAGTACATTCACAAAAACGTTTCCTGAATCGCTACAATTGCACGCGTGCAGACTTTTCACTGTTGTGGAAAATATTTTTAGCAACCAGTTTAAAGATTGAATGAGCGTGTTTATTAAGTGTATCGGCCTATGATTGCTTACGACTTGTCCAGGTTGACTAAGCTCTTAATGATGAGCGACAAAGTCAGTGGATGGCTACAGCTTTGCAAAACAGGAACTGCAGGCAAGAGATATGGCTGGTTCCTTCTTGCATAGCTTTGGCCGTGGTCGATCTGATTTCTATGGAGCCTTCTTGGTAAATCAAGAAGGTTATGTTGTTGTTGTTGTTGCTTGCCCCACTTGGCAGACCGAAACATCATATCAAGTCCATGAAGCCGTGCGAACAAAGTCCCTCCAAAACAGCAGAAGGGTCGGAATACAGCTGATTCAGGTCACAATCGATGCAAGAGAAAATATGGGCGGGAGCAGCCTGAGTCAAATTGCATTTTGGGCACAAGGGAAAAACCTTAATACCAGCAACATGTCGCTGTGCTCGAGTGTGTCCATTTCTCAGTCGGGCTAGGACGATATGATGTTCTCTACTACTTGCCCGAAGTAAAGCAGCACTAGGGCGGGATGCTTTGTACCATTCATGAATAGGAGGCTGTCTCCAAGAGGAACTGATGCTTTGCTTAACACGAATTGCAATTTCTGAAAAAGAAAGGCATCCGTTATGAGGAGAAATCTCTCGGCTCCCTTGACGAGCCAGCCCATCAGTAATCTCATTTCCAAATACATCAACATGTGACGGTATCCATTGAAAAGTAATGGTGAGACGTTTACTCAAGTGTTTTAGATGTTGGATTATGTTCAGAGTCGTTCTGTCACCTTGTTTCCATCATTCAGACAGATGCTGAATAGAGCTTCGGCTATCACTCAAGATCCAAATATCAGTACTGACACTCTCTGTGACGCAATAATTCAGAGCCTCCTCAATGGCTAGAAGTTCGGCCCGGAAGACGGAGCAAAAATTGGGGTTTTTAATACAAATCTTAATGCCGTTTCCTTCTCTGATATAAATACCCCTACCGGAGATAGCGCCGTCACCCCTGCTACCGTCAGTAAGGTTCTAATCAATAACACTAAACCTACTTAATTTTTCTAAAAGGTTCTAGAGACATGATTGGCTTTAACAGGGGATATTTCGCATTTCTTCAGAGAGTTTTAAGGTTAATTTCAGAGAGGTTACTGACTTTTAGCGGAAAACGTTCCTGGTTTTTCCAAGATATGTTACTGGAAGAAATTGGGCTCATCAGCTGCCTATTATTTTCCAGTAACGTTTCTGAATCGTTTTTACAGTGTGTGTGGCTTTTTCACACCATTTCTTAACAAAAAACAATAAAAACCAATATGATATTTTTTAAATATCTCTTAATAGTTTCTATTGGAGTTACAGAACATATGTAAGAGTTTTTAGGTGCCAGTGTTTTTTCCTAGGATAATTCAAATTTTTTTTATAGCATTTTAAATGCAGCGTTACGTGTGTGACTCGGAAAATCTGATAATAAGCTGTACCTCTTATTTTTTTGTAACTCCTTGTGAAGTTTTGAAAGGTAAATGAACAGTATTTTTTGCACATGTGTCTAAGTATACCAAGTAAGTATTCCATAAATATTTTTTTTCTAAAGCTCGTACAGTAGCAATAAAAAATATTTTGTTAGCGTTACGTGTGTGACTGCGTGCAGAAGTTGAGGGGGATTTCCTAATAAAAATCCAGTTTACGTGGCATTTTTGCCAAATTGCGCACAGAAGTTCTTTGGTGCTCAGGAACTCACATGGAGATTTTGTCCCCCTGGGGAAAGGGGTATGTGACTCCCCCCCCCCTCATGGGGATCTTCCTAATTCAAATTTAGTTAACATCGGATCTTTGCCTAATTTGGCAGAGGTTCTTTGATGCTCAAGAATTCACTTAGGGATATTTTTACATCCCTATGGGGGGTTCGACCCACCTTAGGGGTTTTTTGCTAGAAAGTCCGTGAAAAGGGATAGTTAGGCCTATTATAAACAATGATAACATTTTTTGAATCTAAAAAAAAAGCCTAAGACGTCTGAATTTAAATTTTGAGACATAAAATTGCTCTTTTCTACACATTGGCGGGAAGTTTTATACTATTTTTACTTCCTTTTACAAAAAAGGAAGTATTGTATTCGCGAAAAAATTTTCACTCAAAAATCGGCCTTAATTTCCATTTTGCTCACCCCCGAATCAATGTTGAGTTTTTTGTTCGACCACACGTACATATGTACCTAAGAACGTATAGACGCCCGAAATATCCATTTTGAAGTTCCCGAGTTAATTACAACGAATTTTCTCGTGACGTCTGTATGTACGTATGTATGTGCGTATGTGTGTATGTATGTCGAATAACTCAAGAACGGTATGTCCTGGAAAGTTGAAATTTGGTACGTAGACTCCTAGTGGGGTCTAGTTGTGCATCTCCTGTTTTGGTTGCATTTGGGTGTTTCTAAAGGGGTCTTTTGCACCTTTTTGGGAGGGGGGGAATTTATTGTTAATTTCGATGCAAACTCAAGTGGTGTTATAATTTGGCGGACACTTGGCGATATATCGCCAGTCTTTTGGTCGCCAACTTGGCGACAAATTTGGCGATTTTTTAAAATCTGGTTTTAATGTGGCCATTCTTAGTGATATTTAGAGAGTTAGAGAGAGAATCACATTAAAATTGCAATAATAGGGAAATAACATTAAATTGGTGTGAAAGGAAGTCATGTGATGCACACATCAGCTCGTTTTTCTTTTATTTAAGTCTGATTGTTGAAAATGTGTCACTGGACACAGCTCTTGTTTTCGAGGTAGACCTTGCAACGACGCCAGTAAATACTTAAACTGAAAGGATATATTCACAAAACAAAGAATGAAGTGAAATTAATTTTTATTTGTATACGAATTAAATAGTAATATCAAGCTTATAATTTATCACGAACTTCTAACACTTATTATGTGGTTTAAAACTATTTGGAATGTTTTAAATTATCTGTAGAATTTATTCACTTCTCTTCTCAAAAACCAAAAATTATCAAAAAATATTAATTCAATTTAAGGTAAATAGATCATTGTATTTTTGATCTTAAAGTAAGTACATACTTTAAGATTGCGATTGTACAAACATATGATTGCGAATACTTAGTTTGAATTGCTCTTTGGGTATAAAATAAGCAATTCTTACTTATTTATTTATTATTATTATTATTGTTGTTATTATTATTATTAATTATTTTTTAAACACTCATTGAGTCTTTGTTTCTTTGCCAACACACAATATTTTTAGTTGAACTATGTAAAGTACTTTTTTCCGTAAATATGATACGAAAAACTGGTTTTATAAGGAAAACCACTCAGGAACGTTACGTTGTGTGTCATCTTTCAAAAAACCTCGTTAAAAATTTTCTACCGAATGTTTGAACATGAAAGTCTGGTTACAGGTATTATGTATCAAGTTAATTTATGATCTGAGATATTTTTCTTCTTAGTCCCCCAATTTGATTTTGGAGGAATTTTTTTTTCCTTTTGCTATACGTGTGTGACCAATGAAAAATAATCTGCATATTTGGGGGGGGGGTTAAAAACTTATCAAAAGTCTTTATTAATAAAAATTGAAACATAATTATAATAAAGCATCTGTGTTCATGATATTTGATAGTCCCCCCCCCCCCCAAAAAAAAAAGAATGATTAAGCAAAAAAAAGGCTCTTACATTTATTTCATTAACACTGCATTTTTCTTACTTCGTATAAATGTTATCAAATAAGGCAAAAATCTGACATAAAAATGTTTTAAACTCAAAATTAATGCTAGAATTGAAAAGTAGATATTTTTTCGTAAAAAAATAAGTTTTGTTTCTATATTGTGCGAAAAAAAATATTTGGGTGGGTCAGGACCACTTTTCGTGGAATTGCCCTATTGATTCCTGAAAAATTGCATTAGTTGGACTTATGCCCTTTCTGAAATAATCGATTCTTCTTCTTTTGGTGCTTAATTGCACAGTTTTATTTTGATGAGGACAACTATCTGAGTGCTTTGCCTCCCTTATGCATGATATATTTTTATTACACGTATAAACAACGCATGGAAGAATTTACATCACAAAGAATGGAGGGTGCAACCGGAGCGGGAGTCGAGCCCACCGCCTCAAGCGTGCCAATGTCAAGAAGTCACTCAGACCGCTCGGCCACTGAGGCCCCTAAATAATCGATTCAGTTAGCGTAAAATAATTTCTGGATAATATTATTAGTCCAGTCAATAGATACATTTTACCTTACAAAAAATGGGGTCAAAGATTTTTTTTTTAATTTGTACATATTGATGCCGACATGGGAAAACCAAATTATACAACACGAAAGACCCCGGGAGAACTTTTGGGGGCCGAAAAACCTCAAAAATTTATGACTTTTTTTGTTTTTTCCAAAATATCTCCGAAATGGTTCAACTTAGGAAAAAATGTCAAATACAAAGTTTAAAGAACATTAAATTTCCTACAACTTTCGTATTTACAACATTTTTGTAGCACAAATAACAAGCTTGCTATAGCTCTTTGAAAATAGGCAGTTTTCCTTCACTCTGCAAAAAAAAAAAAAAAAAAAGCATTCACACCGAAAACAAGGCGTCACAATTATTAGAATTCGAATAGAAACTTTAGTTTCAGAGAGTTTATCGACAGTTTTGAGTTTCCTGCTCCTTCCCCACAGCTCACGAACTAACATTTCCGGTCTGACAGGGGTAGTCTTTATCAGACTCAAATAACAGATGATATATTGCAGTTTGTAACTGGACTATACATTATATACATTCATTTGAGGCATATAATTCGTACATTCTAGTCTAATTATTACAAACAAAGATGCGATCTTTAAATATTAATGTGAATGAATGAATATTAGGCAGCTAATAAGCAAACAATCAACACAATCATGCATCCTATGTTGATACAATAATAATAATAAAGCCTCCCCCCAACCGCTCATGAACTAATATTTCGGATCTGATAGAGGTAGTCTTCATCAGACTCCAATATTATTTCATTTATATTTCAGTTTGTAATTTAATTACATAATCTACACATTCATTTAAAGCACATAATTCGTACCATCTTTTCTAACTATTACAAGCGAAAATGCGATAGTTTAATATAAATGTGAATTAATAAATATTAGGGTGCTAATAAGTAAACAATAGACGCAATAATGCACAAATGAAGGTACAATAGTAATGCGTAATGAACACTTCGAAAATATTCTGCAGAAACTGACTTTTTAAGGCATGAAAAACCCAAAAGAATTACCTTTCAAAATGGAAATACAACTGTTGAAATTTAATACGTACATCTAAATTACAGGGAGATTCATTCGACCTTAGAGCAAATAGAGAAAAGACAACAAAATACGTTGTTTATCTTCTTCGAAGCCGTTTTGAAGGCCCAGGTTCTCCTTGTTCAGAATCTGTAGGGGGTAGAAAGAATCTGTGCAGGGGCGGCAAATACGGGGGTCAAGAGGGGGCGGTCGCACCCCCAAATTTTTTGAGCAGAATAATAGAAAATGGGTGAATTCAAAGTATGTTAGTCGGAAATCAATGTTAATTAAAGGAAATCTCGCTGGTTCTCAGCAACTATTTGATAAAACTCGACACATTCTCACACTAGAAAAAGTGTTTTTCGTTATTTGGATGATGACTTTGAAATTCATGAAGTATTTTCGGCTTTTTCAGAACGAAGAAAACTAGAGAACCATGGTTAATTTTAACTAAAGAAGACATTGCTTCATATAGGCTAAATATTTCACACTTGTGTGCCCAGTGTAACGAAGGTATGTCCAATATGAGAGGCTCGTGAAAAGTGGTGTGGCAGCATGGTTTTCACAAGAAAATTCCTTAATATTTTACATTTACTTTTACGCTCATTTTTTAAGTGTATAATTATTTAGTGAGTGCTTTTTGCTTTCTTCTGCTAGAAACACGTTTCAGCTGCTCAATACATTATAAGGTTTTCAGAGAAACTTCTTAAAAATGCATATGATTATTGAATAAAAAAAGACATATCAACCAAATACCATTTATGGGGCTCTATATTTATGCAATCGCGGAGTGACACACGATAATCTTCCAAGAGTTAAAACGATAAAAACATTTCTCTATAACTTCAAAGCAGTGATTTGGCGACTGGAAGAATTATTGCAAAACGATTCTTTCAATGGTGGAAAAGCTCATGCCCTTTAGCATGTATGACTTTGTTTGAATTTTTATCCAGTTTGTTTGCATCGGGAAAAAGTTTTTGAAAAATGCTTTACTCTATCAAAATCTATATCTACAATCCGCTACTCGACAATTCAAACCACAGTTCAGTCTACAATTGATGTGTGCACCATTCTACCACAGTTCAATCTACAATTGAAACTGAAAATAGATTTTTTATAGATGTATATTGCAATCAATCGTGAAATTTTTCAAAAAAATCCTTCCTCTAAGCCAATTTTAAAGAGGCGAAAAAAAAAAAAAATCCACATGATGATGTGAAGTCAAACATTGATTTTTGAATATTTTGTATGAAGTAATAGATTCAGTTTCGAATGAAATTAACACGATAATGAGATTTGATGATAATTATTTGTTTGTATGGTCGACTGGCATTATGGTTATTTGGATTGGATTATGAAAACGAAAAATAAAATGTTTCAACAGTGAGTAAAATTTTTAGCGTGAGGCAAGAAAAATTACAAGCAATATACCGAAAGAATGGTTTTCACATCCAGAGACTGCAGTTTCGTCCTTGTTATGGACTCATAAGTCTGGAATAGTGAATAACAGAGCTAGATGATATCCCATTGATCTGAGAGCGCCGACATGACTAGATTATTCAGTGATGAAAAGTTTAAGCACCTCACAGTTTTTGAAGTAGCCAAAGTGATTTTGAAGAGCAAGGTATAAAAAGTGTTTTAATTCATAACTTTGTGTTACTTCAATTATTTTTTAACTATTACAATCAGCTCAGCTGATACAGAAAGATTTTTCGAAACACAAGGGGGGGGGGATACTTTTTCCATTTAGCTGAATTGGCAAAACAGCACGACATTGGGCACTGATAGATTAGTAACACGACTCCCCTGCTCTTCCAAATTCCAAAAATCATGCATTATAACTTTTCCAAAAGGTATAAAATTTTTAGTAGTGGGATGTTTTGTATTGTAACGGATTCGGTGCGACTTCCACTTTCTTGAAATGAAGACACAGTTCTTGATAAAAACACAGGAAATTTATTTACACTATGTACAGGAGAAACCGTTAACAACTGCTAAATTATTCATCAGCAATTATCACACAACACCGTAAACTCAACGTTTACACACGTATTTACTTCCAAATACGAAAACAACACAGCGAAATGCCTCGCTATAAACAGAGCTAATACACACACTCAGTTCGAAATCTGAATCGAAAACTCCCTGTTTATCCATCGCTAACGGCTTAAATACACCGAAAAGAATTTTCTCAAATATTCCACACGCTTCTCGAAATGCGTTGACCGTTATCAAATTTTATCAATGAACAAAAAGGGAATAGGGGTCGTATATTTTAGCCATATGAAAAAGGGGTTGTATATTCATTACGGGAAACTATTTACAGGTTACGTTACTACAATAATTACTATTTACAGGATTTGTAACATTGCCCCCTTCCTAAGGACTGCACGTCCCGGGCAGTACAATCCCCAGAAAGGGTGCCAAACTTCTATCACATGTTCACAAATATACACATTAATTAATAACTAACAGATACAGAAAATACAATAATAACAAGAAATATTACTAAACATTAAAAGCAAAAATTATCTACAACTTTTATGTTATCAACCATGGTTGTTTACGTAATACTCATGAACTATGGCCATAGTATGGGGCTAACCGATCATAATGTACAACCCTAGGTTTTGCATTAGGTGATTTCTGGATCCTCACTACGACGTCATTTAGTCGGTTAAGGACTTTGTAGGGTCCATCCCAATGCGACTGCAATTTGGGTGACAGACCTTTCCGTCGGATGGGATTCCATAACCAAACCTTGTCGCCTTCGTTGAATTCATGTCCAGTAGTCCTTGTGTCGTATCGGGTCTTCATCTTCTCCGCCGCGATGTTGATTCGCTCTCGTGCGAAGTTATGAACGTCTTCCAACCGGGCCTGGAGATCCTGGATGTACTCCTCAGGCGATGAAGGCGCACCCGGAGGACGACCGAAGACGAGATCACAAGGTAGCCGAAGCTCTCGTCCGAAGAGCATCTGAGATGGGGCATATCCGGTAGTCTCGTGGACAGCACTGCGGTAGGCCAGCAGGAACAAAGGTAGCTTCTTGTCCCAATCCTGTTGATTTCTGGATACCATAAGTGAGAGATTATTCAGGATTGTGCGGTTAAATCTCTCCACCATGCCGTCCGATTGTGGATGTAGTGGTGTTGTCCTAGTTTTCTCAATTCCGAGAATTTGACATAGGCCCTTAAACACAGCAGAGATGAAATTCCTCCCTTGATCGGAATGAATCTGCAAAGGTGTTCCATATCTCGAGATCCAATGTTGGACTAGAGTCTCTGCTACGGTGGTAGCCTCTTGATCTGGAATGGGATATGCTTCCGGCCATTTGGTGAAGTAGTCGATGGAAACAAGAATGTATTTGTTCCCATCAGCAGTTCTTGGTAGAGGACCCAGGATGTCGATCCCAATTCGTTCGAAAGGAGCTCCAACGTTGTACAGATGTAGCTTCCCTCTGCTTCTCTTCTTCGGTCCTTTACGAGCAGCACAGGCGTCACAAGAATGGCACCACTTCTCCACGTCATCCTTCGCCTTGCTCCAGAAGAAGCGCTCCCGAACTTTATTGAGGGTTTTCAAGACACCAAAATGTCCTCCAGTCGCACTACTATGTATTTCTTTCAAAACATCTGAAATCCTTGATCGGGGAAGTAGTAACTGCCACCTAGATGTTTTACCGTCGTCAGATTCCCATTTCCGGTGTAGCACGCCGTTCCGTAAATGGAGTGAGTTCCATAAAGCCCAGTATCTTTTTGTTGCAGGACTGAAGATGGAAACGTCCTGCCAGCTAGGGCGTCGACTGTCACTTTCCATGAACTCTAAAATCGGTTTTATGTCGGGGTCTTCAAGTTGATCTTTTCGAACTTGGTCATCACTCCATGGATCAGGTTCTGATGATGTTGGAGTCACTGTCACCTGATAGGCGGTAGGGCTAGTCGTTCCATACTGTTTCTCGATTCGGGAACAATAGTGGCAGTTCTCAGGACAGGGTCTCCTTGATAAAGCGTCAGCATTACCGTGAGATAACCCTTTTCGATGCTTGATCTCCATGTCATATTCCTGGAGCCGCTGTATCCATCTGGCTATCTGGCCTTCCGGATTTTTGAAGTTCAAAAGCCAAGTTAATGAGGCATGATCTGTCCGAAGCAGAAATTTTCGGCCGTAGAGGTAATGATGGAAGTGTTCTACTGCTTTCACTATGGCCAGTAACTCCTTTCTGGTGACGCAGTAATTTCGCTCCGACTTTGATAAGCATTTGCTCCAGTAAGCGATGACATGTTCATTTCCGTCAATTTCTTGGGATAAAACAGCTCCAATTCCCTCGTTGCTCGCATCAGTGTCCAGGATGAAGGATTTTTCAGGCTGAGGATAGGCGAGGATAGGCGTTGATGTTAAAGCCTCCTTCAGTCGTAGAAATGCATCTTCGCATTCTTTGGACCATTCAAACTTTTGCTTGCTCTCCGTCAGCTTATGCAAAGGTCGTGCAATGTTGGAAAAACCCTTCACAAACTTCCTGTAGTACGTGCAGAGCCCCAGGAAACTTCGCAACTGATGGATGTTTTCGGGACGACTCCAACTCCTGACCGCAGATACCTTCTCTGGATCGGTTTGCACACCCTCAGAAGAGATGATGTGACCAAGGTAGTTCACTTCCCGGCGGAACAAATTACATTTGGACGGGCTTAACTTCAGATTGGCTTCCTTAAGCTTTTGCAGCACCTTCCTAAGATTTGCCAGATGTTCTTCGAAGCTGCGTCCCACGATGATGATATCGTCTAAGTAGACCAGACAGGATTCGTAAGAAAGTCCTCTTAACACTGTCTCCATAAGACGCTCGAACGTAGCTGGTGCATTGCAGAGGCCGAAGGGCATCACTTTAAACTGCCATAAGCCTTGTCCAGTTGTAAAAGCTGTCTTTTCTCGGTCATCAGGGTGTATCTCAACCTGCCAGTAGCCGCTCTTCAAGTCCAGGGTCGAAAACCACTTGTGTCCGGAAAGAGTGTCCAAGGTGTCGTCTATCCGTGGAAGAGGGTAGCTGTCTTTCTTGGTGATTTCATTCAGCCGTCGGTAATCGACACAAAATCTGGTGGAGCCATCTTTCTTTCGGACCAAGACGATGGGAGAGGCCCAAGGACTGGATGACGGTTCGATTACATCATTCTCCTTCATCTCTTTCAGGAGGGTCTCAACCTCTTCCTTCTTGGCGAACGGTAGTCGTCTTGGATGCTGTTTAATAGGGGGGTGTTCTCCAGTGTAGATCCTATGCTGCGTTAAATTCGTCCGGCCCACATCCTCCGATGTAGATGAAAACAGATGCTTGAAGTCGTCCACCAATTGTTCCGCAGCAGTTCTTTGATCCTTCGATAAGGGTGCACTCCCAATTAACTTCGATGTCAAGGACTCAGAAGACACAGTCTCGGGGGAATTGATTCTTCTAATGATGCAGTTTACGGGAGTACAAGTTGCTAACACTTCGCCTTTCCGGATATTCCTTGGCCTTTCACTCACGTTGGCGACTCTCACAGGAATTACATCCTTGGAAAGGTCCACAAGCGTAGATGCCACCAGCACTCCTTTTGGGTTATTGCTTAAGTTGGGGTATTCAATGAGTCCAAATCTAAAACTATTGCTTTCTTCAATGGAGCCGGGTATTAATGATTCTGACCTTGAGGGAATTGATAAATCTGTTTGGCCAATTATTTGATGAGCGGATTTTACATCACTTTCTGCGGGAAAGACTGCTATGTCTTCTCTCGTCGAGTGCAGCTCGTTAGTCTTGAAATCGAGGTTGAAGTCATACTTCTTTAAAAAGTCCAATCCGAGAATGAAGGGGTCTATGATAGCAGCAACGAATGCGGTATGATAGTAAATGGCATTTCCAAACACAATTTCTAAGTTCACTTTACCTTCAATCTCGATCTTGTCACCTGTCACAGTTTGGAGGGTAACGCAGGGCGGCGTCCACAGAATGTTGAGTCCAAATTGACGAGCCACATCTGTTCTAATGATCGTAACATTGGCTCCAGTGTCAATAATCAGTTCGCAGGGAAACCCGTTTACATATGCGTAAACAAACAGTCCATTACTGCCGCCACTCGTCGATGAAATCTGGAAAACTTTAAGATGGGGCTCATTCCAATTTGGCGACCTCCGCCCCGCGAGATTGCCATGGCTTAGTTTTCCTGGACCTGTGAGGGAGAGGTGCTCTTCCCTCTGGTTTCTTGGCGAGCTTCACAGTTTCTTCGCAAGTGACCCTCGCCGCCACATTTCCAACACTTAAGTGATTGTCCATTTTGGTCCTTGGGAGCCGAAGTCCTTTTGAAGATTCCTGCAATTTCTTTTATTTGCTTTTCCAGTTCAGCAAAGCGTGACGAAACCGGATCAGGCTCATCAGTTTTGACGCCGCGGATCGAATGGCGATCCTTGCGGGTTGCTTGCTGGGCGGCCTCCAACTTCATTGCATACACAACAGCAGAATTCAGGTCTTTGACATCCGCCATCCGTAGAGCTTTCTGGATTTCCGGATCTCGAACCCCGTCGATGTAGTAGTTGAGTGCCAGGTTGTCCCGAACATCCGCAGGACAGTCGCAAAAAGCAAGATGAGACAGTCTTTCGATGTCCGTCGCGAGCTCTTGCAGGGTTTCTCCGGTTCTCTGGAAACGGGACTTCAACTGGAGTCGGCTGAAATCTTTCTGGCACTTCTCACCGAAGCGAAGCTCCAACGCAGATGTGAGGGCGGCGAAATCCAGGCGCTGGCCGTCCGGAAGGTTCTGAAGAATGTCCGCTGCGTCACCTCTCAGGGATGCTGCAAGATGGCAGGCCTTGGTAGCAGAGTCCCATCCGTTCGCTTCCGCCACTATCATGAACTGAGTTTTGTAAACCTGCCACGAAGTTTTCCCATCAAATGTGGCAAGTTTAATGGACGGTCGAGCAACCGATGTGGGAGCGCCAAACTGTACAGAGCTGCTTTCCGCGGTCGCCAATCTCCTTTCCAGGTCTTTAAAGATGTCTTCTTTAAGTTGATGAAATTTTCTATCTTCTTCTTCCAGTTTATTTTCTACAGCATTGCATCGGCCTTCCACGGAACTTAATTTTTCTTCAAATTTCTCTTCGATAGCATCAACTCGATGCTCTATCTCATTAAATTTATTTTCCATCACAGTCTTTACCGAAGTAAGATCGTTTTTAATTTCCTCTTGGTTAGAAACTAGGTCATTTTTCAGCACCGTTAAATCACTTTTCAATTGGTTTTGATTAGCCGCCATATCATTTTTTAATTGTTCTTGATTAGCTGCCATATCATTTTTTAATTGTTCTTGATTAGCTGCCATATCATTTTTTAATTGTTCTTGATTAGCTGCCATATCATTTTTTAATTGTTCTTGATTAGCTGTTAAACTTGCAGTCCAGTCACTTTTTAATTGTTCTTGATTAGCCGCCATATCACTCTTCACAGAGGTGATTGCGTCAAGAAGTTGTTTTAATTGTTCATCCATTGCGCGAGTAATCACCATAAAAATAAAGTCCTAATTCAAAAAAAGTCTTTATGAAAAAATGTCCAAAGTCACACTTACTCCAAGAAAGTCCAGAAGAAGCCCCACGTTGGGCGCCAATTGTAACGGATTCGGTGCGACTTCCACTTTCTTGAAATGAAGACACAGTTCTTGATAAAAACACAGGAAATTTATTTACACTATGTACAGGAGAAACCGTTAACAACTGCTAAATTATTCATCAGCAATTATCACACAACACCGTAAACTCAACGTTTACACACGTATTTACTTCCAAATACGAAAACAACACAGCGAAATGCCTCGCTATAAACAGAGCTAATACACACACTCAGTTCGAAATCTGAATCGAAAACTCCCTGTTTATCCATCGCTAACGGCTTAAATACACCGAAAAGAATTTTCTCAAATATTCCACACGCTTCTCGAAATGCGTTGACCGTTATCAAATTTTATCAATGAACAAAAAGGGAATAGGGGTCGTATATTTTAGCCATATGAAAAAGGGGTTGTATATTCATTACGGGAAACTATTTACAGGTTACGTTACTACAATAATTACTATTTACAGGATTTGTAACAGTATTATAACTTTTTAGTCAATGAATCAAAATTTTAATTGTTTCTAAACACTAATTTTATTTATACTAAACCGATTTTATGACAACTTCTTGTTAGCTAATGTGTGTTTGGTTTCGTTTTGGGGTTATACATATTTAAGAAACTCGACCCCCCAAATGAAATGGTGAAATGCCGCCCCTGAATCTGTGGTCCTTGAATTGTTCATCTCCTTGCTGCTGTGATTCCAAAAGCTCCTAGAACAAATCATCTTCTAAAGTCTCATCCAAAGATGAAATTTGTGCAACATTTTCACAATTTATGCCACTGCAGTGTTTGCACATGCTGCAGCATTTCAAACCCACCTTGCAACAAGAACAGGCTTTAGTACAATTTTTCTTGCAGGTACAATAAGATACAATCTTCAAAAGAGTCTGAGGAGCTGAATCTCTTTTCAAGTCAACAGGCAATAGACCTTGCATTCTGTGTTCCCAACCCCATTTCCCTAGATCAATTATGTTGCCCAACCAACTTAGAATTTGCTGGTAGCACCAATATGAATGATAACATCCAGCATTTTTTTTTTTTTTTTTTTTTTTTTGCACTCTGTAGGTGGCCATGCGAGATTTATTTTGGCTCTGTATACTGGTTTTATAAAAAGATTAAATCGCAAAGTATCCAAAGATTGGTTCAAATACCTTACGAAACCTGTGTATAATATTTTCAAAATATTTTCTCCAGCTGCAGCTACAGCATCATGATGACTAATTGGATCCATAAATACTTCAATAGCTTCCGAAATTTCAGGAATTTTTTTGACTATGTTGCACAACTTAATTTTGCCTTGTCCAAAGATTGCCGATGTCGTATCACACCCGCTAAACGCATAGATAAAAACAATATTGCTGGGGTCAAACTTAAAGGATTTAGTGGGAAGAAAACAAATCACAAGTATTCCCTATTCCAGGTTTTAAAAAGAACAAGTTGCTGAAAGGCTGTCCTAAAGCTGTCATCAGCACCATCAGATCCATATTCTCGCCCGCTATAACAATCTTTTCAATTTCCTTCACCTTTGAAAGAACAGTAAGTAAGTCGGCATCTTCTTGAGCCTGCCTGGCTTCAATGTCACCCTCTTCGAAATACGTCTTAAGAAGTTGGATAAGGCGATTCTTGTTGTTATTATTTGCCAGAAATCTTTCTTCAGGAATTTAGCTTACCAAGTTGGGTTAAACCATTACTTCAAGGGAAGAAATTGATTGCTCATTGATATAGCATTTGTGACAGGCAGCGTGAATTGTCACTTCTTTTAAGTCCTTCAAAAATCACTGATGTTCCTCCATTTTGACGTTTTGCTCTGAAGAATCTCTGAAGATTTTCTATTCTCTTCTCCTTCACAATCCTTATTTTGCCTTCATTCAAACTGATTTAGCAATTAAAAAAAACATCTTGGTCAGGCGTAATCATTTCTACAAAAAAAATTGTAATACAGAACACACAGATTGATAAAACATACTCTTGCTCGAACTCTGAAATGACCAATACGCGTAGCTATTGAGTCGATATATCGCATTTGGAGAGAAAAAAAAAAAGGATAGAATGGGGATGTTTTGTTTATGTTAAAGGGAACAGAGGCTGATTTACCCTCAACTGCGAAAGACAAATCATTTCCAAGGTCAGGCAACCGGCGTTTCTCCTTTTTTCCTTCGTTATCCGATGCGCCTTTACGCACTTTGCTGAGGCGTTCAGAAAAAGTGTGACTTTCAAGTAGTTGTAACTCGCTTGCTTTTCATGCTACAAAAATGTTGTAATGACAAAAGTTGAAGGAAATTTAATCATCTCCAACATTTATATTCGAAGTTTTTCTCTAATTTTAACCATTTTTGAGATATTTTGGAAATACCACAAAAAGTCACAAATATTTGGGGGTTTTCGGCCCCCAAAACTTCTCCCGAGGTCTTTCGTGTTGGATAACTTGGTTTTTTCATATTGGCACTAGTATATACAAATTAAAAAAAAAAATCTTTGACCCCATTTTTTGTAAGGCAAGTCCGTTTTTTTCTACCTATTGACTGGACTATATGTGTTGCCATTTCTCTCGCTTGAGCGTAAAGAAATTAAATTCTTGCATTTGTTTTTAGACTTTTTGGGTAACTACGAGCATTTGAAATATTTTCATTTTGATTATGTTTTCGCGATTTTAATCTATATCAGCGGTTTCCAACCGGTGGTTCGCGAACCCTTGGGGTTTCGCCAGAGGTTTTCAGGCGGTTTGCGAACAAAATATTGTAATGGCCAGAGCCGTGTCCAAGGGGAGGGTTTTAGGGGTTAAACCCCTCCCATTGGGGAAACAAATATGTGTCAAATGAAGAAAGTGATTGACTTAAATTAATTTTAATGTGAAAGTCTGCGTTTAGCGTTTTTTTTTTCTCTTTTTCTCTGAAGTTTTTCTGTAATTTAACTCAGTAATTCTGTATTTTTTTTTTCTCTTACTCAACTCAGTTGGACCTAAACCCTAAACGCTTACATTTCTTTCTTTTTTTTTGACTTGAAAAGTTTTACATTCCACTCAAATGTTATGTAATTTACAATTGTTAAAGCTTTACCGACTGAAATAATATTTTGGAAAAACTGTGGTGGTAGAACCGCTGAATGAGCTACCAATACAAAGCATTAATATTGCTTATTGTAAGGAGGTAATGATGAATTTGGTATATGTTGAGCTATGAAAATGTATTGGCGAGTGTGTTTAGTAATGTAATTTAAATCTACAAAAAGCTCGTTCTTGTTTAGTTTACAAGTAAGAAGGTATCAAGCATTATTTCAGAACCTAAAATCTGATGTGCAGTAGATCTTCGTTTTACGCGGGGGTTGCGTTCCACGGAAATGCCGCGTTAATTGAGACCTAATACTAGTGTTAAAATAGGGATTTGGTTCGCTAGATAACAAAATACTTCATTCTAGTGATGACTAATTATATTATAAGTTTAATGTATACTTATATCGACTTTCATACACAACATGCATAATTAATTTAGTGTCCTGTTTATAAAGATGAGCTGGCTATGATTGTTTTTGGCAGTCATCAAGAATTTTTCCCTGTAATTCTTTGCAGAGCATTAACGCATCCATGATCACTTGCGTCATTTCCAAGATAGAATTTTCCTTCACTAAACAATCAGAAAAATCAATTCTATTGTCTAGGAATGGCTCAAAAAATTCAATGTGAACGTTTTTGGTTGTGTGTCACCGACGTCGGTATCCTCGTTGATTTTGACCTACTTTCACTCCTAAAAGCTCTTTTTCCAGTGAGTTCTGAACTGTGTGAGTTTAATAACTTTACTTCTGGAAAGAGCTCTGAAACCAATCGTATAAAATGTCTCCAGTGGCCCAAGCTCGATTATTAGCACGCCAAAATGCAGTTGATTACACGTAATCTGCAATGTTTAGGAGTTTGGATTTTGAAAGAGAGAAAAATTTTATCTCTTTGCATAGCCGCATCCGCGTAAAACCGAAACTCGTCCGCGTAAAATAAAATAAAGGTGTCAAATCTTAAACCGCGTATAACTGAAACCGCGTAAAATAAACCCGCGTAAAACGAGGGTCTACTGTACATTCTACATTATAAAATAATTTGTGGGGAGTTTTTAATTCTTGTTGCAATAAACCGCATAGTAAACAGGTTTAATTCAAAAGAAACAAACAATGTTTGGTTAAAGTGAACCTGTAAAATGAAGGAATACTTTGGTTACCTGCCAGAATTATCCTTCTAGGGGAAGGGGAGGGGGCAGCAATACTTACAGGTGTATAAACGCCATACTGGGATTGTCAATTCGTAGTAAAACTAAAGGTTGTGAGGGGTTGAATTCCCCCCCCCCCACACACACACAGGTAAGATTAAAACCCCTCCCTTTATGAAAATCTGGACACGGGCCTGGTAATGGCGGAGTTTTAGGGCCGTGGTAGCCCGATCGGTAGAGTGTCGGATTCGGGACCGGAGGATCCTGGGTTCGAACCTCGATGGTCGAAGACCCCCCCCCCCGTCGAAGCCCCCCCCCCGTCGAAGACCCCCCCCCCCCCGTCGTCATTAAAGGGGACTGGGCGACGTTAAATATGCTCGTGGTCAGGGCCGATCCTAGGGTGTCGGCCGCCCGTGTGCAAAGACCTAATGTGCCGCCCCTCAAGAGTAATTTGCATATTTTGACTAAGCTTTAACGTCTATATAAATCTTTCTTTAAACTTCTATGCCAAGTTCGAATTTAAAAAAAGGGGGGGGGGCAGAAGAATGATCTTATAAAAAGAAAGAAATTTTTTATAGTAAGAAACACCTTAGGTACAGTTTATATCTTTGAAGAAAGTAATAGATACCAAAATTTACTAGTCGTAAAAACGCATTTTATAGTCTTTCTTCGGTGACATCAGAGAAGGGACGGAGGAAAGGTAAGCGTTGGGGGAGGTGTCAGGGATTCAGGGGAGGAGGATTGCTCCACGAAAATTATCGAATTGGCGTATGAAAAATAATTTTAGTTAATCTTTAGTTGTGTTTGGTTGCAAGGACAAAAGAGTCAAGTATATTCAAGGTGCATGGAGAAATTTTCACAATTGACGTGAAAATATCGAATTTTTTGGGACTTTTTCGAGACTTTAGGTGAAAGTAATGTTGCAGTTCTTTCCTATAATTCTTTCAAAATTGAAATCAAATTGAAGCTATTTTTTAAGACCGTAGCTTAGGAAGGATCGGCGTTCTTCCAGAAAAATCTCCGAAACTGAAGTTTTAAACCCGCAGGTTTGGGTTACCTTTGTTGACGTTGCAAGAGGGAGGGACATTCAATCGTCTCCCATCGAAAGATTTCGAAATATAAGTTTAAAACGCAAATTTAGGCCGTCTTTGGTGACGGTAGGGAATCTGGCGGCTATCCTCCGGTAATTTCTCGCCACTATTTTTTCAAAAACCCGTTAGATTTAAAACAATAGGGGAAACATGAAAATATTCCGAACCAAAATATTTTTCGGAACAAAAATCCTTTACAGGCTATTTTTGGGAAGGAAGGATTTTGGGGCTCTTAAGCGGATATTTCTAAAATCGCAGTTTTATATTATCTTTGGTGACGTTAACAAAACTGGGAAGCTTCTGTGGATCTTTCGGATATTTTTCAACGTTAGTATCTGAAAAATATAACTATAGACTTTTGTCCACCTCACCTCGACGATTGATGGATATGACCCAGCGCCGTGAAAAGTTACATAAGCCTGGCAGTTCTCCTCCGGAATTCTTTAGAAATATAAGTCCCAAAATCGTATTTTAAGCATTGTTTGATAACGATGGGACTAAGAGCGAACGGGGGTTCAGTGTGCTCTCACGAACTGTGTTTTTGAACCTGAAGTCAACTTCAGGCTAGTTTAGGCAGGAAGCTGTGGCTCCACGGAATCGTCTAAAAACGAAATTTTCAGGTATAGTGATTGCGTTGGAGAAAAGAGGGATCCGGGGTCTTTCCACAAAAGTTCTTGACTCTGATGTTTGAAAAACGCAATTTTAGTTTTTTTTTTTCAATACGTTAAGTGAGAGGGGGTGGAATTAGGGGCTTCTCGAAAGACGCTAATTGAGACTGTATTTGGTAGTAATGTTTGCGAATGGATTTCGGGGTCCTCCATTGCAAAAATTTCGAAAAATGCCAAAGCAATTTTATATGACGTTTGATGATAGGAAAGGCTGTCGTCTGTAAACACGTTTTGGATTTTGGAGCCAGCACTTTTAGGCTATATTTGATTAAGTTAAGGTGGAAGAGGTGAATCAGAAGCTTAATTGGGTCCTTAAGATCGATGGTTCAACCAGCGAAATTTTCCGAAAGTACAGTCCTAGAAACGCAATTTTAAACCTTCTTTAGTTTCGTCAAGGAGGATAGGGCATCTTTTTGTATCTTCGTTTTGGAGCCACATTTAAATTTTCTTCCCAGGGCAAGGGCCCTGTCCTCCTACCTGATCTGAAACCGGGTAGTTCATTCAAGATTTTAATCAGAAAAATGTTCATAAAGGGGGAAAAGTACAACATTTTAGTTCGTCATTCATATATGTTACTCTCAAGGGAGCCGCAGTTTTACACTTTCTCTCCACGCATCACGATTGTTAAACACAGAGTTTGTTACATAGTTTGTTGTTTGAAATGCTTGCGAGAGTATCTAATCAGTATACTTTTTTTTAAATAAATAAAATATGTATTCATTGTTTAGGTCTATAAATGCTTGGGGGGTAAACGGCCGCCCTCGGTGCTCCTTTTAGACGGCACCATTTCATGCTTCAGAAGGGGGCCTTTCCCCTCCCCTGTATACATGCCTGATTACCGGTTCTGTCACAAACTTTGCAACCAAATGAAGCATGTGTGTTAAGAGTAGATATTAATGAACAATAAACCAACAAAATGTTCCCTAACATTCTATTTTTCTTAAACTATGCTATGTTGTCGGGAAATCGACACATACTTTGACAATTGAACATTTAAAAATCAGCATATAAATTCTACTTATTATAAGTTATCTTGTGAGAAATTCTTGAGGAATTTTGCTTGATTATAAGAACCATATGATGCGGCCTGCGGCCGCCCCTTGCTTTGGCCGCCCTTGTGCGGCGCACACTCTGCACACCTGCTAGGATCGGCCCTGCTCGTGGTCTCAATATCCTCCAAGTGAAACGATACCTCTGGGGGTGCTAGCACCAGGTAGCTATTAGCTCCTGGACTAGTTCTAAATTCTCATTAACTGTTCGATCCGGTGATGGTGCTACCATCTATCGGTATATAAAATAATGGAGGCAAGGCACTTAGTATGCAGTCCTCGACATAAACACAGTTGTAGTCAGTTGTGACTCTGAATAGGAATAGGAATAGGCGGAGTTTTAACATGCCTGTTTCTGATGAAGTCTCTGATTCAAGCGGTTTCAAGCAAATTTTGCTCCTTTTTTATTTACTTGTCCCTCGCACATCCGATACAGGGCCGACGTCAGGAGGTGCTATACCCCCCCCCCCCCAGTTTTTCAGAAGTGGGGCCCACAAGTTTTCGGTATTTCATTTTTATTTTTCATACTTTTCATCAACATGCTACGAGCTAAGTTAATAGAAGAATATTTCAGACGAAAATAATGATATTGCGCTATTGATAGTATAAATTTTCGACTACATGAAAATAAAAGTATTTAACTATTTATTGACAATTCACATCATAAAATATTTTATCCATATTTTTCTAATACATTACATTACTTCTAAGATATATTACAACTAAAGAGAGGATTCTGGTTTCTCTCTTCCTCTCCACCATATAGAAGAAATATCTTAATCTCGTTCTTTGACTATCTTTTGGCTTGCAAGAATAGTGATGAAAAATGCACTAAAAATTACGAATTCAAATTCTTAAAATTCAAATTTTTTCTTGTTTATTGTAGAATTTTTTTTTCAAAATTTCATTGTTATAAACATCAGTAAAATTTGCATTTATATGAATGGGTACATTACTGGAGGAAGACGTTACTGGTATAAATACTGAAAACTCGAAGTTTGGTTGGAATACATAATAATTGGAAAATTTAAAATGGTTCACAAATCTTTTTTTTTTTGGGGGGGGGGGGCGGGGGGTCTCTGTTAGTAAAAAACCGCACTACAATGAAGGGATTGAATGAAGCATCCGACCTGGTCGAATCATGAGGTGTGATTCGGCCGTTTCGGCCTGTAATAATTTATGTTGAGAACATTCATTTTTACAATTATAATTTTATAAAATACTAGCAAAAATACCCGGCGTTGCCTGGGTTAGCAATAATGATCAGAAACAATCGTTACATGCATTTGTTTTCTGTTTTAAGTGAAAGAACTAAAAACACACCTTTTTGACGTGACTTAAAATCTAGCTTCTTCCTTACTCATAAAACTAAAGTAGCAGTAAGTAAAAAGAGCAAAATAGTATTCATTTAGAAACGAAAACACGAAATTTAAGCGTATACAAATTTGAAGAATTTCCGTAATATGAAATTAAACTTCACATGTTTAAAAAGATTTATCATTTAATACTTATTTTTACCTTCTCTGTATGTCTACTGAAGAACGAACTGTTTAAAAAAATGTAGCCACGCGCCCGTGATCCCCTTAAACTTGCTTTAGTTATTTTGGAAATTCTTAATTATTGTGGATTCTAGGTGCGATTTAAAATATTACCGAATTTGCGGGAATCGTTTAGGGATACCTTGGATAATGCTCCCCCTCCTTACTTTGTAAAACGGTATGTTACTAATTTTTGTTAAAGAGATATTGTCGCCATATGCTAAGATACTTTTGGTCACCATAAAATGGGGCTAAACAATTTCATCCGTAATGTTTCCAAAATAAATAGTAAAATTTGGCGATGGTTTGAATTTGTGCACAAAGTCACATTAATGGAAGTTTTTGTGCTGCTTATGGATTTGCCTAATTTAGTTGCTGGATTATTTTACAGTAAAAAAAAGTTTTTAAAGATTCTTTGATTGACGATATTTTGTTTACATGGTGAAAGCTGACAAACATTATTACGTAGTCTTTGACTTCAAAAACCGTGACAGTTGAAAAAACTGCCAAATGCATCCGCTACTGAAATCTTTCTGCATAAATTTTGGCGAGGTTTCTGCTGTTGGATTGGATAATGATTAAAAAAATCCAATCAGCACAAATAATAAAAAAAACCATTAATTACACTAAAGTTCCGTTTAAATGGAAAATAATCAACCAAATCTATAGTTATTATTAGCCAATCTTGGGGAAAAAACGTTACTTTTAAGATTTGACTTGAGAAAAGCCTCCAACAGTCAGACGAAACACAAAAACATTTAACAATTCTAACTATGAACCGGGAGTTGAGATGATACACTAAATAATGAATTGGGTTGAAGAAAGCCTTCGAACATGGAACAAAAAAAAAGTCCACATAACTCGTTTTTCATACAACTTAGAACTTTCTAACAAATACCATCCTCAGCAGAAAAATAAGCGCTTTCGATGGACACATAGTTTTAATATGTGCACGTATTTTTTAACCGTCATATTGGGGCATTTATGCGAAAATTTGGACAAATTAGAATAAAAAAGGAACTGTCAATCGGATTTTTATCGAACTGGTCTACAAACCTTCCCAGTACCAAAAAGAACAAACGGTGAAAGTTTCAGCCAAATCTGCCGGGTAGTTTCTGAGATCTGGAACAAATTTACCAAAGTCCATTTTTATATATATAGATTGTTCTTTAAGTTATACACAACTATAACAAGATGTAGTGGAAAATTATATTTAATTAAAAAGTTTGTGTGCTGAACCCTTGGAATCAGAAACTGTGCAAGATAATTGATAATATATTCTATTTAACTTGAAAGTTCCCAAGAAATAAATAAGTTACATTACATGATATAAAGTTAACAATTATATGAACAACTTAAGTTGCTTCAAAATGAAGAAGTCAAAAATATCACATTCTTGAAACATTTCTAGCTTTGAAACTTCCAAAAATAAAAAAAAGTACCAGTTTTCAAAATCTACCCGGACAGATGTCGCAGCAGTGAGAACCATTAAGAAATGTCTTTTAAAATTATATATTTTTTTGTTTTGTTATTAGTATAAAATTTCAGTTTTATTTATTTAAGTATATTTATGTAGCAATAAAAATTTACTCAATTCCCAGTCATTGATCAAGATTATTAATGACAATCTAGGATTATAAAATATCCAGAGAATTATAAAACGTAAATAAAAGCTGAATTTTTAACTTTTAGTTTTTACTCACCTAAATGTGAAGAGAATTCTCCTTCCTTGCGCATCTAATTTTAATCTAAATATTTTCTCTCTAGATAAATAAACTCATTTACAAAATGAACAATGATATAAGACTATAAAAGAAAAGTGAAATATATAAAGTTTTGATTTAATTTGTTATTTTAAAGAAAAAGGTTTTTGTGTGTATTAGGTATTTGTGTGAATTCACGTACATTGTTATTTTTGAGTATTTTCAAAAAATTATTTTTATCTATTGAAGTAGATTTAGTTTTTTAAAAGAAAAACTTTTTCATTAATACTGTTCCTACAAAACTTAGCAAAAAATCCGTTTTTATCTATTTTCATTGTTAAAACTTTTTTTAGCTTAATGCTGATAAAATTTCCCAGAGAATATATATAGAAATCATGTTGATGAACAAACACGACCGATAAAAATGAGCTATCCATAAACTCCCTTCTTTAAGATGGAAAAAGGGTTTCTTGTAGCTCCGAAA
This sequence comes from Uloborus diversus, assembly GCF_026930045.1. Lineage (NCBI taxonomy): Eukaryota > Metazoa > Arthropoda > Arachnida > Araneae > Uloboridae > Uloborus > Uloborus diversus. Next base: position 101,738,338 of record NC_072737.1, read on the forward strand.
CATATGCTTGCTGTTTCCTGAAAATTTGTGCCTCTTAACTTTGTTTTATCTTCTTTTACTTTTCAGCACACAGTATTTAATTCTCACTTATATGCACTATTTCATTATTATTATTTTTGAGATGAAAGGCTTCCCGTTTCTTTGTACATCATCAAACTAAAGTTCCTATTTTCAAAAAAAAAAAAAAAAAAAAGGGGGGAGGAGTATAACTTCTTGGTGATTGTTCTGCATCGCATCAATCGTCCCCTCCTCCCAGAACAAAGAGCCAGCGACGCCCATGGTATTCGGGTAAACACGACAGACGTATGCATCGCCGCTTGCACACCATGCGGCGGCAAACGAATGACTACCCGCTTTGGGCGCCCTACCAGCGAGCCACCCTCTCCTTTTTCTGTGGCCCATTTATTTTTCTCTACTTCGCTGTAATTGTCGACATCATGTTTTTATGGAAAATATAAGAAATATGAATATGTCAGTTGCCTAATTATCATATTTATTTATTCATCTATTTTTTAATATATATGACTTGTCATCGATTTCTACAATGTACTGATTCCTTGAACCTTGAAAAATGTTTAAAACGTACCTTAGTTAGATGTTTCCATCGGCCATCGGCCGTCTTTGAACCATTGACCAACAATCGGCATCGCCCAAAAATTGCCATCGGTCGAGCCCTAGTGGACACCCCTAATGGGTATCCTATGGGGTTAATGGGTATCCTATGCTAAGTCTATGGAGCTTCGACAAGACTGTCAAAATGTATTCAGAATATCGAGGTGTTCACATTAGGGATTGTTCCAAATAGAGAGAGCCCACTGTGCGGAAAATGTTTCTTGCGGTCTTCAATATTTTGTAGAAAGGGTGATTGATGATAATAAGGGAAAGGTTAAGGTGAAATCCTTGAAGAAAAGGACTTGGTCAATCATAACTATGACTGGCCAAGAAAATGTAGAGAAAATCGAAAAAGTAGCTTATTACTTTTTATAGCTCGATGATTTAATATAGACGTGATCCATTGCTGTAAAGAAAAAGATTTTCAAATCCTATAAGAGGAGGGGGAAGAGAAAGGGGCGCCCAATGTGCGGCGTCCAATTTTCCTAGACCGTTCCGGAGTAGACCCCCCTTCTGGTACGCGAACTGAGCTCATGCGAGCTCCCTACGTGGGTGCATGTGCAAAATTTTAAAGGGGTGGGGGTGGGGGTGGGGGGTCAGATATTGTCCCTGTGTTTTAGCTGGATATTTTCCGCATTGAAACCGATTTTAGTACAGATTAGAGTTATTAAAATTTTAGTTTTAATAATTCATTAATGACTGGAGAAGAAATGTTTTTACATTTTTTCAATGAAAAAAGTACTGAAAGCAAGGAAGTTTTAAATTCTAGGGTGGGGGGGGGGAGCATGAGCCCCTACTTACCCTCCCCAGCAGCACAGCAGTATCGGCCAATGTCATAACCACGGTGTTTGGTAGATTGGCCAATATCGGGTAAAGTTGGGTCGGCCAGCGTAAAATATTTATTTATTTATTTATTTAGAAGCTAAACAGCTGTACATATAGCTGCATGCCAAACGCCTTGCCTCCGGACACACTCAGGAAAGATTTACAACAACACAAGAGAAGGAAATAACACTCAGGGCAGCAGCGGGAATCGAGTCCACGACCTCCGGCTTCCGGCTTAGAAGACGAAGCTTCTACAACAAATCCACGGAGGCCCTAGCTCCCATATAAACCCATAATTAGGACCAAAAACTTCTTAAACTAGAGTCCCGGACTTTGTTTTCATATAGGGACTCAAGGTTAAATTTCCTTGGAGACATTTTCAAAATTCTCTCTGTGGAAATTTTTTTTTTGATCTCTTGTTACCAAACTGTTATTATGGTGATGGGGTATTTTTTTCAGCAATCACGATTGCTTATTGTTCTCACTTGACCGTCTTTGGTGTCCGTGCCTTTTTCAGCTTGAACTAGAATCCCTTTGAACCAAGGGCCTCTGCAGCACCACCGCCCACCGTCCTCTGCAGGCGCGGCTGCTCCGGTCCTGAAAAACTGTCCCCCAGATTCCGCTTCTCCTAGTCGGTGACGTCCATGTCTTACACACACACGCATGCTCATACACACACACAACTACGTGGTGCATACACACAGGTCTATTCAAACACACAAGCCTACACACACACACCTGTACACACGTAATCGCCCAAGAGGAAGGGCAGGCTTGGGGGGACAAGAGCCGTTTCTAGAAACAACAACTCCAATGAGTAGGGTCCTGTCCCCAGCTCGGAATTGCGAAACACACAATTTGAATTCAAAATTTCAGAATTCAAATTAATTTTTGAATTTTTTTACTGTTTTTCGAACTTATTTGTTCGCATGCCGGCATTAGTTTATTTGAAATAAATGGCAACTGTAAGACACATGCTGTATTGTTGATCAACAAAATTTAAGTAAGATGTTATAACGGAAATTTTGTGTGTGATGCTTAGCTTTTAGCTGCATTTTTTTACACAACAACTTCAGGTATTTATCTTAAAAGTGATTTTTTTTTTTTTTTTTTTGATATCAAATTCAATGCCTACAGTTATATAGTTTCACGAGTTTCGTTGCCATCATTTACGGATTTTTTTTCTTTCATTTTTTGTCGTTGAGGATTCTGACATTAACCAACTGATCTGCATTTTTTTGATATAGTTCATGCTTTTGAAATCTGAACAAATGTTTGAAAGAATGCAATCAAGATGTGCCTAGAAAATCGGAAAGAATTAATTTTTCTGTTCAGCATTAATCAATTTAAATGCTTTCAAATTTTAAAAAGAAAAGTTTCCCAATTGCACTTTTGTGAAGAACAGCATATTCGTGACAGCAATTTCATAAAACATTGGGTTTTTTCAAATGTTCTTTATTTTAGTGTTTTGAAATGGATTTTCTGAACAATATAGCTTTGTTAACTTTGGGGGCTCATTTTAGGGTATACGCCCAAAATGTCGCGGGACAAAATGTCGCGGCCAAAATGTCGCCGGCCCAAAATGTCGCCAGTCCAAAATGTCGGTGGTCCACAATGTCGCCGGCCTGAAATGTCGCCAGTCCAAAATGTCGCCTGTCCAAAATGTCGCCGGTCCAAAATGTCGCCGTCCCAAAATGTCGCCGGTCCACAATGTCGCCGGCCCAAAATGTCGCCGGTCCAAAATGTCGCCTGCCCAAAATGTCGCCAGTCCAAAATGTCGCCGGTCCAAAATGTCGCCGGCCTAAAATTCGCTAGTTCAATTTGTACGAAAAATTTAAATGAACGTCGATGCTTCCCAGCATAAAAGTTGCGAAAGAATATTAATTTCCTTTCAAAGTAAGTTCCTTCAAAAATTCCAAACGTTTTCTCCTGTCTTAATTCGTAAACATCAGATTAATTCCAGAAAATTAATAGTTTTCAGAAAAACATACGTTTTTCTGTATACTATTACAAACGTAAACATGTGAAAGGCTGCTGCAACGGAATTCTCTTTCTCGTTTAATCTGATTAATAATAATACTCAAGATGTAACATAAAGGATCAAGATGTAACGCAAGGATTCAGACAAAATATTGGTATCGAAGTAAAACTAAACTGTTCTAAACGCGAATGAAAGAATAGTGAGGCGCAATTTGAATATGGCAAGAGAATGGGCGGTTTGTATTTTTTGGCGTAATGAAGTAAAAACAAATAACTCCTTCACTCTAGCATATTATTACGGTAGCGACAGGTCAGTCATTTAGGGGATCAGGCGGAGAGGCGGAATGGCCCTCGACTTTGAATTTTTTTTTATATACAAGTGGGAGTGGTTTTTATAGCAATCCTATGAAATTTGCATTGGTTATACATACATCCGTTATCCTCCTTCTCCCCTTTCACTGGAAAAATTCGAAATCACGGGCCAGGGTGGAAATAAAGTAGAAAAGTATCTTAATGAAATTTAATTTTCTCATACATTTATCAACATTACCCTAAGAACTGTAAAAAAAAAAAAAAAAAAAAAAAAAAAAAAAAAAAAAAAAAACCGTTTTCAGTGAGATAAACGTTGGTTAAAGTAAGATCAAAACTGCCGTGGGAACTCCCATCTCTTATGAGTGAAATTCTGAAATTACGTCGAAATGTTCACCGTCAAATCTTTTGAAATCAATGAAACTCGTAACTGCTAAAACAGGTGTCTTTCACTCAGATTTTTGAAAAACGACTCTACGCGATGACAAATATTTTCAATTCTCAACATTCATGAACTTTATATGTTCGATAGAACATCAAGGGACAATTTCAGAACAGCTATTTTATTGAAGGTTTTCAAGAGGATACTTTCATGCATGCGAAGTAGCGCTTGTCAGCTAATCACATTTTCCAATTTTAAATAGAAAAGAAAATTTTTCATAATGTAGGGTGAAATAACTGATATCAATGAGATTATTCAGATCAATTTTGACCTAGACTTATTTTTAAAATGAGTTTCAAAAAGTAATAGTTCCAGCTCAATATAGCTTGGTAATTCAGAAAGAAAAGAATATTGATAATAATAATAATAAACAAATAAGTTTTTCTCTCTCAGAAAAAATTGCTGTTTTAATTAGTGAATTTTTACTACGCAAATTATATAAGAATGCAAACTCAGTTTTTATTTAACACTCACTCTAGTTAAAGTGCTACAAAAATGAGAGGAATACACGGCTAATTTAGATTTTATTGATATCCTGCTCAACCTCTCATATATAAATTCAGTATATTTTTCATTGTTTATTTAATTACACTGACTCACGTAAACGATTATGAAACTCAACTTAGAACGAAAATAAGGCTTGTTTTCGTTTAATTTCACTTGTATACTACATTTTTGTATGAATCCTCGCATTACTTCTTGAGATATAGCAGTCACATAAAACGATAAAAATTATTCTGTGATCCATCCTTTTGGGATGACTGAAGCCAAAAATAAATGAGCAACTCGCCCTTTAAGATATAACTGTAGACCAAATTTTGTCTTAACCCTAGTACAGTAGACCCTCGTTTTACGCGGGGGTTATGTTCCGCGGAAATGCTGCGTAAATCGAAACCGCGTAAATTGAGACCTAATATTAGTGTCAAAATAAGATAACGTAACGCTTGTATTCTATTTGTTTGCTGAAAAACAGCCGAGAGTTGCGAATCAAAACGGAATAATCTTTTTAGAATTTATCATGAAACTCAGTTAGTCCAGTCCCATTTTAACGGAGACATTCATTAAAGGCAGTAACCATTTATTCTGCAAATTTGGTGTTAAACATCATTTTTGTACATTTAAATTTTTCTTACCAACTGAATAAACGAATTTTGGATCTACGACATTTTGGACAGGCGACATTTTGGCCCGGCGACATTTTGTCCCGACGACATTTTGGCCCGACGACATTTTGGACAGGCGACGTTTTAGCCCGGCGAAATTTTGGATCGGCAATATTTTGGCCCGGCGACATTTTGGACAGGCGACATTTAGTCCCGGCGACATTTTGGATCGGCAATATTTTGGATCGGCGACATTTTGGCCCGGCGACATTTTGGACCGGCGACATTTTGGACCGGCGACATTTTGGACCGGCGACATTTCGGCCCGGCGACATTTTGGAACGGCGACATTTTTGCCGCGACATTTTGTCCCGCGACATTTCGGTGGCGATATTTTGACCCCAAACCCATTTTAGCTGTTATTGTATTCTTGAAGTGTTTTTGCATTTTTTGGAGCTAAGCCTAACATGTAGTGATCTCCTGGTTTTTGATCTTGTGTGCTTTATTGGGTGTAGCAACTCTGTTTATTTACTGCTGTTTTTAGTATTTATTCTAAGTTTTTTTGCATTTTTATCTTTCTGTTTTGCCTTTTGGAACATATTCACTAAGTAGAAATGGGTGTTATATGCATTATGAAAGAGGTAAAGAGTGGGAAGGGGGACAGGTGGATCTCTTGTGATTTATGTCATATGTTCTGCCTGTATAAAGGGGAAAATGAGTCTGTTTTTGAGGAGGATTATATTTGCACTAAATGTGCTGAACTCTCAGACTTAAGACTTAAGATGCTAGTTTTGGAAGCCCAGTTAGCATTAGGGTGTAGGCCAGTTGTAGAGGGTATAAATGTTCCAGAGATTCAGGGGGAAGTTTCAAATGAGGAGTTAGATTGGGAAACTAAGGGTGTAATTTTGGGGGACTCTATGGTAAGGGAGGTGGGTAACACAGTTGGGAGAGTAAAGCGTAAGGAGCTGGCTAAATCAACGTGCGAGGTGTATGAACTTGCTACTGAAGTCAATTTGCGAAAAGCGCAGTAGCAGGTTCATTGATGTATGGAGTCATTGTAAACGGGATTGGATTGCTAGGGATGGCCTGCATCTGAGCTCTTGAAAATGGTTAGTGGATTAATTTTAAGGGATTCGGAGTCAAAAAACTAAGTTGGAATGGGGGGGGGGGATGGTTCAAGCATCAGGTATCGAGAGAATGAAATTTTTTTGGGTATTGCTAGAAATGGAAATAAAGTGACGAACAAGAGTAGTAATGTTAACAATTGTAATTTAGGAAATTTCAGGGTGTTAAATAAAAGCAACTTAGGCATGCTTAAAGTTTTCTATACCAATGCTCGCAGTATTAGGAACAAGATGGATGAATTGAAAAGCATAGTTATGGATGAGCAGTTGGATGTTATTGGAATTACAGAGACATGGGCTACCGAATCTGATGCAGAGTTATTACATATTGCTGGGTATAATTTGTTCAGACAGGATAGAGTAGGTAAAAGAAGTGGTGGGGTTTTATTTTATGTTAGAGACAATTTTATTTGCAATGAATTGGTCATAAATGATAAGCCTACTGATATTGATATGGTTTGGCTGGAGTTGATGAGCAGTAAGGGCAAAAAGCTACGCTTTGGAAACATTTATAGGTCACCTAATTCAAACCAGGGACAAGATGAACAGATGTACCGTATTATTAGTGACATGTCCAGTAAGGGATCCGTTATCATAATGGGGGATTTCAATTTTCCGGGTATTGATTGGAATAATTTTTATCCTGGTAATGGCAAAGAAGAGGAATTTTTAAAAGTAATTGGTGACTGTTTCTTAGATCAAGTTGTAACTCAGGGAACTCAAGAGGCAATTTTGGATCTAGTTTTTTGTGACATAGGTAGTTTTGTTCAGGGGTTGAGTGTAGGGGAGCATATTGGAGATAGTGATCATAACAGCATTAGGTTCCGGGTTAAATTTGAAGTGTGCAAAGATGATAATTTTAGGTTTGTGCCCAATTTCAGAAACACTGATTTTGTTGCACTTAGACAGAGCTTGAAAGAGGTTTTTTCGTCAGGGTTGGAAAATAGCGACGTAGATCAGCAGTGGACGGAATTTAAGGATAAACTTGCTAAAACCGTTGGGGACTATGTTCCATTTAGGAGAAAAGGTGTTAATACCAAAATTTGGCCCATGTGGTTCTCCAGGGAGACTAAAGAAGCTCTTAATTATAAGCAAGCCACTTTTCGTAAGTTTAAAGAAACTGGTCAGAGTGCGGAGAGGCTCCAGTATGGTAAGGCAAGGCGAAATTTTAAGTATTTGGTACGGATTCAGAAAAGGGAATTGGAGCAAAGGCTGGCAGATGACATTGATGGGAACCCTAAGAGGTTTTTTGCTTACGCTAATTCTGGGAAAGCTCGAAACAGTCAAATTGGGCCTTTGGTTGATGAGTATGGAAATTTAATCCAAAACGATAGGGATATTGCAAATGTTCTGAATAACTTTTTTTCCAGTGTGTTTAACGATAACTGTATCTCAACAGTTGACACTAGCAAGACACAAGCTATTATACAGCTTGATTATTTTGTATTTTCCAGGGAGGAGGTTTTATTTCATTTGAAAAAGATTAAAGCAACTAAAGCTCCGGGACCAGATAATATTTATCCAAAAATTTTAGTTGAATGTGCAGAGGAATTAGTGGATGTTATTTTGAATATTTTCAATGCTTCTTATAACTCGGGGACGGTGCCAGAGGACTGGAAGCTGGCTAACATAACGCCACTCTTCAAGAAGGGGTCTAAAGGTCTTGCTGGGAATTATAGACCTGTAAGTTTGACTTCGGTTATTTGTAAGACTTTCGAAACTTTGATCAAAATTAAGATCATGATGTTCTTAGAGACTAATAGTCTGTTGACTAGTTTGCAGTATGGTTTCAGGAAAGGTAAATCCTGTACTACTAATTTATTGCATTTCTACGACAAGGTTACCTCAGCTTTAGATAACAAAAAATGTGTGGATGTTGTTTATATTGACTTTCAAAAAGCTTTTGACAAGGTACCGCATGTTGCTCTTCTCAGCAAGTTAGCTGACATTGGAATAGGAGGAAAAACTTTACTTTGGGTTAGAAATTGGCTTACTGGTAGGAAGCAAAGAGTAGTTGTGAGAGGAAATCATTCTAATTGGAGTGATGGTTTAAGTGGGGTTCCTCAGGGATCAGTTTTAGGGCCTCTTTTGTTTATTATATTTATGAATGACATCAATGAAAATATTTCTGGAAGCATGAGTTGTTTTGCTGACGATGTAAAAGTTATGGGGATTGTCGAAAATGAAGAACAAGTAAAACAGCTGCAAGAGGATTTAGATCATATTACTAAGTGGGGAGATAAATGGGGTATGGCAGTTAATGTAGGGAAATGTCAAGTGCTACACTTAGGTCATGGAAATAAGCGTATGAGATATCATTTACAGGGTTCAGTCATAAATCAGGCAGAAAATGTTATGGATCTGGGTGTCTTAATAAATCAGGACTTCAAGTTTAGTCAACAGTGCAGTATTGCTAGTAACAAAGCCAACAAAATGCTTGGGTTCATCAAGAGATCTATTTCAAACAAATCTAAGAAAGTTCTTCTGCCTTTATATAGGAGTTTAGTAAGACCTCATTTGGAGTATGCTGTTCAGTTTTGGTCGCCTTATCTGAAGAAAGATATTTTTGTATTGGAAAGGGTTCAAAGAAGGGTAACTAAATTAGTAAGGGGACTCTCAGATTTAGATTATGATACCAGACTTAATAGGCTTAACATGTATAGCCTGGAGCAAAGGAGAGTCAGAGGGGACATGATTCAGTTATTGAAATTTATCAAAATGAAAGATGTAAATGGATTAAATTTTTGCCGGGAAAGCAGGACAAGGGGTCATTGTTTTAAGCTATTTAAATCTCAGGCTAACTTGGAAATCAGGAAAAACTACTACTTTAGCAGGGTCGTGGGCACTTGGAATAGCTTACCGGAAGAGGCGGTAATGAGCAAGGGAGTGGATAGCTTTAAGAGGGCCATTGATCTTCATTGGGGACTAATTAATTGACTAGGACCAGCCTAGCTGGGCCCAGAGCCTGTTGCTGGTCGTCACATTTGTATTTGTATTTGTATTGTATTAATGTGGGCAAACAAGATCCTTTTTTTAGCGTAGGATCGAGTCATGTAATTTCTTTTTTTTTTTTGAAATCTTGCATCAGTCAGAAAAGTCTAATTTGAAAAACACAAGATATGTAATCAATTTGTTTTTCCTGATTGATGTTGTGTACAGATCTAATTCTAAAAATAACATTTTATATAGTCAGTGTCCCATAGCAGATTTACAGTGAGAACCTTCCATTATTATAAATTAGGATTAAAATGAACTTAAGTATGCTTTTGCAATATAGCATTAGTGAATATTTATATTTCCTGAGATGCACTGTTTTCACTATATCAAGATGTGATAACCAATGGAGCTGGTGCATTCCCAGAAATAAAAATACATATATTAATGCTACATTATAAGCATCAGGTATGAGTTCATTTTTAATCATAATTATATCTGGGTTACTAATGTAAGTTGAATAATTACAGAAAGACTAAACACTATGAAGAAATGAATAGCCACAGAACATATTGAACATTACAGAAATGATAGAAATGTATGGATCAGGCCCGTGTCCAGAAATTCATAAAGGGAGGGGTTTTGGTTTCAATGTTTCTTCGTTCTTACTTGCATTTCATTTCTGTTAAATGGTTACAATGAGGGGTATAGCGGTTTGTGTTGGGGAGGGGGGGGAGGGGTTAGAAATTTTCAGACGTCGTTTTAAGTAATATTATCAATTGTATTATTGTGTTTTTTGCAGTAGAGCATAGTTTTTATTCAGCCCCTGTTTATCCTTATCAAATTTGTAGTTAAAAATATGTACTTATATAACGATTTAAAATTATGAGTGCAAAACAGCGGGGCAACTAGAAAATAGTTTTAAGGGGGGCACATTGAAAAAAATTCTAATCTGATAACGGGAGGTCGGAGTCCTCCCCCGGAAATTTTTTGAAATTTTTAGGTTTAAAAACGGAATTTTAGATGGTACTTGGCCCAGTGGAAATTTGTAGAAATTTACGCCTTAAAACGCGATTAGAGGCCATATTTATTGACGTTGGGGTAAGCTCAGAAACTCCCCCATATCGTTTTTTTTCCCTTGAAAAAAAGATAGAAATCAATTTCTCCTCTCCCTTTCAAATTTTTCGAATTAAAATTTGAAAAATGCAATTGCAGACAAACTTTGAAGATTTTTACAGGAAGGGGATTCTGGTGCTGTCCCCTGTGCTAAATTTAAGTGCTAAAAACTTAAGCAATGTTCTAAGATATTAGAAGGAAGGGTTCAGAGGCTATTCCACTTAAATTTTTCGGAAGTGTTTAAAAAACCTAATTTTTGATGATGCTAAAGAAAGATGGTTCGAGGGCCTTTGCCCGATTTTTTTCTGAAATCAGTCTTAAAGATGTGATTGTAAGATCATATTTGGTAACATTAGGGCCATAACAAAACTGAACCAAATTCAACTTTACGCGATTTTCGAATGGAATTTTAAGCGATTTTGTTAGATATTCGGGGGCTTTTTCTGAAAATTTTGCGAAATTGAAGATTTGGAAACAAAATTGATGCTGAGTAATGCTTTTGGAGGGGAGGGGGTGGGGGAGGAGTAAAATTTTGAAGACTTTCTTCCTTTCAGATGAGCTAGAAAAAGAAAAAATGTCGGAAAACTTCAAAGATATTTTTTTTTAATGCTGTATACAAACTTCAACATTAAAGTTAGTTTTAAGTCAAATATGTACTTTTTTTTTTTGGTTTTTTATTATATTTTCCCCAATGGGAGGGGCTTAACCCCTAAAACCCTCCCCTTGGACACGGCGCTGGTATGGATAACAATGTGTGGCATAAATTGTACTTCTGAAAGCATTTTAAGAATTTGGATTATATTACAAAAGTTGACTGAGGCAGAGGCGGATATTTAGAATGACTGTCGTAAATTTCAAGTCAAATAGTCAGAAATTGGCTTCTAAAAAATAATGAAAACTTTATTTAATGTAACATGTAGAGTGATAATATTTCTTACTTTGTAATTTTCTTTCAATGTCCTTGTTTTATATAAGATGAGATATGGGCCTCAGATAAAAAAGCTTGAGCAACTGCTGTATATTTCTGTTTATGTGTTGTGTATAATTGTTTGAATTGTATCAGTATATTTTTTAGGTAAATACAGAAACATTTTAAATATGAATGTGCAAGAAGATTGTCTACGCAGAAGAAAAAGGCATTCAAATAAAGAAAATTCAGAACAGTACAGTATTTTTATTATTCAGTTCACTCTATTATGGAGGGAAGGTGGGGCACGTTGGTCCGTTTTTTTTTACTTTTCAATTTTTATCTCATCAAAAAATTTAGTGAGCTGTTAGATTTTTCACAATAAGTTTCACTAAACATTTCGCATTATCTCAGATTTTTTTTAAAAACGTTGAATTGATTAACTTTTTTTACATTAATTTTTCAATAAAACTTTGTAAAGTGGACCAATGTGCCCCACACACAGGGTAAGTTGGTCTGTCTTGTGGGGCACGTCAGATAGCATTACAAAAACAACTACTGTTATAATTTAAGCAATAAATATTATCCAGTACTGTCACTAACTGATTTTATTTTCGGTATAGAATAAAAAACGTTAAAGTTCAATGATCAATATTAAATTTATTTTGATTAATCAGGGCCCAATACAGGCTGATTTTATTACCTTCTTTCGGTACCTTCACAAAAATCTTATTTTAAAATCGATACTTTCACAAAAATCAAGTTATAAAATCAGCAGCTTCACAAAACTAACTTTGAAAATCTGCACATTCTAGAAACAATATTAAAAAATCGAAAATTTTACAAAAATCTGTATTCTAAAGTAGAAAACTTGTTTTTCTGTTTAAAACACAGTTTACTCATAAAATGAAATGCTAAGATGATATATATGAACAATCGCTTAGGTAACAACTTTTTCATAGTATTAAACTCATTTTTAGCTGTTTTTCGCCAAATTGCATTTACGCAACGTAGCATCAGTTTTGGGGGATGATAATTTCCTGAATTGTACATAGTACAAAACCTATTGAGCTGAGATATAATGGTAATTTTCCTACCTCTTAGCCCTCCCCCCTCCAAAAAAAAAAAATTAGAAATAATAGTAAACAACATTTGAACCTTTCTAACTACCATTTAAATTGCTCTAATTTTCTTAACAAAAAGTAGAATGTGCCTGTGAAAGATCCCAAACACAATGCTAATAATAAAAAAAACTTTCACAAAAATAGATTATTGATACAGTACTTTCACAAAAATAGGTAGTGAGAAAAAAAATTCTGGATTTGCCCCTGTTAATAAATTATCTTTAATTAAAAACAAGCATTCACCATTAGTACACAATTATTTATTTTAGATCAAAAGAGATATTAATTGTTGCATATTCATGCGAAAATTAATACAGATCAAAATTAGCAAAAGATGTGTTTAATGATATTTGGAGATATAAAAATGCTCTGAGCATTTTTATATAACACCAAGTTCTGCAAGAATAAGTCACATGTCACTTTTATGTAGTTACATCAATATTTGCTGGGGAAAAAAAGCTATATTTTTCTTTCATTGCATCATATGAATCAATTCCAAAAAGAAAAGAATCCTGTTAAACTAATAATCTATATGTTTAAAAGAGATGTTCAATAAAATTGACATCTTTCAGTTAATAATATATCTTTGTGTTCCAAAATTAAATACAGAAAATGAAATTAGATTTTTTAAAGAAAAGGCTTGCCTTTTTCTTCTTTCAATCAATTATTTGTTTTATTATTTTTTCTATCTATAATGCTTGTTTGGCAAAAAATAATGTTTAATACAGGAACTTGATTATTGTATGTAATTCATAATTTATTCTTTAAAGAATTAAAAACGCCAAAATTAACTACCAGAGATGAGACGGGCTCAGCTCGGGCTTAAGAACTAAGAGTCATTCCATTTCAGATCAGGCAGGGTCTGTCACATGACCATCACTGATTTTTTTTGAAAAAATTACAGTAGTTACAACTAAGGGGCATATGAAATATCCCAAAAGGATTTTGCAAGAAAATTTTTTTTTCTTCAGTTATAGCCTATTAAATTCTGAACAAAATCTGCCATTTTGGAAAAAACCGGCAAAACACTCCATTTGAAATGGACACTATTTCAAAAGTATTTAACCTACTTGAATTATTCTTTTTTCTAAAAATAAATAAGGACCCATATATCCTCTAGACATCGTTTTTGAAAGTTTAGTTAGGTTTTTTGATAAAGAAAAAATTTCATTTTTGCCGCGATAAAACTGCATTTTTACCGATTTTATGATTTTTTTTCTCCATGAAAAAAAAGTTTTTTTACTAAACGGAGATGGCAGTCTAAAGCCCTTATATGATAGTTTCATAACATATTTTATTATAATCCTTGGATGCATACAGCCTTGGAAATAAAATTTGAAATTTTGAAAATTTTCAAAAATTAAGTGATTTTTAAAGTGATTTTACTCAAAAAACCCATTTTTTAAAAATCTAAAAATTGACTCATTTGAACCCCATATAATGCTTAACAAGTGTATAGACACCGCATCCCATATGTTTTTCTCATAAAATGTTTTATGAGTTTTTGAAAGTGACCTTATTGCCCATGGCATGCATGTAAAATAAAAATTTCTAATAATTTCAGTCACTGAAAATCTGGTTATATTAATGCCTAATAGCTACAATAATGGTGCATTTTATCAGAAACAAATAAAATTTAACTGACTTTTAATAATATAGCAGTATTAAACCGCTTCTGATGACCCAGTCAATTCGTCTTTTTGTACTTCGTTATATAAATATATTTTTCTGCTGATCAGTGCCTAATTGTTATGGGAGCTGAGCTCCCATACTTCCTTATTTGTTTCACTCAAATGTTTGTATTTTTGACCTAATTCAGGCCACATAAGCATTAAAATAAGTTCTGAAGACTACAGGGATCCTGCACTTCTTTTGTTAGAAATTGGATCCCTGGCTATAATAGCTACCTTTGGTGAGATCTGTTTGGTTACCTCAACTTACAACCATGTTCAATTGATTACTTCTCTCACAAAATAGGTGGGCTTTTTAAATTCTTAAACTACAAGTGAGTTTTGCAGTTTGAATTTAGTATATATATTCTAACGTATAAAAGTAATCATACGAGGTAGGATCCAAAAATTATGTGACAACATTCGCCAATGACAACCAAAGCACGAAATTAAAATTAATTGTTTTAAATGCATTGTATTGTTCTTCCCTTTGATGGTTTCCCCTGTCGCGTAATTGAGTTGAAGAGAAAGAGAATTGAAAGAGAAAAAATATGATTTGTTGCTGCATATGAAAGTAACGGTGAATGCATAGCTTTGGCTACAAAATAAACTAATATTTATAAAAAAAAAGGAAAGATTTTTTTACTGTTACTGATAAAGTACATCATTATATCGTAGCTATTAGTCATTAATATAATCACCAAAGGCTCTTCTATCTAAAGGCTACACACAGAGTCTTACAAAAAGAAGAATTGACTGGATCATCAAAAGCGGTTTGTTACTGATATATTATTAAAAGTCAGTAAGATTTTAGTTGTTCCTGATAAAGTGCACCGTTATTGTAGCTATTATGCATTAATATAATCAGAATTTCAGTTACTGAAATTATTGGACATTTTTATTTTACATGCATGCAATGGGTGATAAGGTCACTTTCAAAAAAAATCATAAAACATTTTATGGGAAAAAATACTGGATGCGGTGTCTATCCACTTGTTAAGCATTATATGGGGTTCAAATGAGCTGATTTTTAGATTTTTAAAAAATGGGTTTTTTAAGTAAAATCACTTCAAAAATCGCTAATTTTTGAAAATTTTCAAAATTTCAATTTTTATTTCCGAGGCTGTATGCATCCAATGATTATAATAAAATATGTTATGAAACTATCATATAAGGGCTTTAGACTGCCATCTCCGTTTAGTAAAAAAAACTTTTTTTTCATGGAGAAAAAAAATCATAAAATCGATAAAAATGCAGTTTTTTCGCGGCAAAAATGAATTTTTTTCTTTATCAAACAACCTAACTAAACTTTCAAAAACGATGTCTAGAGGCTATATGGGTCCTTATTTATTTTTAGAAAAAAGAATTATTCAAATAGGTTAAATACTTTTGAAATAGTGTCTATTTCAAATGGAGTGTTTTGCCGTTTTTTTCCAAAATGGCGGATTTTGTGCAGAATTTTAATAGGCTGTAACTGAAGAAAAAAAATTTTTCTAGCAAAATCTTTGGGATATTTTATATGTCCCTTAGTTGTAACTACTGTATTTTTTTCAAAAAAATCGGTGAGTCATATGACACTTTTCATACGTGCCTGCCTGATTTGAAATGGAATGACTCCTAAGTTATTTCCATTTTAATTTTAGAATTTCTTTTTTGGACTTTCCTCTTTGCAATAAATTAATATTACTTTTTCAAAAAAAAAAAAAAAAACAAAATGCTGTAAAATATTTGAATTAATATTTGCCTCACATGAAAATTTAAAAAAATAAAACAAAAAATCAATTATAAGTTATTTATAACATGTTTGTTTGTGATTACTATTACAAAATATAATATGCTAATTCATCTGAAATAGAGCATTTTGAGAAAATTTTTAACAAAATGATCTTTATTAATAGACAGATTTATTAAAAATGTTTTGAGCCAATTGCTGATTCCATACCACCAGGGCCCGACTAAAGACTTTGAAGACACTGGGCATGAAATTTAATTGGTGCCTCCCCTCCCCTGAGCTTCTTTTATATGCAGAAGCTGTAAAATATCTTGAACTTGAGTATAAACATATGTGTACTAAATTTGGTGGTACTTAATATTAAAAAAATAGAAGTGACATAGTATTACAATAACTAAACATAATAGTATAAGATATCGTCAAACTTTGCCCCTTCAAAAAAAAAAACCATTAATATCAAAATTATGTATGGTATAAGTTTAAAAAGTGTTGTAAATATAGAACAAACTTGGAGTAGTTTTGGGATTTACAAAAAAAAAAAAAAAAGATTTAAATTTTTACAGGTTTTTTTTTAAAGATTTATTTTTACATCTTGCTATAGGGTGCGATATGGAATAAGTCCAAAATCAAAATTTTGCCTGCAGATTTTGTGCCCCCCAAATGTTGGTGCCCTGGGCCTGTGCCCATGCCTTAAGCTAGCCCTGAGTACCCCAACCCATTTTTCCTTGACGTTAAAATAAAACACCATAGCTGAGAAACCATGTCAGACTCTAGTGGATTTGGTTTTAAGAGTTTTTGACACAGGCTCTGACTTTAATACGAGACAATATACCTGGGCTCGGGCTTCCAAAAATGAGCCCAAACTCATCTCTATTAACTACCTCATCTTCATATATTTCTTCAGCTTGTTGCAAACTGCCAAGTGTTGATTTTGTGGAAGAAGATAATTGGAAAGTGATTAATTACAATGATTTTAATGATTTTTGATATTACAATTTCTCCATCATTCCTTTTTTTTTTTAAATTTTAAGTTTTCAGAGTTTATTTATTTCTAAATGTTTTCTAAGAATTTCTGAAATCTTTAAAAAATTTGTTTAATAGTTTATTTCCCTTTATGAAGATTTTTTTTCTCCCCATTTTCATAACTTTTAAAAAGATATTGTAAAATTTTGTGAGTCAGTTGTTTCAACTGACTTGTTTTTGAAAAATTTTTGGTTGTTTTTTAATGTGTAAACAATTTCAAGGACTTGTTTTGCTTATTATCCATATGACCCGGATTATCTATTCTTCTAATTGTCTTTGGTCTCGGTGAATACAGATAAAAAAAGTCAGATTGTTTATGTATAGATAAATTCATTCGGCAATATGTGATTCTAAGCATCTCAAAAATAAAGTTAGTTAAACAATAAGTATTCCACAAATTAATTGATAAAAATTTTCCTATTAAGATAGTCAGCAAAGCTTCTGATTACTCACGTGTATTTTCACTAACAAGTGATCTTTGTTAAAAGAGACTATGAAACTTCTAAAAACTACTATGATCTAGACCAGCGTTTCTCCACCTTTTTTGACCCTCGGATCCGCAAGAGCTTTTGAATTTAAATTAATCAAATTATTAATTTTCTTTTTTTTATACTCTGCAAAAAAAAAAGAAAAAAAGGCTATCGCTTGGGGACCGTCAAACAGTTGTGAAAATGTTTTGCAAACGACTCAGGTTTTTTTTGTCTTGTTTACACGATAATAATAATAACAATAATTGAAATAAATAAATCTATAAATTAAATTTTATTTGGTGTTAAAGTAATGAAAATATTTCAATGATTAGAATAAGATCACGGGACATGAGATCGTCCAGGCCGCCAAGAAAACCAAATGCATGTAAGTAATTACTGTAATTATTGTTTTAATAAACATTACTGAAAGATCATAGAAAACTACGAAAATGAATCACAAAATTCAGGTTATTGATAACGTATAAAAAATTATGATTATTATCGTGTTTTCTTTTCTTTCTGTTGAGTATGGAAAAAATTTTTATGCGGCGGAGTGAAAATCCCTGTGGACCAGTGCCGGTCCGAATGACCACTGGTTGAGAATCGCTGATCCTAAACTTTATCTCAGTATTTCTTCAAAAGATGTGTGTGTTCAAAGCACAATTTTAATCATGCACTGAAATAATGACTTGTTAAAAAAATCTTTTTTTTTTTATTTCTCTATGCAAATAATTTAGTAAAGAGATTTATCAATAAAGTTCTTCCTAAATAGTCTGCTGTTTTTTTTTGTTTGTTTGTTTATGCTTAAAAGATAATACTTTAATAGAAAAAAGCATATTAATTTCATTACTTTTCTTGTACAGAAGATGAAAGCACAAAACAAATATTTTGTGTGTGATTAAAAATTTGTTTCACTTTGAAAAAAGTAAAAAATATTGATATCTTGTTTTTTATGTATGTTTTTTTAATATTTTTTAGAAAACAATTCAGAGTAACAGATTATTTTCCTATTAGAAGAAGCAATAGAAAGGCTGTTTATGTTGTAAAGGTACAAAATTTACTCATTTTTAAATTGTATGACACTAGCAATGAATCATTACCTTGAAATAACATATTTTAGGTGAACATATTGTTGCTGATAAGCAATAAGTTACCACGCTTAAGCAAATGCTAATCCAGAACTACATGCAATTTACTGACACCTGGATTATGACTGACGGTGGGAAGTTTTGCCTTTGTTATGTACTCGTCAGCCTAGAATAAGATATGACCAAGCTGAAGGCAGATGTCATCTTGTATGTGCTATCTATGCCATTGGAGAGTACCACTGTTTGAAGCTGCAGATTTAGCAAACAATGGCGCTGATTGCTGTGGTCAGTTATATACAGTCAGATAATAACATAAATCAACTTTTAAAAATAAGTGAATTTAATATAAACTAAAATAGGTAGTTTGAAGGTAGCATGTTTTAAAATAACTTCCAAATTTTAAAATAATTGAAAGATTTACAAGATGCAAAAGGATTGAAATGCAAACACTGAAACACAAGCTCAATGTTAGCAAGTTTCCAAAAAAGGGATTTTTTAAAGATGAGTTTTTAATTGTGAAATTCAATCAAGTGCAAATCTTATACTATTCAATTTCTTCAGTGGCCTAAATTTGACGCTGTATTTCTTTATTTTTTTAAGTTTCCCGAAATAATCAAATTTTTGAAGCATAATAAAATCAGAGACATGTAGCCAAAAATGACACCAAATAAATTTTTGATGAGTTTTTTTAATAGACCTTTTTAAAAATATATCTAAAAATTCAAGCACTAAGGATACATATTAAAGTTTTTCAAGCACTTGAAAATCAAACTTTTTTATTTGGCAGTTTTCAAAGACTTTTTGAAAAAGCAAGCAAACCATGTATACTATCAAAAAGAGAAAAAGCAGTAAATTGTACAAACCAATATTTGTTCTCCCTCAAAAAAAAAAAAAAAAAAAAAAAAAAAAATGTGAATAAATAATAAAAATGTTAATAAATAATATCTGACAAGACATTTATTTTTCTGTTCACTTTCAATATTTTGAATATATTTACTATTTTTATAGAAAGAAAACCAAAAACTCATAGAAGAAACAATTTTATCCGGTGTGGATGGTGAAAGAAAAAATGGTTTTCAGGTATTTTTTATGTTGAAAATAAGACTCAAAATATTTATCTGTTTTCTAAAGAGTGGCATGTAAAATGTTACAACATAAAGTTTTAAAATTTCGTATATTGTATGCTCTCTTTCTTAAAATTCACATATGAGGCAGTGAGAAGAAAAGGGATGTAAGTGGACATTTTCAAGTTTTGAGTAAAACGTGTTTACTCAAGATAACATCCTAGGTAGGCTTTCATTGATTTTTTTTCTAAATCATGCTGTATAGCATCAACTACCAGGGCTACTAGTACCATCTCATGCCCCAAGACAGAGGAGAGGTTTACATACCATTTGAACTGGTTATCTCCAAATTTTTAATTTTGCCACTTACATCACTTTGCTTCTCACTGCCTCATATGTATTATGTGTAAAATTATTTTTATTTTAAGTCTATGTATTTTTAAAAAAAATGTACATCATTCCTAAAACCTATGTTTTGTGCACATGTACATGTATCATATTATATACAGTGAATCCTCATTAACATTAAATTGCTGAACGTGAAACATAGTCCAGTAAATTTAGGAATTTTTGCACCACAAATTTATAATTAAGAAATATTTTCAGAATTAGTTCCTCATAGCATGAGTAAATCCTAAAAAGTCCCCTAAGATCCCATGTGAGCTTCTATCCAAAATAGCAGTTCAAAGATGGCCGCCTAGTACTGTTTTTTCCCTTATAAGGGTCATTCTCACAGAAAAGGTACAAATAGGCCAAAAAAATTCTTTTAACAAAACTAAGTAAAAAAATAATAAAAATTGCATAAATGGTTTTGTTTGTTTATAAGTTATGTCCCTATAGTAGTGGTTAAGTTTTCTATTTTATTTTTAAAAAGATTTCAAATATTTTAAATCCCACCTCGTCCACGGAGGGGATACAATAGTCAACGGAGGATATTTTTTATGTAAGAAAGTGTCAATAAAGGTTGTTATGAAAGTAAACATGCGTTTTAAAGCTATATGAACTATTATGTGACTCTTACTTAACATTAAAAAATTAAAATGTGGAGGCTTTTGAAATAAAGATTCAGGACCTCGCTCTTTATGAATATTCTATTTTATTGAAAAAAAATCAACATTTTAGCATTTGTAACAAAATCAATAAAGTGCAACCTAATTTAGTTGGAAAAGAAAATATCGAAAGCATGTTCTTAGTTTCATTGGTGAATAAAAAAAAAACTTAATAAATCAAAAGATTTTTTTTTTAATTCAAAAAAAAAATTTCATTTTCTTTTTTTTGAAGAACTTGCCAAAGGCCGATTTAACAAGCTTCGCGGGGCTCTTCTGGCCCGCAGGTTATAGGTTGTGCATCCCTGCTGTACAACAACATAATCGATTTTTGGTTTGCTTCTTATCCTTTCTCGATGAATTAATCCCAAATGGTAATGTTTACATTGATCACCATAACTTAGACAGGTGAGGTATCTTGTTTCCATATTTATTTGGCCTTTTTTAAATACAAATTCATGAATTTTCATTGTTCCTGGAAACGGTGAAGTACGCTTTGGAATTTGTTTATCTACATCACTTATAAAACTTTCTTCAACATTTTTTATTATTACATTCTTACAGTTTTTTTGAAGTACCGAAACTAAAGTTTCAGTCTGGGATATCTGTTTTCTGGGCAACTGAATTGTCAGCTGTTCTTTTTATTGCTTCTTCAACTCCAGCTGGAGCACCTTTTCCGTGAGAGCTTTCACTATAGTGCCAGTGAATTTCCTCCACAATAAACTGAAAGGATAAATATCCACCTATTAACTGAAACATTGTTTTGTTTTTGTACTGAGCACTGTGACCATCAATGAGAAAATGATTTTTTTTAAAATCAGGTATAAGAGACTTTAAATTATCTTTGAGTGAAAGCAAATGAGCAGTAACAGCTGATGCATCATGCATATTACATGCACTGGTTGTTCCATATGAAATTGGACTTTCTTTAATATCTTTATGACAATATACAACACAAGTATGTATAGTTACCTGTGGCTTTGAACCACCAAAGTGGGCTGATTGAATTTCTCTGTGAAACTTACATATGTAATTTTCGGAAAAATCAATATGCATTAGGATTTCATTCCTTTTCAAATTTGTTTTTATATCTGAAATCATTTGGTATTGGTGTACAATGTTAGATGTATGATTAAAAAATTTGATGATATCAGAAAAAAATAATTTCACATTCTTTTTTTGTACTCTCAATATCCACTTTCATGGTTCTATGGCAAATTTTTGTTTCACCTTTAATCTTCATAGTAACTTTTTTATTAATCTATTTGGGAAGTAGCACAGGTTCATCTTGCAAGTCATTTATTTTCATTTCTTTTAATTTGCAGGCATCACATTTACGATTTAGGCAAAGTTCTCTCTGAGGATCACAAGATGTTGCTTTAAGAACTTGAGATATATTTTTTTCATTTATAATAACAAGCCTATGTAGTTTTACTATTAAAAGCTTTATGTTTTCGTGAACTTTGCATAAACATGTCTCCCGATCGGAAACTTTTGGAAATAAGATCCAAAAAGGTCGGAGTGGTCAAAAGGTTTGATAACTAAGAGTTTGATGTTGTGGGCATTCCTTTATAAACATTTTATGCAAATTATACATAGTATCATTTAATTAACGCTTCTGTTTTTTTTCTTTTCTTCTTGTAATTGTTTCTTTTTTCCCTGGGCACAAGCGACTTGCTTTGTCAGATTCTAGAAATTTCTGAACATTTAGCTGTGTTTCTTCTGTGAAATCTCTTTTTGACACAGTTTTGTAAGTTTTACTACCATAATTGCTAAGCATTTTGATTGAGGTTATTTTTTTTACCTTATTGAGTAGTCGATACTTTTTCATAATTTTACCAGACAGAACTTCTAGCATTGTCTTTTTCACTTTGTGAGATTTTTGGCTTTTAAAGTTAGTTTGTATTTGTCTGCCAATAGCTTCAGCAAACAATAATTTTCTAAACACACTGGATTTGCTTTTTCTATTCTTCACTTTTCTTAGATCTGCTGAATCTTTTTTTTATATTTTTCAAGTCTAGTATTTAATTTTTTGTTTTCTTCTAATTCCTCTATCTTCTTCTTTAGTTTATAACGGTTTTTTCTTCTTGTTTTTTTCCCTCTCAAAATTCCAGAATTCTTGTTTTCCTTGGCACTGTTACTATTATCCAATTGAGAAGAGGTGCTTGGAGGTGTATCTATAATTAATTCTTCAGTTCCTTCCAACTTTCTTTGTTTACGATATTTCCTTGCTTTTTCTTTCCAAAGTTTTCTTATTTTTCTTTTTTCACGTTCATTCATTTCTTGAACGCATTTAATTTTTTCTCTAGCCTTTCTGTAGTAGTAACGTTCTCTCTCTTTTTTCTTACTTTCTTCAAACATAAGAGGATTTTTTTTTAATTTCTGTCTAGCACGTCTCATGCTAAATTTCTTTTGTTCCCTCCTCTTTTGGATTTGAACGTCTGACTTCTTTTTACTTTTTGGTTTTGCCATTTTTTTCTACTACTAAAAGAATATATATATATATATATATATATATATATAGTATATATAAAACATTACAGAAATCATTTAAAAGAAAAACTGACAAAATGAACTTCTTTAAGAGTCGAATTTAATTTCTTTTCTATAAAAAATGCAAAACAAAATTGTCCTATATTTTGTTCAGCAAACTGAAATTTATTATGATTTTTTCTAAGGCTTTGTATTTTCCGTGGACCATGTCATCTCCTCCGTGGACATGCCACGTCCACGGAGGGGAAGTTCAGGGAGGAGACAAAAGTAAGCTTTAGAATTTTTCAGAGTTTTGATTTTAAAGTTAAAAAAATGGAATGCTTTTTTTTTAATCAAATATACTACTTTTGCTATCTAAAAATGATGTTTCAAATACAAAACAGTTTTATTTTACCTTTTGTATGATGACCACGGAGAATACACTAAGAACTTTGCCAAACCAGATTTAGACACAACAATCCAACACGTGTGCAAGAGAACTAAAGTTGACCACTAGAAAACAAAATGACTAAGTATCCTACCATTTTCCTATTATGGACTTGACTTTTGCTGCCCTCTATTATGTATTTATTAAGTTATTTTAAGTGTCCACGGAGGGAGACTTCAATCTTAGGAACAAAGTTTAAACATCTTAGAACTCTTAGCTAGTTAATACAATCAAAGATATTTAAAACCAATTTAAACAGAGTGAGACCAATTACAAATTGCTTTGTCTCACAGACTTAGGGACGTCCACGGAGGGGATTTTAAAGCAACATTTATTAAAAAATAAAACTGAAATATTAAATTTATTTAATTGTCATGCATAAAATTAATTAGTTCAAAACTTAACTAAAACACATGAAAAAAATATTAAGGAATATACTGAAGTTTTTATTATTTATTACTAAGGGACTGTAAAAGTCACCTTTTTGTGAGAATGACCCATTACTCGGTCAAAAATAAAAAAAATTCAGTTCTAAAAAAAACTGTATGCTCTAAAAGTAATACTGTTTCAATATATACTCTAAATTAACCAATAAAAAAGTTCAAACAATTGTTTTGACATCAAAAGCTAAAATTTCTATTTTCTACATAATATGCAGCAGAACGAAAAAGCTGCTAAAATAAAGAATTTTTTATGGTATTCTTTTTAAAATATGAACTGAAAAATGATTGATATATTGCATTAATTGAATAATCAAGTAGATTTTATTCCATTTCTGAAAGAAATATTGCTATTTCTAGCTTTGGAATGAGAATATAATTAGAGAAAAATAGTGACTTTAAATGAATTTTCAAAAAAAAAAAAAAAAAAAAATGCAGAATATCATTTATTTAGTACTTTAAAAACTGACATATAATATCTTATTGAAAAGCATGCAAAATACATAAAGAGAAGATAGTAATATCAGTAAAAATCTAGAGAAAAAAAAACATCAACATTCAATATCATCATCCTCATCTTCGAAACTGTGCGCAGAAGTTGAATTTTTACATGTTTCACCTAAACAATGCATGCAAAACTTGGAACATTAAAGGTCTGTGTTTTCATTGGCATCTAGTTCACAGTCTCACATAATTACTGTCAGGGCCGTATCCAGAGGGGGGGCCTGACGGGCCTGGGCCCCCCCCCCCCCCCCGAAACCCGAAATGTTTTGTACCGTAAAACAGAAGAAGGTTTTTTTTTTGAATTCCTAATGTCAGAAAAGGAAAATAACAAAGTTTTTTTTTATTCTTAATTTTGCAACTATTCAAAATTTATAATATTTTGCAGAAATACAGAAAAAGTAGCTGCAAGGCACACTTGAAATTTAGACTTTTAATTCGGACTTCCTGCTCTTTTTCCCAATTCAATTCAGGGCAGTCCAGGGTTAAAGCAGGCCCTTCGTCAGTTCGGTAGACTTCTGTGCACTTCCTCCTCTAGGGGCACAGAAATTTTGGGGCTGTCACGAATGCTTTTTTTGGGCCCTCTCCATATTGTTTACCCATATTTTCAACCCTAGGTTTAAAAATATTGGGCCCCATTTAAGCTCGGGCCCGGGCCAACAGGTGTCCCTTCTCCCCTCTGTGCACGACCCTGCCCTCCTCCCCCTAAAGCTCTTATAAAACTTGCACTGTACTGATTTCGAGCCGGGGACTCCCCAAAGGCTGGGCCCCTAGTTTCCGATTAGGCGAGTATCTTGTTACCAAGATGTGCCAAATTCAGCTCCTTGATACATCCTGAGTAAAAAATGCAAAAATCACGACTCTCGCGTTTTTGTAGCATAATTTTCAAGATCATTTTTGTGACTGATATGTTTCTTGTCTTGCATTTATTTAATGCCGAATTCAGTATCATGGAAGCTCTTTTGTTATTGCTTTTTTTTTTCTTACTTCTACTGCATACTGTTAATACCTTTAGTATAAGAAAAAAAAATACACTTACTCTACTCTTTTTCATTTTCTGCACTACTTGTGATTGAAAAAAAAAAGTTTGTTTCGAGAAATATTTCGTTGCATTTATTTTTAACTTAAAACGGGTGTGTCTTACAAAGTTATAATCATTTTGTAAGACTGTGCAATCAATTTTTGAAAAGTGTAAATAAAGAGCTTAAAATAATTTCAACTGTTTGATAGTCTTTGAAAATTATTTAAGTTTTTGAAATTCTTTGAAAAGTTCTTCAATTTTGTATCTTATCAAGAAAATAAAGTATGAACTGTCCAAATGGCCAGAATATTACTCTTTAGTTCTTATTTTCTGAATGTCTACAGCATTTCTTTTAAACTATTTTGTACAATTTTCATACTGTAGGGCATTTAATGAAAAAAAAAAAAAAAATGGGGACAGGGGAACTGATCAAAAACAAACTTCACTAAAAGGCGATATGAGCAGATGACGAAGTGCTTCTCTTTTCTCCTCTCTCGTTTTTCCTCTCTGTCCATTAAGTTCCATGATTTGTCGAGCAAGCAATTTTTATTTTGTTTGATCTTGATTTGCAAAAGAATTTAAAAGATTTTGTGTGCCTAGTTTTTTTTCATATTTTTGTCGTCTCAATAACCTAATATAAGGCCTCAAAATACAGATTTTTTTTCTGAAAATTTTTCGGGGGAAAACCCCTGGACCCCCTGAAATTATGGATGTTCTACATCAGACTTAAAGGGACACTCTCCTGTTATCCTTACCACTACAAAGTGACTAAGAAAAATAATAAGAAATTAAAATAAAAACGTCCAAACAGTGGAATCATTAAAAATCGAGACGAAAAGTCTTCTATGTTAACATTTTTATGCGTTTGTTTTGTCTATATATACTATATGAGTGAGTGTGTGTTAGGGCAATATGCTAATCCGGGCCCCTCCCGAAAAAAATTTCTGGATACGGCCTTGATTACTGTTAATTTGTAATCACAAAACATTAAATGAAGAATTCCTGTGTAAGCTTCGGGAAGTGAGCAAGGGTTGTGAACGGTCCACCTCCTTTCATAACACATCCCCATTTAATTGAATTCATGTTTTTCTTAAGCGACTGTTGTACGATTGGATAAACACAAAATGGATGCTGTGAAAAAACTGCACTTGTGGGTGGAAGTGTTGCCAAGTTTTAAATTTTGAAGATGGAGTTTTGTTTACTTAATTATTATAGCAGTTGGTTGCATCGTAAGATGCCTGGAGAATTAAGTGTTACTCCCACCAAAAAGATGTTTCAGCAACACTTCTACCATCTGGGTGACCTTTTCTGGATGGATCAAGCTGAAAACTACTGAGCTGTGAGATCAGAGAAGGCAGTTTAAGATTTTCCTTTAGCAACTTAAAAGCTCAAGATTTACTCTTTCTGAATATAGCTGACATGGAGTCGGAGTCACATCCTGTGGCTGTATGGAGCAAAAGAAGAGAATTCTTCAAGGGACAGAAGGCTTCTTGTACTTTTAATATATTGTAACATTTTTCTCTGTATTAAATTGGTTTGAAGGTAAAAATACAGAGATGTTCCAGACATACCTCTTTCACTTAGAATCGAGAGCAGACCTGTATCTGTACCT
The DNA here is from genome assembly GCF_026930045.1 of Uloborus diversus. Lineage (NCBI taxonomy): Eukaryota > Metazoa > Arthropoda > Arachnida > Araneae > Uloboridae > Uloborus > Uloborus diversus. The sequence goes on from NC_072737.1 coordinate 101,765,401, forward strand.
ATTACTGCGACTGGTCTGGAGCTATTCTGGCATGTTGTTATCGCAATTGAGCAAATTAATACATTGGCTTCCCTATCCACTTGTACAGCAGCCATTCCTCCTAATCGAAAGTATTCCATTATAATTTGAACTAATTTTGATTTGTTCTCAGAATTCCGCAAAAAGTTAGTCTATAAAGTCGTTCCCACTACATTTTCTTTAAAAAGCAGTAGTCTGAGACATTTTCGACATCACACTTGTTTCTTCCCAATGGTAGTTGGTAATGCATCAGCGTATCTATTAAAAACCGCTGCTTCACATAAAAGAAGTTTTTTCTGAAGACACCTGAAGTATTTGAGGAATATGTTTTTTTATTATATGTGTGATTCTTCACATGCCAATCCGTGCATAAGAAATCCTTCATCTTTAATGGATAAAGAGATTGGTGGTGTTTGGCTTAACAAAAGGCTCTACTAATTCAATAATAGCTGCCACGTTTGCGTTTTTATCCTTTCCCAGAGAAACCCAACCAAAAAGCGAGGGTAGTTGAGGGGCTAATTTATATTTGAGATATCTCGTAAATTATGGTTTGATTTAAAAACAGCAGCATCCTGGTCACAAACTGTGGAAGACTCAACAGAACAATCATTTCTTAGTAATAACTGCCTTTTCCTTCTGAAGTTTAACTTCCCCAAAAGAACTTCCTAAAGTTGAAGGTAGTGATCTTTCACCTACATTTTTTCCATTGTCACATAATATGGAAACATTTAAAAAAAAAAAAAAAAAACACATTTTTGAGTAACTATTTGCAACCTAAAATGTAAAAAAAAAAAAAAAAAAAAAAAAAATTGAGATAACAATGATCTTTTTAATAAAAAGAAAAAAAGTTTTGAACGATTTTTGACGAATTTCTATTAATTACAGTGATTTTTTTTTCTTTTTAAATTCATTTAATATTACAAAAGGAATTTGGAGCCACTTTACGATTCATGGTAGTTTCAAACAGCTAAACAGATCAGCATTGAATTTTCACACCGAAAATTTTGCATTTCAGACAAAAAACAAAATTTGCAAATCATATATATTTATAATTTTTTATGGGGAAACGTCGGTAAAACACAAGCACCAATTCAAACATACATAGCATTTTTTTTTTAAACTGAAAAATAATAACTATTGACTGATGTATGAGGGAAAATATTTAAAAAAAAAATACCTCAAAAATTTTTTAAAAATATTTATTTTAGTAGCTTATGTGTTCTGCTTCATGTTACATAGAACACAGAAATTTCAGTTTTTGATGTCAAAAACAAACGTTAGAAAATTTTTATTGGTTATTTTAAGTTTTGCATTGAAACAATCTTACTTCTAGAGCCTACTGTTTTTCAGAACTGAAAAATTTTCATTTTTGACCTTATAAGAAAAACAAAAAGTGCTGCTAAGCGGCCATTTTTGATCCGCTATTTCGAATAGAAGCTCACATGGAAACTTAGGGGACTTTTCAGCATTTCTTCTACACATGTTCAGGAACTAATCCTGAAAAATTCAGTTAATTATAAATTTGTGGCGCATCGACCCTATTTTTGGCCTAAATTTACTGGGCTAATATTGCTTTACATGAAATGCTTATTTGGTCCCACAAATTATCAATCATTTAATAATTTATCAGATAAGATGAAATCAGTTTGACATGAGATAATATTATAGTCCCAGTAGCTGGTTTAAAGGTAAGCGGACTATCCGGCCGCGTAAGGCCCCTTGATGGTGCAAGCAGGAATCAAAGTCGTCTTATATTTCTTATAAATCCTACATTTCCAAAAAATATCTTTTATTTTTGGTACCCCAGATGATGTCTACACCTTATGCATAATGAATTATGCGACCTTTCATGGAAAGTTATGCTCTTCTTCATCAAAAAAGAAGCTCTTAAAGGAAAAACTGGTGAAAATTTACTTGAGTTAGATCTAATAAAAGATTTGAAATTTCGTGTTGAGAAAACATTGCCCTGATAGCCCCAAATGTACCCCAAAAACATTTCTTCAAATTAAAAAATATTAAAGTATCCTGCACTTAGTCTAAAAGTTAACTTTCTTCAAAACAGTATTTTTTTTCTATATATTTAAAAAAAAAAACATTGGTAAATTTTCGGAAATTATAAAGCTGAAAAATATAAACAAAAAAGTAGGTAATTAGCATTAAGTAGAAGATTTTGGTCTCGTGCAATATTTACGTCTCCCACAGAGTACACAAACATATGGGTTTTTTCATGTTTCTGTTAAAGTTTTCATTTTAAATAATTATTTCTTTGTTATTCATTTGCAAATGTTGATTTAAATATGTGTTCGCTAATAATTTTTAAAATAGATTTTTAATATAAATTTATGCATTATATTTTTAAAAATTTTATAGAAAAAAATCAAATTTTTGAAAAAAGGCCTCCTGCTGTATACTTTAATATTTTTTAGTTTCTATAAATGTTTTTGTGGTACATATGGGGCTATAGGGGCAACGTTTTATCAACATGAAATTTCGAATTTCCCTCAAAAAAATGTATCGATTCAGCCTAGTACTTAAGTGCTGGTTCACAATTTCAGACGCAAGTCGGCATGAGTTGACGTTGTTAAAATTATTTGAATTTTTACAGTTATTTTGACATAAAAGGAAAAAACATAAGAGGGTGTACGACTTGAAAAAACAATTTTCGTTCTTTTTGGGGATACACTCAAATGTAGATCAATGACAAAGATATTCCTAAGAATGTTGCAGATAACCCCCTCAACAAGTATTGGAATTTCATCTTTAACCTGAAGGTTGAAAAGCTGCACTACCCTAATTTGACCAAACTTGTTAAGGCTGTCCTGACTTTCTCTCATGGCCAAAGTTCCAAATCCAGGCTTAACAAAAAAATTGTGACTAGTGAGAATTGACAAACCATACACGAGTTTAGACACAATTGTTGCTCTCAGCGTGATAAAAGACTCGGTAAAACACTGTGAAAAATGTTGATGTAATTTTAAAAATGATGCAGTTGTGCAAAGCAGCCCACTTGAAATATAAGGAACAGAAAGAAAAAAAAATCTGGAAGAAATAAGCAGAAGGAAAATTATAAAACTTAAATCGAATGATGTTGAAAATCTTCTTGAGGTAAACTGAAAGGATTTAAGTAAAGCATTAATTCTGCTCAGGCAATGATGGATGAGGGGGATACAAAATTAAAAATTAGGACTTGAATGTAAATGCATGGTTGACATTGAGGCTGGGCAAACCGTAATATTTGCTGTTAATAAAAAATTTAAAGGCTGCTCAGAAAGAGTCAAGCAGTTCTATATAATTTGTTGCTGAATCATTTTGATTTTTAATTGAAATAAATTATTTCCCATAATATTATTTATCCTTTATATTTATTTTTTTTCTGTGAGAAATTTAAATTTTTATATTCTGACAATAAAGAATCAATAAGGTCTAAAAATTTTTGTGTACATATTTTTTCATCCGTGGCACTAAAAGGTAACTTTGTTTTATGATGTGTATGCAAAATTTAATCAATTTTTTGGTGTCCTATAAATCCTATATTTTCCCATAATGTATCCTATATTTTTTTCAAAAAATGTCCTATATTATAGAAAGGACAAAATTTGACAAAAAAGATATATATCTGATAACGATGAAAATACTTGATGATATATTCTCAACCATTGCTTGGATATCTTCACCAACACCTTTCTATTCAGAAACAACAGCGTGATGATCATCGAGTGCTAGGTAGATGTCAAGATTTAACTACTTTAGGGTCAATTTCAATTATCTAAAAGGGTTAGGAATGCTTTAAGAACATTATGTATTTTTCTTGTGCTCGAGTCTATGTTCAAACCTGCTTTCTCTCCCCGGAAGCTGTTAAAGCTCCCTATCCGTATTTTCTATTCATGCGGCAACTGATCAGTTATCAGGATATTGATCCAGAAATCAGTAAAGTTACTCTCAAAAATGTTTCAAATCATAGCTTAAATTTGGCTCATAAAACTATGCTCTTTTCTTATTAGATGATATTATTCCAACTACAGTTAAGACATATATGAAATACACCGCCAGCTCAATCAATTCCAGCCGAGGACTGCAGTTTTGTGCTTATTAGCACTCATCAGCCCGGCATAGGAGTGACTGAGCTGGAAGTGGAAAAGGCTGGTCAGTGCTAATTCTGTATTAGTTACCACTTTGTTTGGCACTCTATATTTCTTTAAGAGATTTTCCATATCCAGCTCAGTTACTCCTATGCCGGGCTGATGAGTGCTAATAAGCACGAAACTGCAGTCCTCGGCTGGAATTGACTGAGCTGGCTGTGTATTTCATGTATTTCTGCCTTAGCCCTGGCTATAGGGAGGCAATTTTTTGAATACGGTTGAGAGAATGATGCAAATTATACTAGAAGCTGATAAAAATTTTGTAATACCTGTTACTAATATTTCTTTACCCGATTTTCTATCAGTTCCGATTTCCTTAACAAAGGCTTCAACCTGGAAGGATGAATTTGTATATTATAAGAGGAATAAAAAAAACCTGACAAAACAATTTTTGTGAATGATGCTGTAGAAAGAGGTGTAATATTAATTCAGGAACACAATAATATTCTCACAGAAGATGAAAGTGAAGAAAAAAAAATTGTTTCACACATCGTTGCTGAAGACTGTAAAAACTGCCCTACTGATACTAAATCCTCACTTGTGAAAAAAAAATGTTCAACATTGGTTTATTTTACTACGTTTTGATTCTATACAAATTATTAGTCCTAATAAAATGTATTTATTCTCTAGAAATTGTTCTGATGTTAAAGAAAAATGCAACTTTTTAAAAATGTTTACTAGATTTCTAGGACTGACTGAACTTCAAGGCATTTGAGGCACCCCTAAAAATTGTCCGATTGAAGGGAAATTCTGCACAGGCTGTTCTTTCGTCCATTGGAACAAGATAAGATGGTGGGAGCAATTAAATTTTAACCTAGTGTACATTTTTGTGCAAACCTACTTTGGTTCCGATATTTTCTAAGTTGCAAAAAAAAAAAAAAAAAAAAAATTCTCACACAAAATCTGGTAAATGTGGAAATCAGTTAATGCGAAATATTTTGGCGTCTCCGTCGATTTCGTGTTAAAGAAGGTTTGACTGTATTTACATATAACAAGGAGTGGTTTCTATTGGAGTGGTTGCCAAATTGGCAGGTCTGGCTATGCCCCTGATGGTTTTATGCTGATTTTGTACACCCCCACCTCCTTTTTTGAAATGAAAACTTGCAAGTAGAGGGGGGAGCCAGAGTTATGTATTAGCACTCTCTGAAATATTGTCACCTTATTTTTGGAGGTTTGAAAAATTTAGACAAAAGGAATAAATTCTAGTAAATTGAGTACTAGATAGATTTGTTTATTTTGGTATACAGTGAAATTCTGTTAAACAAATAACAATGCAACGAAATTTCCGTTTCAATGAAATACATTTGCAGTCCCGATTTAACTGACATTATATTATTTGAATTCCATTACAATGAAATTCTCGTTACAACGAACAGAATTTGCGGTCCCTTGAAGTTCGTTGTGGCGGGATTTTACTGTATATTCAATGGTATAAAACATTGTATTACTGTCCTAAATCTGGACGTATGAAAAATAGTACACCTGTTCATCATGCACCACAAATTGTACTTGTTATATAAAATTTCTACTTCATCAATTAAAATAGTTAATGTGATTAATTTTGCTTTCTTGCAGGTGAAACACTTTCCTGATAAAGGCCGTGGCATTATAACAACCAGAGCTTTAATGTGTGGTCAGTTTGTGATGGAGTATCACGGAGAATTGATAGATTACCGAGAAGCCAAAAGGCGAGAAATGCTTTATGCAGAGAAAAATGTCGGATGCTACATGTATTATTTTAAACTAAACAAATGCTATTGGTAAGAGTTATAATTCAGCCCTTGAATGTCACTCAAAAAACTGTTTTTAAGGTTGACTAGTTAATAAGGAGGTTGGTCACATTATGTTTAATGATGTCAGTAGTAGGGTTTGCATGTCCCCCCCCCCCAATGGTAGAAAAAAAATGATAAAAACCCTCCTGGTACAAACAGATATGCTTGTTTTATTCAAGGGATAGTAGTATTTTTTTGACTTGAATTTAATACCCAGTTCTCCCCTGAGCCCTTTTTTCAAAGAACAAATCCAGAAAATATTGGAAACCCCTTTATTGGTTGGGTAAAGGTCAAGATTCAGGAAATTTCTAAGTGGCCAGTGGCCAACAGACCCAAAAAACTTGGTGCCCACCACTGTCGTCGAGTTTTGAAGTACAAAATGGGAGAGGAGTTTTTACTACATTCATGAAGAAATAAATAAATAGAACTTTACAGAATTACATTTTAAAAGCTATAAACATACTTTTTTTTTTCTTCAAAATAAATAGATAAATAAATAAATGAAAAGTTGACAGAAAACTGAATTTTAAATGAAATTTACAAAAAATACAATTTTGCTGATGAAATTTCACTTTTCCAGAAAATAACTAATTAAAAAAAAAAAAAACATTATTTCAGGCCCTTTTTATGTTATTTTCAGTAGCTTGCACTGAGATAGGCATCCAATGCTGTTTTTGCAAACTTAGGCAATGAAATTGCCTTGTCTGCTTCCAACTTACGAATGACCAAACATGGCGACTACGCGAAACATTTAAGATATGAAAGTATATAATTTTAATAATCAAAAACTCTCAAAAAACCTTACCCCTTTAGTTATGCAAAAAGCTTTGATGTACATTTTTCTGCGTAACTTTGTTGTAAATATGGATGTGTTAGGAGAACCTCTCAATAATTTCAAAATTTATTTACTTTGTTCTTTAAATTCATATTTATTGCATATACAGTAGACTATCAATTATCCCCAAGTCATTTAACAATCAGGAACATGTATTTTCGCAGCAAGAAGCAAAAAACAATGGCTGATTTTTTTCTCGAAAAAATTGTAAAGTTAAATAAAACAAAAACAACTATAGGTTTATTTATTATTTACACTTTCTTCATTGTACATGCCCTTGGTTTTATTGATGTTAAGTTCTGTTTTACAAAAATACAGAACATTTTTACTGCTCTGCAAAAATGTTTTCATTATATAAAGTATATGTATCAATACAGTCATGTTTTTGAGGAAGAATATTTTTTACCTTTATTTCCTTCATTTTGCGGTTTATCCGCAATTTTTATTATCCGTGGCACTTGTACCACCTGATTCCACGGATAATCAAGAGTTTACTGTATGTTGTTCTCTGAATCCTCTTACTTTAAAGCAGTCTGTTTTCACTTACATTATGAAATTTTAATTAATAGTATTGATGCAACTGAAGAGTCGGACAGGCTGGGCCGTCTCATCAATCACAGCAAAAGAGGGAACCTGAAAACACGTATTATTTTTGTCAAAGATCAGCCTCGCTTGGGATTTTTCGCCTGTCGAGATGTCCGAGCGGGCGAAGAGCTTAGCTATGACTATGGGGATCGCAGCAAATTGTCTCTACAGTTTCATCCATGGTTAGCAGCCTAAAATGTTCTCATTTCACGTATTTATTACTCATTTTTTAATGCTATGCACTTCAACCATCTCATTTAGAATGCATTTCCTTTTGAATATTAATGTATGCAAAAGTCAAAATGTTACACTCACTTTTTTATTATTAAACTAATTATAAATAATCTTGGGTACTTGATTATATTTATACAACATTTTCTTAAGAAAATCTGTATGATGGGTTTTATAAATCAAAATATTGTAGATTATTTATTTTTTTTCCCCTTTATCAAGTATATATTCTACTTGATATATACCCAATATGACAATAAAATTCTTTGGTCCCCGCTTATTTGCATATAACATGAAATAAACTGTCCTGTTTAATATATTCTTTACAGTTATCCTTTAGTTTCTGATGATGCACTCGCCAATCGTAACATTTATTACTGAATTAAGCATTTCTAATGTATTAATAAAACTGTAAGTGAATACTAGGAAAAATAAGTTACTCATAAATTTATTTAAGAAAAACATCAACCCTGAAAATTGTCAGTTTTGTGATGTTTATAATGCTAAATTCATTAAAAATGGTATGATTCATTAAGCTTTATCATGTATTGGTGAGTTGAAACTCTTTTAAATGTTTTTCTCTAGAATGATTTTTTCTTTATTTTCCCTTCCTTTCTCAATTATTATTCACTTTAAATATCCGAGAAAGAAAGAGAATCCCATTCTTCCACTTCTTGCTTTAAAATTGTCTTAGCTGACATTTGAATGTTAAACTCTTATGCCCCCTTACAGTTAAGTCACATAATCCATAATGGCTTACCCTTTTCTATCAAGCAACATGTTTCCTTTCTGAGAAATAGATCAAATGCTATTTAGTGTGTCTTACTTCTTTCCTGTTCTATTGCATATAAGTTAACTTTTTATTTCAACATAAATGTTTCAAACTCTGCTTGATTAAATTAGTTCTTCTAGCAACTACACAATCACATATTCCACAAAAAACAATCAACTGTTAGATGCTTCTGGGATGTGAATTTTAATAAAATACTCTGACAAGTTCTGCTTTGTGAAATACAATTTTAACAATACTGTAATTTCTTGCACATTATCTGCTTTTTTCTCCTAAACGTCAAAAAGTATTTAATGTCAATTTACAGCATGATTCACCAATAGACTGCTTCATTGCGTGTAGGGATGTTTATTGTTTCATGTAGCCTGAATTTGCCTTTTGCGCCTGGTTTTCCAAATTGAGTGCCGCGAAGCGTACATTGTATCAATCTATATGTACAGTGGCTCCCAAAAGTGTTCGTACACTTTGAAATTTTTTAGTAAAATCAAAATAACTCAAAACTGAATTCGAATATAAAGTCCAATATTTTTTCACATCATTCCTATGTCATTCTAAATATAACCCATTGGTTTTTTTAAAAATATTGACGGATCTTCTTTTTGAAATGGGTCAGAAAACGAAGAGACAGAGAAATAACATGCCACAAAAGTCATCGTACACTCAAATATTTTCGAATAAATTCATGATTAAAATTATCATATGCCATTTTATTAATATTTTTGCATTGTGTTGACCCTTATAAGTCATTTGGCTTTAATTTTTTGTTTATTTATTCCTTAATAAATTGCTTATTACTGTAAAATGGCTGGTATTTGTAAAAAACCGCAAACGCCATTCTAAATTTGAATTTTTTTTCCCACAGTAGTGGTAAATTGGTTTGAAATGTCTCTAAATTAGTTAATTTATTTGTTTGTATAGTAAAGTGCTTGGTAAAATGCTTTAAAGAAAGGAATCGGACCGAAAGCAAGGTAAGAAAAGGTCAACCAGCAAAGTTGACAAAACGTGATTGTAGATTTAAAGTTAAAAAATTTATGAAAAATACACATTTGAGGGCTGTAAAAGTTTCTGCAGAGTTAAATGAAACATTTTACATTTAATTTTCACCTAAAATTGTTCGCCAAGTTCTTTGATTAGCTGAATTAAATGGGACCTCTTCCCGCAGAAATTTTCTTGGTCGTGCGAAAAACAGAAAGCTTACGCTTTTCGTCCCAAAATTAATGATAAATAAGCTAAAAACAGTTTAGAATCATGTCTTACTTACAGATAAAAATTAATTCAACATTTTTGGTTAAATTGTTGTACAACTGTAAGTAGAAGAAAAAGTTACGAACTTAATCTTAAGAACTTAGTTGGATCAGTTAATCAGGACGGTGAAGGTGTTTTAGTGTGAGGGTGCAAATCAGCATCAGTACTCGGTAGTTTGTAATTTTTTGATGAAATAATGAATCATGCTGTTCCTTTAAATATTTTGAAAACCAATTTTGAACTCCTAGCCAAAAATTTGGTTATTGGAAACAACTTTGTTTTTTATCAAGATAACGATAAGAAGCACACGGTTTTCAACGTTTGCATCTAGTGCCTCAAAAATTGTCCTTAAGTTTAGAAAATACCCCCTCAATCTCCAGATTGTAACTTAATGTAACGTATTTAGAGATATCTGGAGGCTAGATTACGAAAATAGGGCTTTAAAACGAAAATAGAGCTAGAAATAGTGATACTCAAAGTGTGGTAGAACACTTACTCAGAAATTACGGTAAAAAAAGAAAGAAAAAGAATGAAATCTATTCCCAGACATTTAAAAGGTGTTATGAATACTGTATGATATTCTATTAATTAACAACTTAATCAAAAGTTAGATTATTTAATAATATATAGACATTTTATAAAGTGTACAAAGACTTTTGTAAGATAAAATTTCCAGCACTTTTCGGTTTTTGATTTTTAAAAAAATTAAGTTTTAATATTTTTTAAAAACTTTTCATGCATTTTTGTTAAAAATTGATCATAGATCTTAAAATTAAATACCTATTCCGAAATATTCATTCTAGCCAATGATTTGGGGCCTATTTCGTTGAAAGTCGTAGGTGTACGAAGACTTTTGGAAGCCACTGTATAACTATGGTAAGTTGAAACAGTGTAACATTGCTACACCTGTTGCAGATTTTTGAGGAGGTCTGCAAATTATTTCTTAATTGGAAAGATTTTTTTTTCGCTTTCTGCACGAATTTCCCAAATTTAAAAGCAGGAAAATCAAGTTCTAAGTGAAAAAAGAAAAGACAAAAGGCATTTAAATCTGTTCAGGAGTCCTTAGTTGTTAAAAGGTCAAAAGAATTTGTTCCTGCAGCTACTGGTGCCTCAGTCTTCTATTCTATTTTGAAGCTTTTTTGTCTTTGTTTTACTCGTAATTTTTAAATTTAGCATTTTATTTTCAAGCTTTCCTTTTTGCTGCTTCATAGTAAGTATAACAACTAATCAAATGCTGATCTACTTTGCATACTAAATTTGGGTTTTTAATGTTCATTGTAGACTACTGAAAAAAAAATTTGCTACTGGGTGTGTAACAGAGACAGAATAGGGTGCAACGAATCAGAAAAGTTTGGAAATCGGTTTTATGCAATTCAGGCTACCTAAAATGAACAATCCTACAGGCAACTTTTGCACTACCCATTTGTACTGGTTACTTTGCCTTTGTCTTTAAGTAATTAGCATATTATGATCAGGATTTCAAGGAGACTTGTTTAGAGTAATTTTGATTATAGCTTAAACATTACTACTTTAGGTTTTTAATTCAGTTGCTGAAATTTTGTGTTAAATTAAATTAACTTTGTTTTTTTACCATATTATCTGCAGATTATATGCTGCTGCGGATAATACGTAGGAAATTACGGTAGTTTTAATTGATTTAAAATTTCAACAATAGTAGATTTTGTAATATAACTACCTAAAAGATGCATTTTATTTCAAAGTTAAAAATCAAAAGAAAAAGTTGATAATTTATAAATTACAAGCTATGAAAACATAAAAAATATACTAGAAGAGTGAAAAGAAAATGTGGGAAGGCATATTGTCGCCTCAGAGCAACAGTAGGATATCTTAGTGTTATTCCTGGGATTAATGTCTAAGTGTTGCTTTGAGGACACAATATGTTTTCTTTTCACAACACATTTTAGACAAGCATATGTTTGTCCACAATTCTGCAATGAAATTTATTAAAGAAACCTTTCAGCTTCTGCAAGAGAAGAAAAGAATAAAGATAAGCAATTTTATTATCAACTCATTCAAATTTGATTAAGGTAATAACAATCAGAAAAAAGTTTAAAAAAAAAAAAGTTTTAACTTTTCAAAATTTTTATCAGTTATTTTACTATAAATGTTAAGTAAATCCAATGAATAATTGAAGCTTTTTTTTTAAAAAAAATCATATATTAAAGAGGACAAGGGAATAAAAAATAACTTTTTAATTTGAAAGAATCAACATCAGTGATAATCAAGTTATGTACAATAGCAATTGGTTTAGTTTATAACAAGGTTTCAAAGCAGCTACGTAAGAGCACAGTTGGTACATCATTTTATTTGCTAATTCATTAGGGTGGCTCAAAAATACATGTAAAAAAAAAAAAATTTCTCCTAGATAACAGGACACCCCTCAATATTTTTAGACTTGTGAATAGTAATATATTGGAAGAATTCTAGCTTCCTATTTCGTCTGAAAGAGGGTGCTCAACCCACTCCCCCAAACTTCATTAGTATGACGAAGGGGGGTTAAAAAAATACATTGAACTGAAAAAACAATGCCACATATTATAACATGCACGAGTAATATGCATAGACATTGCAATAAAATAATTTACAAAAAAAAAAAGCTAGGGAAATTAAATGTTTCTAAATTTGTGACTATTTCTATGCTACGGCTAAAGTTAAATTAAGGGGTCATTGAGCACTCTCTTAAAATTTGAGCAAGAAGCTAAAACTTTTACAGCATAATACTATTAGTAAGTCAAAAAAAAAAAAAAAATAGGGCGTGTCCTGGACTCTAGCTAAAAAAAAAAGTTTTTTTTAACCACCCTACAATTTATATTTAACTTATATAAAGCCAACAATAAACATTGACATTTTTTGCTTCCTAAGAACTTAAGCATGCTGTAATTTACACTATTTTATTAGTGTTAAAACAGAGAAAAAACAATAGGTAATTTGAAATTACCTTTGTTACATTTGGGTCTTTGTCTTTAGACAATAGAATTGAAAAATTTAGTTGAAGAGTTTTTACAAGTAAAACAACAATTTAAAAAAGATTCACAATTTATAATCCTTTGAACTAAGTAAAGACAAATTGTAAATGCATATGTACTCACTCTCATGTGTTAAAATATTGAAATGCACATTTTAAAACATATCAATTTGATAAAGAAAAAATACTGATTTGTGGATTTCAATATCATCATGTGATAAAATATTGAAACACACATTTTAAAACATATCAATTTGATAAAAGAAAAAAAATTCTAATTTGTGGCTTTCAATTGAAATTTTTTGTGTTAAAATACATTGCATACAACATTTTCTTGCTTAAAAATTAAGAAGTTTCGTCATATAACTGAAACTAAAAGCAGTATTTTTTCATTTCATTTTTACTGAAAAAAAAAAGTAAGAAAATAATGTGTCAGAAAAAGTTTTTCTTCGTAATAAGTCATGCCTCTTTCCTGTGCTTTAAAAGATTTTTAGGCAAGTTTTCTTCAAATTATAATCTACATTGAACTGTTACGAAATATTTAAACATGTCACATCCCTAAGGAAATGCGAAGAATGACAGCGTCATTTGCAAGTTTTAGAGGATTGCAACTGAATTATTATTCTTAAGAAAGCAAGTTTCTCCACAATAATTGAGCACCATAAATGTAGGAAAAAGAGGGAAATATTTTTGGAAATGTGGAGAAAAAATACTAAATGAAGAATGTACTTCGCTATATTTGGAGAATATCTTATAAAGAAATTCTTATTTTCTCTCAAAAAAAAAAAAAAAAAAAAAAAAATAGAAGGTCCAACTGTAGTTTGAAGTTAGTAATGATTATATCATTGATGAACTTAACAAAATTAATCATTTAAGAAAAGTTTTTCGCAAAAACTTACAACTTATCACTTTACGTAAAATTTACATAATACTGAATTTTATTAATTTTTTTTTTCTAGTACAAAAATGTAATTTTAAAATCTTATCTAAAACACACGAAAAAATATAAATACAATTTTATACATACAATGCACTTGTTTTATGAGGGTTCAAAGCCTTTGAAACAAAATTAAAAACTTACACATTAACATACAAGAAGATAGGAGTGTTGGAAATACTGCACTGAAGCAATTTTGAACACATACATTTGTAATTCATAGTTTATTTTTTTAGAGGGCTCTTGATCTTCACTGGGATTAATGAATTAATTGACTAGGAACAGCCTAGATGAGCCCAGAGCCTGTTGCTGTTCTTCATTTTTGTATTTGTATTGATTTTTCAAGTTTCAGTGAAGTTTAAAAAAGCATAGTAACTAAACACATTATTCAAGCATAAGGCACAAAAGGAAAAACATAAATATCACCAGATTATTTTTTTGTTCCAAAATACAAGCATTTTTTAGTTGTACACAAAATAATCAAATAAAAATTTCTAAGACTCTGAACAATGCATAATATATTTAATTTACAAATCTTTGGCATTATGTATTAAATAAAAAAATAGGCACACAATTTCATATGTACAAAGTGAATGCCATATCATCTAAAATTGTCAAGTCCCAACTCTTTTTGTAAGAATTTCAACCTATGTACATATTCTGAAAGTTGGCTTTTTGTAGGAGAATTTTGCTGCATTTTCATCTCTGAACTGAAAATTTAAAAAATATGATGAGCATTACAAACATTGCTAAAACTGAGCTGCTACAACTATAAATGTAATCTATTTTTATCAAAAAAAAAAAAAAAAAAAACTTAATTAAGCATTATACAGACAAGGTCATGTGAAAATGATTTGATGTTTATGCACTTGTTTAGCATTTAAAGGAGCTCAAATAAGCTAATTGTTAGATTCAAATAAAAAAAAAAAATTTTTTTTTGAGTAGTCTCCATTTGAGAATCCCATAAGGTTATCGTGGAACATTAGACAAACTCTGGAAGAACATGTACTTCAAGAACACAAATTTTAAAGCTGTGGGCCTTCCTCCGAATTACATGGTTTTAAACAACATGGTTTTTGATTAATTCTTTTGATAAATAATAATAATATAAATATAATACTAGCATTCCGGTGAAATATGGCATAAAAAACTGGGATGAATCGCAACCGCAGACTTTAAGATTCCTTCCATTTTAAAGAAATAAAATGAGAAAAGTTCATTTTTTTTGGCAATTTTAGTTTTTAGCTTCGTGAAATAAATCAACTCACAATGTAAAAAATCATTTTTTCAATCAATCATTAATCTTTAGCTCTGAAAAGTGAAGGGGGAGTTGTCCACTCGTACGAGCCGCGTATGCTTGAAAAGGAATCCTATTTGTTCAAGTCTCGAATAATACAGTTTCAAAGAACACAGAACAAACAGATTGTGTTCTTTGGGGGTTACCTGTACCCAGTGTTGAATCTAGGGGGAGCAAGCCAGGGGACTGTAGCCCCAAGAGGCAACTGCTGGGGGGGGGGAGAATAAATACTACTCCTGTGTGTCTTTTTGAAAATAGGGGTAAAAAACCTTGACGAAAATGGGCAAGGGCGGCAGGTTCAAGGTTTTTGCCCTAGTTCCAAAAAATTATAGATCTGGCACAGCCGTATCTATAATTTTTTGTTTGTGAGATTGGGCAAGATGCATTTCACCCAATGGTTTAAAGTTGAAAAGATAAACAGTCAATTAGCGATAACTTGAATCTAAAGGAAACGACAAAAAACTTCGACTTATCGGAAGTTCGACTTACCACTATTTTTGGTTTTCAACATTTTAATATTAAAAACCATCAAATATTTTAATTAATATGAACATATAACAGACAAAATTACAGAACTTAAAGGTTTTTTCGCACAGTATGTAGTTTCTCCGTGAAGAGTTCTGAAGACAAGTTGTGTCTGGTCTTGAACTTATCCCGCCATCCAGCACTGGCGTGGAAATTTTCTGTGTTCAATATAGCAAAATTCGTTGCTTTCTCACGCAGCAAAGATCCACTTATAGCAATGGCATGGTCTTGATTTCGATACTGCTGGAAACACTTTAATAGAGCTGATTCTACTTCAGGAAAGGTGCACATCTTCATACGTTTCAAATTCGGATTCATTGGTTCGTACAGCTTTTGAAGAATCTTTCTTTTTGACTGTTAGATTCCTTTCAATGTCATAAATAAGATTTACTTTACTTTCCAAATCTAAGGGTTTAGTTTTCGATTAGACGTCTTTATTAGTAAAGACAAATCTTTCTCTCTCTCTCGGGAACTCATCAGCAAATGATCAAAATCTGTACTATTATAAAGAGAGGGCGGATTTTTGTGTGTTTATACGTTCGAGGTAATCTCCGGAACCACTGCACCTATTTGAAAAATCCTTCACTATATGAAAGGCACTTTCTTACTGAGTGACATAGGCTATAATTCGAAAAAATCTGATAAATAGTTCTTTTTTTATTCCAATTTAGGCCCAAACTTCACATAAATTCCCGTACATGGGAGTGAAAAATTACTTGCACATATTAATATTATCGTTGAAAAGGGTAGAATTTTCCACGTTCTAAACAATTTGTTTCAATGCTCTAACTTAATTACGGCGGGAGTAATTTGCGTTTTTAGCTTGAACCCTTTTAGGCTTAGCTTAAATTTAGGCACTACTTTCTTCATTAAATCTATCAATAAAAGGTGAAGGAATTGTCCCACAGTTTTCTTTTTGACACCATTGGAAAAAGCAACATTTTTTATTCCAAGTCTCTCTCGACCTTTGGTCGAAAAACTTAGCTTCTATCTTCAAAGGAAAAAAAGTTACAAGCGTTTTTAAATCGAATTCGAAAAATGTCATTTTGATTCAGGTTGTCAATCATTTTATTTTTGTTTCCACGGTTAGGCTTTTTGATTCCATTGTTTCTTTCCTTAGTTTGCATTTAATTTCTTAAACTTATTTTATTTCGTGTTTCCATGGTTACACTTTTAAAATCCATCTTTTGCATTTTACTTTTTTAAAAGTATTTTAATATCTGTTGTCAGTGTTTGGAAGGGTAATTTTGCATGGTGTTTTTTTTGAGCAATCACGATTGCTTATTGCTTTCATTTGACTGTTTTTGGCGTGCTATCATTTTTTCCCACTGGCACGGCGCCACCCTCTGCCAGCACCACCCGTCGCGGCGGCCGGCCTCACGATGCTGCTCCTCTAGCGAAAACCGTCTCCAGGTTGCGTCCATATCCTACACACACACGCATACATACACGCACCAACACACACGCACACACAAACACATACACACACGCATGCATACAGACACCTACACATACACACAAACACATACACACACGCATGCATACAGACACCTACACATACACACATACACACTACTGCCCACACATTCATGCCTGCACACAGACACAAACACATATGCTTACACACACATACACATACCTTGCCCCCACGCACACAAAACTCATACACACAACTACCCACACACTCATGACTGCACACAAACACATATGCTTACACACACACACACATACAAACACACACTCGTGATTGCGAAAAACATAATTTGAATTCAAGATGACAAAATTCAAATTAATTTTTATTTATTTTTTTTCTTTTATTTAAGCCTGATTGTTGAATATATGTCACTTGACACAATTTTTATTCTCAAAGTAGACCGGGCAATGCAGCTCTTAATATATAAAGATTTGAAAGCTACTGTTAATGTGATTTTGTACTTTTTTGTTTGTTTGGCGAAACATTTATTATTGTCAAAGAAAAAACATCCACTTCACTTGCAAAAGGGCTGGGTTCCGGTAGCGTGGTCGCTTAGCGCATTAGGCGCTGAGCAGTTCAGTCTAGGATTATTGTTTCAAAGCAACCGTAAATGTAATTCATTGTTTTGGCGATTTGTTTTGAAAGAAATGAAACTTTTGATTTGTTTTTATCCGAGTGAAATGTACGACATTTTCTTCCTTTTTTTACGATGATTTTTTAATGTTCCACTGGATGTTTTTTTTCGTTAGATGGGTGGATTATGATAGCGTGGTTGCTAGGCGAGTTTGGCGATAACAATAGAGTTGCGGAACTATTTTTACATTTGAAAGATATAATTTGATATCTTTTTTTGTTTATTTGGCGAAATATTTTAAATTTCAGTAAAAATCCCTTCACTTGCTAAATAGAGTTTTAAAGCAACTGTAAATCTAATTTAATGATTTGACAAAAAGTTTTAAATTCCAAATAAACTTTAATAGCTTTAATAGTTCTTTTTTGAAAAGGTGTGTACGTGTTTCATACAAAGAAAAATGATCATTTCACATAACAGGGGGAGGGGGCGTCAATTTGTTTTATTCAGTGGACTTCAATTAAATTTTTAGTATGGTGCGGGTAGTGTTAGTAAAGAATAAAGGGGAACGCATCTTAACTTAGGTCAGCCTTTAAATACAGGTACAATCAGTTGAGTTGACAAATTGACAGCTTAAAAGCAGATTAGTAGTCTATCAGCATGTCTAAGTGTAAATAGTGCAGTACAACAAAAGAAAACAAGCTATACTCATTTCCATACGTGTTACACCTTTATCACACATTGGCTCAAAAGGGGCACTCTTGCTTTAGAAGTCTAATGTGCAGGAATTGCAACTGAAGGTGAATGAATTTTTCTCTCAAAGTCACTTGTTTCTTTCTTTCTCCCCTCCCCCCATTCTTCCAAAATAAATTTCGAGTCATCTTTGAAAAAACTTCGAGTTAAAGGAAGTTAACTTTGAGATGTTGAGAATAATTAGCATGGAAGTTAAGACAAAGGGATCGGGATTTGATAAAAACTTCGAGTTATAGTAATATTCGAGCTATCGCGAATTGACTGTACTTACCTTAAAAAGCTTGAAGGATGATTTTCTTTAAAATGATTTCCATTTTCATGAAGGGATGTTGGAACAGAAGCTAAAGAGTATGATGATGAGCTGCCATCACCTATAAGTTAAAGGGAAAGTTGATTTGAATGAAGTTAAGAAAAAATAAAGATAAACTAAAATGTTGATACATAATGAATCTTTTCATCCCAAAAACATGCTTGGGTTGAAAATTTTCATTTTTCGTGCATTTCTAGCATAAATTCAATAAAATTTTCCTGTTTGTCTGGAATAAATGTTCTTCTCAAAAACTTGAGTTCCGGCTACACTAATTTTCGGATTTAAGCTACAACAATTTCAGAAGTTTCCCTTCCTTCAGGAGAAATTTTCTAGGTATCATCTGGTGCAATTGTGCCTATTCTAGCTCTTGCTAAAATCAATAGAACCAACCATTTTGAGGTAAGACAGGTTTGACAAGCAGGCCTTAGAACTTCCAGCAAGCAATTAAAAATTGAACATCACACTAGATGCAATACAACATTAGATGTTTCTACTAACTTTGAAAATCAATTTGAAGCCTACAAGCTGTTTTGTCTACTTCATCATAAAAAAGCAAGAATGAACATGATTTTTATAAGTTACTGTAAGAAAATCTTTTAAGCATTGTTATGTAATTTTTTTTAAAAATGGAAGAAAGTTACCTATTTGGCAATTTACACCAACCCTTCTTTCTTTGTTTCGTGTATAAAAACAACTCAGTAGAAAAAAAAAAAACTATTCTATGACTGATTCTTTCACTTTTCACGATTCTAATCTGTAAATATGAATACTTACCCGGCATTAAGTTTGCAGAGAGAAATGGGTATGCTTGAAATGCCTCTTGCACCCTGGAATGGATGACTTGAGAAGAAGGAATCCTAGCTAAAAAGAACCTGCGGCGCCTCACACAAAACTTCATGCGCTGCAGTGCAATCACAGCAAAGGCATAGGCTCGGAAACGAGATCGTCCCCTTTGTCTAGCATCAATGTCACCACCACTGCTGCCATCATTCATGCAGCTTAGCCAGGCTAATGTCACTTTCTCTGTCATTTGGAAACCTCGCAGTAGTCCAATGAGGTATTCCTTTTGAAAGACTAAAGATTTATTGTAGCTCTTAATTCTTCGGTAAATCCAGTACAAGCCATGCAGCTGTGAAAGTTTTAAAGTACACCATAAACATTCATTGCAGTTACAGGAAAAAGTGATTGATATAATGACAGTTGAAAAATTTAGGTTAAAAATGAGTATTATAGCTATTTTCTGAGATGAATTTGCAAAATTTACGTTTAAAACAAAATGTTACACTGAATCACAGAGTAACGTCAGATTATAACAAAGATAATTTGACCAGAATTTTCAAACTAAAAATCAGGACCTATCACTGACAAGAGGGATGCAATGTCTTTTTTTTTTCTTTTCCAAAGGCTCAATATGTTCACCAAATCGAAGATTTTCAAATTTCACACGAGTTTACTGCCGCCCCTCTTATGGTAGATACAGATTTTATGAAACCACAGCAATTATTCTTTAATTTTTAAGCAAGAGCATAATATAATTCAAATATTTTTCCTGTAAAGAACTTAAATTGAAACATAACTCACTATGGTGCAAGAGCACTTACAGTAATTAGTACCTGCAAAGTTTAGAAGCAATTTTTATTACCTCTCACAAATTTAAAAATTCCTTGAGAAATCTAATTTATTTATATTTCCCCCTATTTGGTGGAACTTGGGTAGATAAGAGCGAGACTGTGAGATGAAAAGCAAGATTGTGCCCAAAATTGGGCACGTCTGGTCACTTTTAACAAAGAGTTTTAAAAAAGAGCACATCAACCCGTTCGGGACGGCAGTCCGCAGAAGATACGCTCCCTCAGGACGGCAGCTGTTACACGTGGACTGTGGGCACAGGCCGGGGCAATTTCTCCCGCTAAGCCTAATACGCAATTTCGGAAAGTACGCATACATAATAATGGATAAAATGTATACTTTAAGCAGAAATGAAACCATTTTTTAATATATGATAAAATATATCAAAATTTCAATCATAACAAAAAATTGGGAGAAAATAATTGATATTTAACAATAAAAATGCAAAATATATTGCTTTTTACAATAACTAAAAGTACCAAAATTATATAATATATTTTCTACAAAACAGGAAAAATATTTGTGCTTAATATTTTAAAGCCGCATGAAAAATTTCAAAGCACAGATAAATGCGCATTGAGCATTTTACACTCATACGTAGTGTTACGTCTTTTATTCTGCTTTGAGCAAATTACACATCTCCATTTAAGTTCTTTGCCTTCTTTTTCAGCGTATGATTTTCGAAAGTAACTACTGTATGAAGAACTCCAACAAAAATAATTTATAGTTGTTTCAATGTGACCCAAAAGATCCATAGATGGATCAGTCATAAATTAAGATATTTCCTCCTCGGAAAGATAACGTGTTCACTATGGCTACCAAATGAACATAAAAGTAAAACCCCTTGCTAGAATATCTCCCCTCCAATCCCATTATAAATGGAACCGAAACTAGAAAGAGCCACTTCAAAATGAGTATACGTTTCCCTTCTCACTTGCCAGCACATGTTTATATTTTCTTTCACGAAATCCAATAAATCACAGACACTTGACAGACCCCATTCTGACGTCAGAGAGAGAAATACTAATGCAGGAGAGCAGTCATTTAAACTGAACATGGATAAGTAACACCATCTAATAGTAAACATTTCATTCCAAATCCAAAACACAGATAAGCGGCCGGCTGCGTACTACTTACAGGGGTGATTGTGAGTTCATCAAAAAATACCTGAAAGTTTCAAAGCGAGAACGGGGGGGGGGGGGGGGGAGTAATCTTTGGCCGCTATTACTTAAGTGCACCTATGCCATAGCATTAAATAGTTCAATAAGAGTCAAAATAGTGTGTGTACATTTGATTAAAATTTTAATGGGTTACAAAGTTACTTTTAAGCTGGTGTTATACAAAATTATCTTGACATTTGTCCATCTTAAGGGATAGGTGTCCATCTTAAGGCTCTTGCAGGTATATTTGATAAGTATTATATAATTTTTAAAAAATTGCGGAGGTAGAGAGATAAAAGCATAGCAAAAAAAAAAAACATAATTCCGGTATTTTCGGACATAAAAATACCGGAAATATGTCCAAAAATACCGGAAATTCGGTAAAATACCGGAACACAATCACCCCTGTACTTACTGTAACTCACAGATGCGTTTTTCGTCTCTGAAGAACCACCTAGTGCTGACGCAAAGATGTGTTGTTCGTCCTGAAGGGGTTAATAAAGAGTATTAGAGTGGCCACAGGGGTGCAAGTGAACTCAAGTGAAATTTTCGGAAGCTCAACTCCCTCCCCTGTGGAACCTCTTCAAATATGCAAACAAAAATCATCGAAAAAAACCATTAATTTTCTTTTTAATAGAATTTTTCATTTTTAGAATGTTGCCAGATCAAAATTTTTGGAAACGGTAACCCAAACGATTCGGAAATTGTGGGTCACTAACACTCTTAAGTGGCCATAAAACAGAGGTTGGAACTAACTTAAGTTTGGTACTCCAAAGCAACAAGTTATAATGGTTGTTGCTTTCTAAAAATCTTGTAATTGAAATCCAAAATGTGGTTAAGATTTCCTGCAATAATTGTTTTGGTTTTCATAAATATTGAAGCTACTTAATTCTTGAACTGCACCGGCTGGCATACAATACATATTTTAGCAGGATTTATACAAAAAGGTAAGTTAAGATTTTTTTTTACAGTTTAAAATAAAATAAAAATTATATTATTTGATTTATTATAATATTTTGATAGTATAGATGCTATGACAGATATGGAGCAGCTGAAAGTAATAATGTTGGCTGAATTGGGGCAATTTGTCGACAACATATTGGACATAAAGAAATGTAATGCCTACTGTTTTTAAAAGAAACATAAACAAGAGGTTCTTACTTTGAAAAACAAGAGAAAAACAGCAAGTTGTATGGTGAAATTATTGATTGACAAGTCATTTTATATAATTACTAGTCTTTTTTAAAAACTTAAATTTTATTAAATTGAAAGTTTTTTTTTTTTTCACAGAAAACTTTTGCAGCATAACCTTAATTTAACTATTAAGGGACTGGAAATAGTTATCATTAAATCAAGAATATCGTTGAATTGAGGAGCATATACATTTAATGCAGTTAAATCTGGAACAGTGAAATGTATCATTAGTTTGAGGAAATCGTTAAATTGGGTATCATTAAATCGCAATTATACTGTATTAAAAAATAATAAAATAAAGGCTTCACATGCAAAATATTTTTATAAAGTGCTTTAAATTTTTCAGTTCCTTTTACTTTTAAATACAGTAGACCCTCGTTTTATGCAGGTTTATTTTAAGCGGTTTTGACTGTATGTGGTTTAAGATTTGTGTTGGACTTATTCTTATAGCTTAATTGAGAACCTGAAGTTCGAGGAACTAAAGCAGGTTAAAAGCAAGCCCAACTGAAAATTGTGGAACCATCTGTCTGGGGGAAAAGAATAACTGACACATTTTAACAGTCAAAAACATTTTATTAAATAGTTAACAGGGAAAGACAATGACAATTGTATCACAATACATAATCGCAAAACAATTATGACTAGAACCCGCCCCCCCCCCCTCCCAAATATTCATACAATTCAAACAAAATTCAAAGCAAGTTTTGTTCAAGTTCTAAATATTTTCAAAATGACTATCTATCTAGTACCACCTTGAGTTCATGCCAAAATATGAAAAAGTCCTGGTAAAACAACATTAAAAAAAAGTCTACCACAGGATAATTTACTCTTAAAAGATGGCACACACAACATATGAAGGCACCTATACGCATATTGAATATCTAGAAGAGTTGATACTACTCCTTCCCTCTGGGACGGCAGTCATGCCTTTTTCTCAGTAAGACTCAATTTTAAGTCGCTAAGTCCGTTCCATCCATTGAAGAACCCTACTGACGAACATCCAGCCCGACCAGACTCACGGACACCATCTTATCCTCAGGTGGTATCCTCCGTTTTGGACCGACATCCGATTTGACTAACACGAGCCTTCAAACAGCCCTATTCAGCTCATCTTCGGCAAAAATCAACTTCAATTATAAAACGACCTTCAAAAGCACTCAAGGTTAACTTTAGAACAAGCCCGTGCCTTTTAGCAGGATTAAAATGAAATTTTACTTACATATTTCAAACTACAACCATGTCCTCAGCATGGAAAATTTAGATTGGAGCCATCGCTCCCAGGTGCAAATCTTAGCACCAAAACAACCGGTGAACAGCCGCTGCGGCACCGGAAACAGCAAAGAGCTGAGATGAAAAAATAAGAGAGTGATTGATTGATTGACAATCCTCTTTATATGTTTACCTTCCAACTACCCAATGGCGTGATTCAATATAATTCAATGCATAAATTAGTTGTCAGAACAAATATAATTTAGTTTAAAATGTCAACACAGTTAACATTTTAAACTAAAACTTTTAAAATAGTTTCCATCATGCATTCAGCAAAAAGTTACTCCACATTTATGCCAATTACTGTCCGACCATCATGAGAAAAGCCACCGCCGAAATCTATGCGCCTGTCTACTGCTATACAACGAGGCGCGTCTCATTTTTCCAAGGGAAGCTTAATGCTGGGAAAAACCTGTACGACTGCACAAAGGTGGGAAGAAGAGTGGCGAAATGGCGCCAAAAAGCCCTCCTGCTAACCCTTGCAGAAAATGAACGAAGTTTGTTTCTATGGCAGTAGACAGTCTCAGACTTGAAGGCGGGAGCTTTTCTCCTGAAAGACAGACAGTACGTCATCCTATCGCATGGTAAACAACACGTGAATCTTGTTGGAATTTTAACTTTGTGGAACAATTTGCTTGCTAGTTAGTTAACGGGGAAATTTTCTCTAAGTTCAAAAACGAAGAAAGTAAGTTGTAAAACTTTTAAAAACCTTCTAAAGCTTTAGGAATTGTCTTCAAGAACCAAAAATATGGTATTTTTATAACAATTTAACACCTTTATTTTATTTTACGCCGATGAGTTTCGGTTTTACGCGGATGTGGCAATGCAAACAGATAAAATTTTCCCTCTTTCAAAAACAAAACTTCTAAAGATTGCAGATTATGCGTAATCAACTGCATTTTGGCGTGCTAATAATCGAGTTGGGGTGACATTTTTAGCGATTGGTTCCAGAGCTCTTTCCAGAAGTAAAGTTATTAAACTCACACAATTCAGAACTCACTAGAAGAATAGCTTTTAGGAGTGACAAAGGAAGCCAAAACTAACGAGGATACCGACGTCGGTGACACACAACCAAAAACGTTCACATTGAAAATTTTTAGCCATTCCTAGACAATAGAAATAATCTTTCTGATTTGTCAGTGAAGGAAGATTCTATCATGGAAATGACCCAAGTGATCATGGATGTGTTAATGCTCTGCAAAGAATTACAGAGAAAAATTCTTAATGACTGCCAAAAGACTATCATAGCCAGCTCCTCTTTATAAACAAGGCACAAAATTAATTTACATTTTCTTTATGCATGTTGTGCATAAAAGTCGATATAAGTACACACTAAACTTTTTATACAATTAGTCATCAATAGAATGAAGTATTTTGTTATCTACGGAACCAAACCCCTATTTTAACACTAGTATTAGGTCTCAATTTATGCGCCATTTCCGAGGAACGTAACCCCTACGTAAAACAAGGGTCTACTGTACTGTGAACAAAACAAAAATGGACCTGCATACACTATCAAACCAAAAGTATTGGGGCACTTCCAAAAATTAACAATTTTACAAATTTCTCGAGAAATAAGAGACTAACTATTCTGCAAGTTTTGTCACATAAAAGGTATGCCTTAGCTGTCATTTTTTAATATAAATTAAATCACTGATTCATTTAGGGAACCATCAAAACATTTAAGAAACAAAAGAAGTTTTTTGATTGTCACAGAAGTCGGAACGAGAGGCAATAAAAAAAAAATAGGTTACAACTTTGATAAAATTATAGGCCAAAATTATCAAATATCAACAAAAATAAACACTAATACCCCCCCCCCCCAACAAAAAACTGTTATGTAGAAGATTTTTTTCTCTAAATTTGTCTTCTCATAATGAATTACATGGAAATTGCACCAACAGAAAAGCTTCTTCTTTTCATAAGATCAAAAGAATTATGCTCCATTTAAAGATAAAAGTCTTATTTTGAGTATAAGGTTCAAGTTTTACAAAAGAAAGAATATTTTTTTGTGGGGAGTTTGTGGAAAAGAGAACTGTTATTTGTGCTGAATTACTTTGCATTACCTTTATGGTGGTACTAACGCAATTTAACACCAATAACTTTTCCTTTTCAGTAAGGAAGAAAAAGAAGAAATATAGTTTAAAAGTCAGTCATAAAAATAATACAGCCAAACTCATTGATAAAAATAGAAATTAAAGCAACCACCAAGTGATCAATTTTTAAAAATTGTTATTTTTTTTAAAATGAATATTTTACAAATACAAAAGTGACGACCAGCAACAGGCTCTGGGCCCAGCTAGACTGGTCCTAGTCAATTTACAATCCCCAGTGAAGATCAATGGCCCGCTTAAAACTTTCTACTCCCTTGCTCATTACCACCTCTTCGGGTAAGGTGTTCCAAGGTTCCACTACCCTGCTAAAATAATTTTTCCTAATATCCATGTTAGCCTGAGATTTAAATAGCTTAAAACAATGACCCCTTGTCCTTTTTTGCAGTGCTAAACTTCAGCCCCGTAACATCTTTCATTATAATAAATTTAAACAACTGAATCAGGTCCCCTGGGTCTCTTCTTTGCTCAAGACTGTACATTTTTAGCCTTCTAAGCCTGGAATCATAGTCTAAGTGAGAAAGTCCATTTATTAGCCTTGTAGCCCGCCTTTGAACCCTTTCCAATACATTAATATCTTTCTTAAGATAAGGAGACCAAAACTGAACAGCATACTCCAAATGAGGTCTTACCAAACTTCTATATAAGGGCAGAGGAACTTCTTTAGATTTGTTTGAAATAGACTATTGATAAACTCAAGCATCTTATTGGCTTTGTTACTAACAATGCTGCATTTTATTTCAGAAGAGGGGGCAACTGCCCACCTTGCCCCCTTCTGGATATGCTCAAGGCAAGTTGGCATTAAATTTTGTTTTCTCAAGATAAAACAATAATTTTTATTGGTTTCATAACTAAGATTTCCAAATTATAGTTTATCTTCTTTTTTTGTGTTTGATCCTTTGAGGGTTTGAAACAGCTTAGATGATTTGAGGCAAATTATTTTAAAAACAGAAAGAGTCATATTTAAATGGAAAATCAGGTGATTAAAAGATTGCACGGGGGATGGGGTGGGGGGAGCTCCGGTGCAAAATAGTAGTTTCGGCAGTTATACAATATCATGAATCACATACTAACATATAGTGCATCAAAGTACAAGAAAATTTGATGATTATGTAATTAAACATTTAAAACTTACTTTGGACTCATAATCTGAAATTTTCTCTTGTGAGCGAAAATTCGTCATGAACCTGTCCTTGACGCTCATGATTTCGCTCTCTGCATCTTGGGCATCAGAAATAGGAGAACAGCATTCTTCGGGAGATTTGAGAGCATTTTCTTCTAATATAGAACCAAAATCAACTGGTCGCTGAAATAAAAATTAATGACAAATTGTTTAATTTTATAACTCTGAACAAAGTCTAATTCACACCCAACAAAAATTCCTGTGAAAAAGAACACGGGAAATATTTAGAAGAATGTGTGTACAACAAATAAATAAAACTAAATTTTTTAAAATCCTTATCCCATGTAGCAGGTAAATGTAAAACGCTTGGTGGGCATTGTCCACGAGCATAGGGTTGGGGACCCCTGAGTTAAGTAATCTAAACTGACTTTCTTTGGCCTAACAAAAACTTGTCACCCTTAACAATTACCACTCTAAAAAAATGTGGTCCCCAAATATTTTTTTCCTAACAACAGCACTGGCACTACTGAAAATTTTACTATAAAAGATAATCAAGCAAATGTATACCTCTCACATTTAACCTTTTACTTCACAGTAAAAGAGCTGATGTGTGCATCATATGACTTCTTTTTATGCTAATTTATTGATAATAGCGCCTTGGAGTAAGCAAGAAAACACTAAATATTGTCACCCCTATTTTCTTGCCAACCGAAGCAAAAAAAAAGACAAAAAATGTTTTAAACAGATTTTCCCATTATTGGCAATTTTTATGTGATTCAGTGGTTAACTCTCTAAATATCACCAACATTGAAAAAATTAAAATCAGATTTAAAAAAAAATCGTCAAATTTTTCGCAAAGTTGGCGATAAAACTTGGTGATATATGGCCAAGTGTTTATGACAAATTATAACACCACTTGAGTTAGCATTGAAATAACAATGATTTCCCCCCAAAAAGGTGTAAAAGACCCCCTCAGGAACATCCAAATGCAACCAAAAGGGAAAAAAAGTGCACAACTAGACCCTACAGGGAGTCTATGTACCAAATTTCAACTTTCTAGGACGTACTGTTTTTGAGTTATGCAAAATACATATGCACTTACATACGTACATCATGAGAAAACTCATAATTAACTCGTGGATTGTCAAAATGGATATTTCGGGTGTCTGTACGTTCCTAGGCATATATCCACATATGGTCGGGTCGAAAAAAACTCAACATTAATTTGGGGTTGAGCAAAATGGAAATTAAGGCTGATTTTTGAGAGAAAATATTTTTGCGAGTACAATACTTACTTTTTTGTAAAAGGAAGTTAAAAGGGGCTGAAGGATGAGAGCATACTGTTTAGAAATAATCTTAAGGATCATTAATAAAAAACATTCAGAGAAAGGTTGGGAAATTGTCGGAATTTTCATTTTATTTGGTGTTTTGTGGTTTCGTAGCAGTATATTGCAGAAAAATGTTTAAATACAGCAGTTTGTTGCTATTGTTATAGCAGTAACATATATGAAAGCAATACAAATTGAACTCACTTTTACACTTGTATTTTCATGAACTGATGGGATACTTTCAATTTCAGGCAGAAACAAAGATAATTTTTCCGTAGACCTATGAATGAAATTATTAGCATAACACCAATTACAAAACTGTATTCAAGAGAAACAAGGAATACAGGTATGTTTACTTTTAGTTTCAATAACAGAAATAAATAAATTGTTGTAAATTGTATTATAAATTTTACATTCACTGTATTTCTTTCAGATATACCTTTTCCTTTTAAAACTATGTTGAATGAATAACCTCAAATTTTTCATTAATATTTTTGGATACATAGTCAATTTTTTAAGGAAATCTCTTCTACAAATTAATAATTTTATATCTACAAAAGTTTGTTAAAGTTAAAATTTCCTGGGGACAAATTTTGTTTGCTTTAATCTTTTTTTTTTTTTTAAAGAAATATTATGCTCGTGGTTAAGCAGTTAATCTGAATACCAAATTATTCTTTTAGAAAAAGCATTAAATTGACTCCTTATCTTACTAAAAAATAAAAATCTAACTTTTATTTTCAAGGTAGACTGTGCAAAGCCAGACGACGTAAGTAGTGAAACAAAAATTACAGAATGAAACAAAAAATAGTAAATAAAAAAAGGAGGAAATCTGCAATGATGATAATTAATTTGACAGTTAACTATTAATGAACAAATAAATACCTTGGTTCAGGTGCACTTCTAAGTTGATCTATTTCATAAGAGGATGAAATAGTGTTGAGCTAAAAACGAACAATTAAATACAATTATATTTAAAATATCTTACGTTATTTTTTGCTAGTTTAGAAACAAATATAAATGAAACTAAACAAAAATGAAATTATACAACTCACATTTGAATCTTCTTCAGGATGGTGAGAAAAAAATCTACAAGCGGGAGGAGAAAAAAAGAAAAGGGGTTAAAATGTCCCAGTAAGGATACCTTCGAAACAGCATTTTTTAAATTTTATTTACAATATACCGGGGTCAAAGAGTGGTGATTTCAAAAATTTTAGGACACAATTTTGGTAAAATTGTAGGCTGTTTTTAGGACAACAAATATCATAACTTAGTTTAATTTATATTATAAAATATAAATATTATATTTTATATAATATTTATATAAAATATAATATTTATATTTTATATAAATAATATATATCAAGCTATTATAATGTAATTTATAAGCTTGATTTTTGTAGTGGGTGATCAAAAGTTACAAATTCAATCTTGAAAACTACAATAGAATGCATTCAATCTTTTATTCTTCAACACAGTGAAACATTATGAAGTAAAAATATTTTATCTTAAATTTGAATCTGGTTAATCTAAACAGGCAATTTAAAGGAAACTCCTCTAATGAATTTGACTTTATAATAAGCACACAAATTAATATCATTATACAGATACATACTTTTTTGTCTCTCACTACTTTAGATTTCATGAACATAAAAAAATATGCTTCTAATAAGTTTGTTCCATTTTAGGTACAAAAAATGAACAACTGGGCTTTCTTTCTGTAAAAGTAGTGCATATTTTTTGGGCAGATCAAAGAGAAATGAGACAAAATGTAAGTGTACAGGTGAAAATGGATTGTTCAATGAACTTGCAGTTCTATTATATCTCTCTAAATTGCCACTTTCATACTAAACAGATATATATTGAAATAATGTTCAATAACTAAATACTGCTCAATCAGTCTATCACAGACATGCTCAAGAGCCTTGTTTCAACATGTTGTAAAAAGACATGATCAGCAAAGCTTCGTCAAACAATTGAACTTGCAAGGAATGAAAATCTTCCCTCCTGGTTGGTGATAACAAAAACCTTTAATGAATGTTTAATTCGAAATTATCTATGTCGAGCAATAGATTTTAAACTCCCTTGCAAGAGCGGATTCAGGGGAGGGTCAAAGGGTCAGCTGACCCCCCTGTGACAAGAATTACATAATTATTACTAAACTAAAATTTTTTAGATTCGAAAAATTAATACATGAGTTTTGTTAACCTTCTTTTAGCTCGAATCTTTCAGTGCGTCATAATTCAAAGATTCCCTGATTAAGTCCACCAAATTTCCCTGATTTACGCTACTCAAGATAATGGCTTCCTTTCTTTGCTCCACTTGAAAACCATTTTATATTAAATAAAATGCAGTGTTTAAAATATTTTAAGCTATTAATTAAAAATATATTTTTAAAATATACTCCTTTTTTTTAGTAAATATAGTATATTAAATTATCTACAGTTAAATATTGTACGAGATCTAAAATCGAAATCTTCCAGTAACCAGTTAGCATAAGAATTCCAAGAAATTATTAAAAATACTCTTAAAGACACATCTAATCATGATAAAACTAAAAAGTTTGTATAACCTTTAACTGAATTTTCAAGCAGTATAATTGTTGCTGCAAGAATAACAAGTAATAGCGAAAGTATAGAAGTAATGTAAATCAGAGTTCAACTTTGAAAATCAAAAGTAAAGAGTTTTTAAGGAGTTCTTCAGGAGTTCTATTTTACTTTTTAAGGACTAGTTTCTTCTTTAAAGATTCATTTTTTAAAACGTTTTTAAGAAAAAATATGCACAAATCTAGTATTATTTACTTTTGCTTTCATTCAAAACATTGAATGCAAAAACGTACTAAATTTACACTAAAATATGCATTTATTTATTAGACTTGAGCCATCTCGAAATCAAATTCAAATACAAGGGGGGGGGGGGAGGGGGGCTAACCATTGAAATACATTATATTTTGAAAATGAATAAAAATATTGATTGAAAATTAGTATTGTCTAAAAAACAAAATACGTATAAACAATTTGTAACCAAAAAGAGACTTTAAAAAATAAAATACTTGCTAAAATAAAAACTACAGGCCTGTATAATAAGCCAACTGAAAGTACTAGAGGCCAAAATAACTTCCAACTATCGAAATAATTGAAATATTTACAGGATACAAGAGGACAAACTTCAAACACAGCAAACAATTTTTGGTGAGGCTTCTGTTTGATTTTGGTATAGAAACATAAGGTTACTGTAAGAGATTAAAATACAGAAAATTCAATTTAAATATTAGGGATTCTTTTGAAAAAATTGTACAAATTATTTTAATCTTCAAAATAAATCAAAATTTTGTAGACCATTTCAAATTTTTTGTGTGACTCTATGCTGATAAACATAGAAAACTGACTAATTTTAAGAATTGTTCTTCTAAAAAGTATGACAATTATAATTCTAGGAAATAGTGGTACTACTGTTCAGATATTATGTTGCTCTTTGATCTATTGTGTGAAATATGTTATGTTTATTCATGTTTTGTAATTAAAATCTACAAATTTTTAAAATTAAAAAACCCCCTAGTTTAAATTTAAAAATTCAATTTTTTTAAATCTAGAAAACCACAAATGTAGCCAACTGCAGATGTTACATGTGTTTTAAACAGGCCCGCTGCTAGGTGTCTGAGCGTCCATGTGCAAAACCTATTTTGGTCGCCCCCCCCCCCCATATCATGGGATATTCGGCCCCTCCCCCGAGGGTTATGAAAATGTATTTATTTATTTATTTTATTATTATTCTTATTTTTTATTTATTATTATTATTATTTTTTTGAAGTAGGTTGAAAAAACTTAGTAGCTTTACTTACCCAGCGATCTCTCTCGTCCCCCCCCCCCAAAAAAAGAAATCTCTTTGCCTGCGCAAAAATTTCCACGTTCTGTGCTTCTTAACACACAAGACACATAAGTTGTTCTTTTATTGCTACGTGAGAAAGCAGAAGATTAATGATAGTTTGCCACTTTTGCAATTTATAGATACTTCTATCAATTAGCTTATTTTGGTGATTAGCTAGCACGTAACGCTTACTAGTAAGCGACCTGTTACTTCAGTATCTTAAATGAAACTTTTCAAGAAAAAAAGAATAAAATTATGTCATATTTTTGATCTAATGTTTCTCTGGAGAGGGAGTTTGGCATGTATAAAATAACTTCGGAGATTAAATGTCAGCAATGAAGGTAATACGCTTAGTAAGCGAGTAATATGTTAGTTTATGATCGAAAATATGAAAAACAGATCCATAATTAATGAGACATGAAACAGTAACAGAAATAAGTACAGCAATTAGTTGTATGTTTATTTTGAGAACTTTTTTTTATACTACATTTCTATTACAAATTTTCAAACCCACTAAAAATGTTTTAAAACAGTTACAAAAACCAATATGATTATGAGTGGGTGCAGAAAAGGAGTCAATACTCATATCAAGTAGAAAACATAAAGGAGTAAGTAATAGCATTTTTTGATTTAAAATGAAAAATATAAGCTATACAAAAAAAAGAACTTCTCCGTAAATCTTAATTTTTTCGGATTGTCAAATTCGTTCAAGAAAACACAACATTTTATTCCTTATTTCGTGCGAAATGTACAAAGCAAAAGACATTAAAAAAAAAAAAAAAAGAAAAGAAAGAAAGAAAGAAATGAAAAATACCTGCACAGAAATTGGCATATTTTTTGCTTTCTTGCAAGTTGTTTAGTATAGAACATGTTCAATTACCAGCAACATGTGATATTTCGATTAGGTTGCATTGCTCTGAATAGGATAACCTAATGTTTAGCACATTCGGTCGGTAAATAAACGGTTTGAAGTAAACCAAATGTTGGATAAATAAGTACATCATTGATAAGGCACAGTACAATTTATGAGAAGTGCAAAAAGCACTCTGGTGAGCAAATATCTAAAAAATGATTGAAATTGTAAAATTTTTGATATGTCAAGTCTAGCTTTTCGAAGCACGAATTTAAAAAAAGAGCGAGAAAAATGAAACCAATCTTTTTTTAGATCGTTGCTAAAATAAAATACCTGTAATAAACAGAATGGTTCAGGAAAGTGGAGAATTTATAGGGTGAGGTAGTGCCTAAAAATGAATGTGACTTCACTTCTAGAACAAAGAGAGGGAGATACTATTTGTTA
Organism: Uloborus diversus; assembly: GCF_026930045.1. Taxonomy (NCBI): domain Eukaryota; kingdom Metazoa; phylum Arthropoda; class Arachnida; order Araneae; family Uloboridae; genus Uloborus; species Uloborus diversus. Next base: position 101,798,841 of record NC_072737.1, read on the forward strand.
GGACTTATAAATATTATGTGCTAATGCAGCATCCTACACAAATTGAACTTTTCTTGCTCGCAAAATCTGCTATTAATTTTTGTGTGTCCGAATTGTCTAAAATTTCATGTTCTATAGACAAAATTGACAAATTATTAAGTCTTTGCTGATGTATAGTTGATCTTAAACAATTTTTTATAATTTTAACTTCGAGAAAGCTCTTTCACCTGATGCGAGCAAAACTGGCAGAGTTAATAAGATTCTTAATGCTATTGCTGTACTGGGAAAAGAATTGAAATTAATTCGTTTGTAAAGAGATATTGTAAAACTGTATGTGGATCATTAGACTCATTATCTGGAAAGTGTAGTTTTAAATCATTAATCTCATCAAATAAGTCCACGCCGTCAGTGTCTGCTTCATTTCTTGAATCGTCTTTTAGTTTTGAATATAAATCATTACAATGCTTTAGTAATTCATCTTTTGTGAGGCTAAATAATTTGCTACCGAAAAAACCAAACACATTGTCAAATGCTTGTAGTTCTTCAAATCGACCTTTTAAAGAAATTAATGTCTGATCAAAGATTCTAAAAAAAACTCTACTTTATAATTGGTTTTAGGATCTAACAGAACTTGGTCGCGTTGTTCATACTCAAATTGTTTGGGTTTTCGTTTTGGACGGAGTGATTTTACAGGCGGGAAATCGGCTTCAATGTTGAGTTCGTGAGCTAGTTTGGTAGCTTCTTCTAAAACTACTTCAAAATGTTCATCAGTGCGACATTCCTCAAATTTTGCAACTAAATTTTTTAACAAATTTATACACATTTGTGTATTTAAGCACGGGCTTTGCATCATTTGGCTTAATGAATTATTTCGTTTAACAAAAAGCCAAATAATAATTGAGCAAAAAAATTTATAATTTTGCATGTTTAATGCAAGTGAATAAGCTTTGTGTGTTGTAGTGCTGTCCCAATCCGAGGAATTTTCTGATATCTCCAGCAGAGCATCAAATATTTTGTCGAAGTGATAACGCAAAGGTTTGATTGCGTCAATTCTACTTGACCATCGCATAGTACTTAAAGATTTTGGTTTTATGTCGGGTGAATGTCTGCAAATAATGGAGCATCTTTTTGTAGATGAAGAGAAAAAAAACAAAGTTGTTGGATCAAGTCAAAGAAACTAATAGTTTCGTGCGAAATCCTTGCTGCATCATTGACTACCAAATTCAAAGTATGAGCTGAACAAGGAACAAGAAATGCGCGACTATTAATTTCTAAAATTCTCTATTGTAATCTAGTATGTTTTCCACGCATATTAGAGCCCTTATCATATCCTTGGTCACGCAAATTTTGAATATCAAGTTTTATCTCTGAAAATAATTTTAAAACAAAATCTAACAGACCCTCGCTAGTAGAACTGGTTATCGGACAAAAACCTATGAAATTTTCGCATATCTCTGTTTTTTTGTTTGTATTATTTAAGCAAACATGTCTCAGAATTATTGTTATTTGCTCTGTGTGACTTGCATCTGTTGTGCAGTCGAAAATAACGGAAAAATACTTCGCTTCCTTTATCCAAAATATAACCTTTTAATGTCCTGCCGAGTAAATCCATGATTTCATTTTGAACATCGCCTCCCAAATAATGAGCCATACGAGTTGAATCCGACCTAGAGGATTCAATTTTAAGAATGCGTTCCCGCATAATTGAATCAAAAGATGCAATCACTTCTATTGGTTTAAAAAAATTTCCATTATTGTGTTCAAACAAAATTTTCGATGAACCCCGAAATGCCAAACATTGACGCGATAAAAATTTGACGACTGCAATTATTTTTTCTAGCACATCGCACCAATACTTTTTTTCGGAATCTAATAGCCTCAGTTGCATTTGATTTACGGTTGTTTTAGTTTTTCACATCTTATTCATTTGTACCCAGGATTTTACGTTTTGATTATGGGAAACACTTGTTTCATGCCTTTTTAAATTCAATGATAAATGCTGCCAATTTGAGAAGCCTTTTGCAACGCTGAAACTACTTGAATTGTTGCCAAAAATTTTACAACAGGGTTGGTTTTGAAAAAGACTCTCTTGGGGACCCTTCGCGTTTCAACTGCCTTGAGTCGGTAACGGGATCATCTTCTTTCAGCAAACCTGAATAAGGACCGTGGATGGACCGCCAAACTTCAGGGAAATCCTTTCAGACGCATACATCTATCCAACCCTTCAAGCTTATCCGGGCCGCATTTTGTCACAGATGATATGGAAAAGAATTATGGAAATTGTGAAACACAGTTTATCTCATCCCCGGCTGGTGCCCGGACTCCAATGAGCTGGGATAATCAGCACATAAGTCTTCCCCCCGACCTTCTGGAAGGGCAGATTTTCGGCAAATGTCCTGGAAAGTTGCATTAAATTCGAACCTTATGTATCACATATGTCCATCATTTCAAAATTCAAAGGGGGGCTCAAAAGATACATATTTGTCAACGCATATTGCAGTAGACGGTCAAAATTCGAAGGCACTCCCACGAAGCTTTTATAAATTGCTCAACTAATGCTAAGGAACAGATGCATTTCATGAAATAAATTAATTTCCTCACAGTGCATACAGGGGCGAACTGGGTCCTCAAGAGGGCGTCAGCCTTGACTCACAAAGCAGGCAAATTAGAAATAAATAAATAAGTCAACAAAGACACACAGATTCAAGAGCTCAAAAAAAAAAAAAAAAAAGCCGAGGGCGCAGAGTTTAGAGGGCACTAAAAAACCGAGGACGCAGAGTTTAGAGGGCACAAAAAATGTGTAGGTGGTGATGTTCAAGGGCGCACCGCCCCGCAATGGGCTGAAAGACCAGTCGGCCCTTAAGTTAGCTCCACACACGCTCACACTCACACGTAAAAGGAAGCTGGTTTTACCCGTAAAACAAAAATACTCCAGTGGTCAATAAACATTGGCCTTATTTTAATGCTGCCAAACTCAAGCTAACAACAACAGTGAGAGTATAATGGAAAAGTACCGAATATTTTCGCGTTTTAATTGTTAATAATATCAGATTTTAATTATAACATAATTGTACACATCACTTTTTTTTTTTGCATCAAAAAATTAAATATAATGTGCTAGCATTTTGAAAATTATTTAAGATTAAGAAAAATATTTTATAAAAAATTAAAAAAGAAAACTAAATTTTAATGCACAGTAGAAGCTCAGTTTATGGCTCTCCCTCTCATCTCTTGGCGCCCCCCCCCCCCCTCTTCGGATCTTTGGTTTGTTTTGATCCTATGTTAAAAGTTACCTTGCTTTTACGGGAAGAAGATATCGGGCTTTAGAAGACCAGCCATTTTACTTCACATCCCAATCCTGCATGTCACTACCGTTTTGGCTTGATGTCCCAACAAGGGCGGCAAAGTGACCGAACAAGTTTTTACTAAAATGCCACTGAATAAACCGTGAGCCCCTCTCCAGCCTCGAGGGTTGCTTTTCATTTATTTTTTCCTCTTGTCTTGATATACTTCCAAGAACATCAGGGCTATCTGGTCTGCTTGGGCTGGTTGAGTGAACATTGGAAAAGGTCATGAGACACCCTCCCACCTCCTTTTTATTGAGCACTGGCCACAGGTGGTACTAAGAGTGAAGTTAAAAGAGCTCTCTTTCTTGCTATTATTAAATTTTCTCACACTGAATGGTCTCCTATGAGGGAAGGAGGGGGGGGGGGATGGTTTGTTTTAAGCAAATAAAATTTTTTGGAAAGTCAAAACTGTTTTAATTTTTTTACCTTTGATTTAGCATGTTGAAACTGACTTCGGCGCTCCTCAGGCGTGCGGCGCACGCCTTTCACGCCCGCTTACAGCGGGCCTGATTTTAAAACACTTAAAGAAGTTGAAAAAAAAGAAAAAAAAATCAACTAGCGATTCCATACTTAACTTTCTGACATTCAACTCTTAAAAAAGCATGAATTTCGTTAAAAACTTTTCAATTTAATGACTTTAAAGAAAATACAAATGAACTTTATTTCCTTGCTTCTTCACAAGGAAGAGTAAGTATCATAAATGCAAAAAATTTCATACCCATGGTGGACGTAAAGAGATTGCGATTTTCAAAGTAAATGCGTTAAAAGTATAAAGAACGGCAAAAGTAAATTAGTTCCAAACTGCATTTTAGAGCTCTACAATAAATGTATTTTTGACAACAATCGACATAGTTGAAGCAAAAATCAAATTAAACCAGCGATTTAGATTTTTAACTCTCATAAAGGGCACAGAATTTGGCTTGAAAATTTTAACTGTGATTTTTATAAAAATAAACAGAAATTTCATTTATATGCCCTCCAAAAAAGCATAATAAGCATCAAAAATCAGAAAAGTTCGATTCTCATGTTGGACGCAAAGACATTGCTTTAATCAAAATAAAGGCATCAAAATTCTTAAAACGGCAAATAACAGAATTTATTAAAGCAAAAAAAAATAAAAAAAAACTTTAGAACTAGTACTTTAACAAGTCTATAAGATGTTATATTATTAATAATTATTGACATAATCGTCTGAAATTTGGAAAAAAAATTTGGATGTGAGGAAGAAAATAGTCTAACAAAAAATCGGAATTCCAGTATTAACAGACGAAAAAACAGCGGAAGTCCGGTAAAATTTGGTATAATACTCGTCAGCATAATTACTCGTATTGGATTGGCGGTATAAGAAATCTTTAAGGTCATGTAGAATAAAAAAAATAATGAGTTTGTAAGGCGATAATAGCAAAATTCAGGAGTAATAAGGGCCCTTATTTTTTTTTTTTTTAAGCAGGAGTTTATAAGGAGTTTGTAAGGAGTGTACGAACACTTTTCGTAAATAATAGACATAACTTTCATAAATAATAGACATAATAATGTAAAACAAATTGAAACCTTTTAACAACCAGTCATGTTGAGCTATTATCTAATCAAGAACTTTGGTTTTAATAAATGAATACAGTATTTTAACCAATAAAAAATAATAAAAATATTTACTTATGTACACAACGTTACTCAATTTCAAATCATTTCATTATTTGTTGAAAAAAGATTTAGATTACTTTTGTAACAAACAACATTTTAGAAAGAACTTTTAAAGCCTGAAAAAAAACAAAAAAACCCCTTTGTGAAATTTCAAACAGCAACAGCAAATAATACAATGCCAAAAAACTTTTAAAAAAAGTTTATTTGGATTTAACATTCAATTTTAGCAATTAAATTAAAAGCGCAAAGAAGTAATAGCTTTTATCAATATTAATTCAAAAACAAAGATTTCTGCTAGAAATCATAATTACAGTACGCTAATTCCTTCAAGACAATGAGTAAAGGTCAGAAAGCTAAGGCATCCATGACGGCTTTCTCTTTACCTGTAGGGTTGTTTATCTTACATAGCATGGAACGCATGAAATGAAAATTCAAGCTATGTAAAATAAACTTTACAGACAGAAGCAATCTTAGGAAGATCATCCTGTGGTTGATAAGTTAAGATTCAATACTTTGACGTTGAGGGAAAAAAGATGCACAAATATGCGGCAGTGCATAATTGCACTTCATTAACAGATAATTGGTGAAGAACACATACAGAATAGGGGTACTTAATTTTGCAAAGCAGATTTTTTTTTCATTTAATCAATTTTTCTTGAGTTTTTGTTATTTTTTCAAAATTCCCTAATAAAACTTCCCTGATCTCCTTGATCTGTCGCCACCCTGGGCTACTTCAATAACGTGGATTTTGTTCTGTTTTTGACGATTTGATTCAATAAAGCAGTTGATTTAGTTAACCACTGCTTCAATTAACCATCATTCTGTTAACTGTATTAGGATTCTGTCTGAATAATGATAGAAGAATTGGTTTTTAATCAGCAATTAATTTGTATCAGTGAGTTTGACAAAACAAATCACTAGATAGGTTTGAAAAAAAAAAAAAACCTATCAGAACATTGGAAAAATAAGCAAAACTTCACATAAATATTATTTTTGTTTTTTCAAAGCCTTACCTTTCATTATCTAAAAGCTTTTCGGTATCTAAACTCCTTTTTAAGTCCATCAGTTCAGAAGTTTTGCTATTCAGCAATGTTTCAAGTTCGAAATTGGCCGATTTCTGTTGGTTCAAGTGTATATACAAATCATGTACTTTGGACTCTAAAAAGAAAATAATATTCATTTGAAAAAGAAGGCTTTACAGTATTATAATTAGTAATGCACTGAACACCATACTTTGCCGAATACTGAAATTCAGATGTAATTCTTACTGAATATTCGATTAATATTTGAATCGCTGATTTTGAAAAGGGCGTAAGTCACCATTTTTGACAAATCGAGATAATAATGGGAAACGGTACTGTGAACGTAAACCTACTAAATGAGATTAAAAATGGCATAAGTTTGTATGAAAAGTGATTGAGAAAAATGGAGGGGAAATTTGCGATGAGTTTGAAAAGGGCGTTAGTCATTGAAATTACGCCCTTTTCAAACTTATTGGCAAATTCAAATAGATGTCTCTGGTTGTGTAAGGTGATATTTTTTGTTTCTCTTGTATTACAGTGTTTTATGAACTGTAGTGGGTAATCTTCCGTCACTATTTCGCAATATTGCATCATTATTTTACCAATATTACGTTGTCATTATCTACGTTGTTTTGGCTTAGGTATTTTTTTTAAACATTAATGATGGACAAAGTAAATGAAAAAAAGGAGTCAGAAACATGCTTTGATTCATTTTTTCAGAGAAACGTGACGGTGTCCTTGCTAATATGCACTCTATGTAATGAAAGACAATACAAGACGTCTATTTTCAATCCCTCGTTGATCACCATGAAGTCGTAAAACATTGTCCCATAAAAGAAAACCACGAGTAAGGCAGTCCAATTTCAGCTATCATGTCATGCAAGGCTCCCAAAAAGTATCTGTTTGACAAAAGGTTTTTCTCAGTCTTCACAGCGTCTCCGAAAAGAAGCTAAGGCGTTTACATGGATTGTTAAGAGGAGGAGACACTCCAAAAGAACTGCGCGCTCAAGCTCCTCGACCAAATTTTTAAGATTTTCGCCCACCGAATAGTGGAGTATATTAAATCACTTCCCACAAAAACGTACCACTATTCCAGCAGAGAAAACATCTACGTCCCTGACGAATATCATGCATTGATTCTGGCTACCAGAAAGGATCCCTTCACTGTCAAAGTGCTACGCCCCAAAGAAGTCAAAGATTTCAGTCAATAGTGGCCAGAGTTTTATAAGAAATCCTGCTTCTCTTTGAAAAAGACCCGCCCGGGCCAGAAGAGAGATTATCACAATTTATTCTCCGGTCAGTTGCAACAAGATGTACGTGTTTGATTCTTCAACACCTAGGATCCTTATTGCTTTTGACCGGATTGACGGTCTTAACTACAACAGTTACAAACTTCTGAAAGTCAAGAACATCCCCGATCTCAGGTGCCCATCAATGAAAAGAAGTTGACTAACATTAGAAAGCTCCTCTTTCACATTCCCGAATAACACCATGGATTCTATAAAATGATCCTCTCTTGGGAAAAATACCGCTTCTAACAAAGCCAACCAATTTGTAACATTTATACAATTAAAAATATCTTTAAAATAAGTGCAAATAAAATATTTTTTTACTGCCAAAAACCGACTGATTTTGAAAAGAGCGTAAGTCATTTAATTTGTAAATTCGATATTTGATCCAAATTAAATCAGAAATTAACCAAAACGTCACAGAACATATGTAAAAGCAATGCCTTTGGAACGACTGCTATAGATTTATAATAACTAATTTGTAACTTGAGATAAACGGTTTTATCAAGTTTTCTCAAAATCAATTACTGGTGACTTACGCCCTTTTCAAAATCAGCGATTCATTTATTAACAGTAATATTTGCATTTTTATTTTATGCCAATTTAAATAGAAGGTATTTCTTTTTTTTGTGTCTTTTGTGAAAAGTAAATATAAATACATCCTAAATTAATTTACATTAAACATAATTATTTAGCTCTCCTTTCTTCCTCAAAGGAAGAAAGGGGAGGTGGTAGCAAAGCAATTGCTCAGATGCAGGCAGCCAAATTCATTTGATTTTCTAAAAATCCTTTCTTTAGATTGAATATTTTTTACAAAAATTCTCTGAGTGTCAATAACTTTGTATTACACACAATACTGTGCAAATTATTATGCATTTTGGAAACTCAAAACATTGCTATACACATCATAAATTTCTAACAAGGCCCATCTTGGAAGCAGATTTGTTCTATTAATTTCGTGTCTTTCAGCATTATCTGTTAAAGTTATGGTGCAAACAGAAATATTTGTAGAAAAATCAGAACAATAAACATTCTGAAGGTCTGAAAATTAATAAGAAAATTTGATAATTACGTTGCATATTAAATTGATGCTTCAGTTGAGCATAAGCTGTCTTTAATTCAAGCACTTCATCTGTTGAAAGCTTAAAATTTAATCTTTCTTTTTGCAACTCTTCAATTAAATCATTGATCACTTTCTTCAAATTCACTTTATCGTTAATCTGAAAAAGAAAGAATAGTAGAGAAATTAATAAAAGTCTTTAAGATTTATTAGCATAGAGAAAAAGTATAATGAAAAGGTTTTAATTTTTTTAAAAAGCTTAGTGACTTTTTTTTTTGGCTCGATATAAAACATTTAAACTTTTAGGAAAAACATGTTCTTAAAATGTGTTATATTTTCAAAAAAAAAAAAAGGGGGGGGGGGAGGAAACATGAGCTTTTGTTTATGATGATGCAGAATTTATAAAAAGCTTTGAATATACTGCAAAATCTTGTGTTTCAATCTCTTCAGTGCTTTGATGTCTTCTAAGTGTTTTTGCCGCTCCTTAATCTTGTGTCATAATACAACAATTTGAGAGGAATATTCTGCTGTTAGTATTACTTTAAACAAATAAATGAATAAAGATTACCGGTTCTTTTGTAACCTCTTTAAGTCGATTGATTATCCAGCTTCGTTCCTCCAGCCAGAGACGCGCTTCGTTTTCAAGAGCAACTGGATTTTGGACTGTTTCTACTAATGAAAGTACCTAAATACAAAAATAATGTTATAATAATGCATTTTTAAAATCTAATTGCTGAAAAGAAAGTTATTGAATATCACAAGGAATCAAGGAAATACGAAATGGAGTAATATATTTTTTAAAGCACTCCGTGTAATCCTGAAACTTTTTATGGAGTAATATATTTTTTTGCAGTTTGTTCTTATAACATATGATGTAGTTTCGGAAAAAAGGGGGAAGCATAAACCATAAACATGAATAATATTAATTATTTTAAAACTAGAAAGTGGCCCTTCAAGGTATGATGGGTGAAAATTGCTTCTACATTTGAATGAAGCCATTTCTTGTTTGGTGATATTTCGACAGTTGTAATTGTAACCCTAACTCCAGTGGATTAACCCTAAACTCCAGTAAGTAGCATTAATTGTTGACCTTTTTCGTTTCTACATTTCCTTGAAATGACATAATCTTAGAAGTAAAACTGTTAAGTTACCGGATCGAGTTCAGCCTTGTCATAATAAAGTTGAAATTTGGTACGTAGACTCCTAGTGGTGTATAGTCCTGCACTTCCCCTTTTGGTTGCAATCGGGTGTTTCTAAAGGGTCTTTTGCCCCTTTTTGGGGGGAAATCATTGTTAATTTCGATGTAATCTCAAGTGGTGTTATAATTTGGCGGACACTTGGCGATATATCGCCATTTTGGTCGCCAACTTGGCAACAAATTTATCAGATTTTTTTTTGTTAAATTTGTTTTAATTTGGCCACTGTTGGTGATATTTAGAGCGTAAACTATTGAATCACATTAAAAATGCCAGTAATGGGAAAATGACATTAGATTGGAGTAAAAGTAAGTCATGAGATGCTCTTTTTTTTTTTGGAGGGAGTGGCAAATGAAGATGATTGGAAAATTTTTAGGTAAAGGCCCCTCCCCCCCTTTTTGGGACATTTGTACATTTGGGATTATAGAATGATTTCACTTTTCACAAAAAGGGGGGGGGGGGGCTATAATCGATAGGGGGTTACTTTCGGGATTTTACCAAATCATCAAAAACTCAGAAGGTGTTTCAAGGCTGGGTGCAGTTTGGCAAACCCTGATCTGAAGAGATTAGGTGTTAAATAACACCCAATCTCCTCAGATCAGGATCTGCCAAACATGGCCATTAACAAAAACTAGAAAGTCGCCCCTCATGGTACAACGGGTGAAAATTTGCTTCTATGTACATTTGAACGCAGCGATTGCCTGTTTGGTGATATTTTGGTAGTTTAAGGTAAATTTTGCAGTTTAACCCTAACTCCAGTGGATTAAACATTAACTCCAGTAGCTAGCTGTCATTGTTGACCATTTTTACGACGTTTCTTTATTCTTCTAAAATGAGTCTTACCAGTAAAACAGTAAAGTCACCGGATCGAGTTCAGTCTTGTCACGATAAAGCATTTGTCTGCATGTTAAACATTACCAAAACATATTATCAAACATGCGGGTTACTTTCTCATCGGCTATTATTTATATGAGGATTAAGAAATTAAAATGAAAAGGGTTACATTTTTGTATAAAAAAATTAAAGAAACGCCAACTGTATTTCTTCCTCTCTCCTATTGATATGGATGCAAGTACCGACCCAACTTGCAGGGATTGCATTTTTCACGTGGAAACTTACTCATATACTGTATGATTGTGTTCTCCATGAGTTTTTGGCCCATAGGTTTGAACACCATGTTCATCATTTGCAAGAATATTGGGCGATTCGCAACATTCCCATTAGGTGTTTGCTGAATTTTGCTTCAGCTAATGGTCCGTTTTGAAAAATCTGCTAGGGGACTAGTTAGACTTTTAGTTGCAATGCTTGGTTCAGTGGAGCCCACTTTTCTTTCCTTTAATTTCCCTCCTACTGAAACTTTCATTACTATTTCAGATGAATATTTTTTGAAAATTCTATTGAATAGAAACTTACTCTTTTCCCATCCTGATGAATTTTATTGACTAGAATATGCTTGTTTCGTAAAAGCATGTCTTCTTGGCAGGAACTGCAAGCTTCATCAGATGAAGTGATGTCTGAAGACGGGGTCATGGTTCTGTTTGATCCAGAGTCAGATCGATGTCCATGAGAAGCTGCACTCTTTGCTTCTAAATTATTTCACATGAGAAACATTTTTTAATATATAATTCACATGTAATTTCGCACATTTGAAACATTGCAAATAAACATGCCCACAACCCTCCTCCCCTCTTGTCATTAAAACTCGTCAAAAATTTTGATTGCATTTTTAGGACCTCAATTTTGAAAACATTCTGGGGAAGAGTTCCAAACCCCCCATTCTTTGCCCTAACTTATCAAAGATTGTCTACAACAAATTTTAGGACTCCCTTTTTGCAAAATTAGGGAGCTTCACAGACAAATCCATGTCTTTAACTTTGTTTTTAGTTCTTCAATTTCGAGAAATTTCCAAGAGTCTCTAAACTCGAACCCTTCATAAAAGTCCATGAACTTTCTCCTACTTTTAAACATTACTAGTAATCCTCTAAATTTCATTTTTAGAACAACAGTTTTAAAAATTTTCTGGATGAGAGCACATGGAACCCACTTTTCTTCCCCAATGTTACATGTACAACTATAGGTTCATATTGTTAATTCTCTTTCTCCATGTATGTAATGCAATTCTCCTGATTTGTATGTTCATCAGGGTGGCACCTCCAAAATTGTAAAGGTGAAAATTTTTTGAGTCCTACCCTCCCATTTGGTTTCAGTACATTAGAAAACAATAGTGACAAAATTTTATAACATTTCAATAATATTTGGAGGTAACTAAAGCAGATGAAGTTTGCATCATAGCTGAACACAAGTGTATTGACAAAGGACCACACTAATCATAAAAATGATTGCTATTTCCATTAACAAAAATTAATTACATAATAAAATTGCTATTTTATGACACTGTTTTCAAACTTTAATTTCATAGTGATTCAGGGGCAATGTTTCAATCCTCCCCCTTTTCTCTAATATGATTGAAAATTGTCTGAAATTGCCCTTTTTTTTGGAATTTCACTTTAAAAAAATACAGGAGGAAATCTAATGAACTCATTTCTTCCTTTAATGTCGTCAAAGCTGACTTCGACTTGTGTTTTGAGAACTTCAATTTAGAAAAATTTGTTAGTCATAGGTCCCTCATGGGAGGAGCGATCACCCCACCCTTATATCCGTCCTTGGTATGATGTTGCAGTTTATGCAATTCTGTACAATTCTTTGTAAGTTGATTAAGTGTTGTGCTTTGACAGAAGAAGCATCAATATTAGCAAAAGCACTTGTTTTACTGGTACAGAAAAAAAAAGAGAAATTATTAATTTTGGAATATTAACACAACAGTTATATATATATACTAGCAGTACCCGCACAGCGATGCCCGTGCTAAAAATTTAATGGAAGTCCGCTGAATAAAAAAAAATTGACGCCTCCCCCTCTGATGTAAAATGATAAAATAGTTTTCAAATGTAAAAATAGTTCCGCAACTCTATTGTTTATCGCCAAACTCGCCCAGCAACCACGCTCTCATAATCCATCTGTCTAACGAAAAAAAAAAAAAACACCCAGTGGAACATTTAAAAATCATCGTCAGAAAAAAAGAAGAAAATGTCGTACATTTCACTCGGATAAAAACAAATCAAAAGTTTATTTTCTTCCAAAACCAATCGCCAAAACAATGAATTACATTTACGGTTGCTTTAAAGCAATAATCCTAGACTGAATTGCTCAGCGCCAAGCGACCACGCTACTGGAACCCAGACCTTTTGCAAGTGAGGCGGATGTTTTTTCTTTGGCAAAGAAAAATGCAAACTATATCATTCATAATGCGTTGGGGGCCTTCGTGGCTTTGTGGTAGAAACTTCGCTTCAAATGCCGGTAAACGTTTGTTCGATAACCTCGGATGCTCTGAGTGGTGTATTTCCTTTCTTTACGCTGAAAATCTTTCTCATGTTGTCTTATGTGTAAATAAATAAAAAAGTCCAAAATCTCGAGGCAATGGCCCTCAATCCTTCCATGGTTATTAACTGGGGACTTGGCGCTATCGTCAATTATGGGCTATAATTGTTTGCTTCTGTCACTATCAGCAAGGCCATGGCCGAAGTACATTAGCCCTTGGTCTTTGGCGTCGACAAATTTGGCGACAATTGGGAAAATTGCTAAGACTCCTAGTTTTCAAACTCTTCTCGCAATTTCTACATTGTTTGGGGGAATTATCATAACATAGATCGTAAAATATCCAGAATTGGCGAAAACATTTCCTCATTGCTTATAATTCCACGGCGCCAAGTTTGTGAACCTTTAAGAAATTAAAATGAAGCGAAGCTAAAAGACGTAACCATGGCAATGCGAAACAAAACATCAGTAATTTTAATGGAGATTAGACTTATTCGAACTTTATTTTGAACGGCTTGTAACTTTTTTCCCTTTGGAGATAGAAGGTTACTTTTTTGACCATAGGTATGTGCAAGTATTGACCATAGGTCGAGATGTTTCTGGAGTAAAAAATGTCGCTTTTTCCAACGGTGTCAAAAAGAAAACTGTGGGACGATTCCTTCACTTTTTACTGATAGAATTAATGTAGAAAGTATTGCTAAAATTTCAGCTAAGCCTAAAAAAGTTCGAGATAAAAACGCAAATTGCTCCTGTCGTAATGACGTTAGAGCATTGAAACAAATTGCTTAGAACGCGGAAAATTCTACCCTTTTCAACGATATATAATATTAATATGTGCAAGTAACTTTTCACCCCTTTAATAGCCAATAATAGGCAATTTACGCGAAAATTGCGCCTAAATTTGAATAAAAAAAGAACTATTTATCGGATTTTTTTCGAATTACAGCCTATGTTACTCAGTAAGAAAGCACCTTTCATATAGTGAAAGAATTTTTCAAACAGGCGCAGTGGTTCCGGAGATTAAATCGAACATATAAACACACAAAAATCCACCCTCTCCCTTTATAATATTAGTAAAGATATATATATATATATATACAGTAGAAGACCGTTATAACGCACACCTTGGGACCAGAGCTTTTGCGTTATACAGGTTTTTGTGTTATATAGATCATTTCACAAATTTTGAAACTAATATACAGAATTTATCTATATATTAGCACTTCAGAATGAGTTTTATCTGGAATGAGTATTAAAGCAACAATATTACAATTAGTTGTTCACAAATAAATATGTTTCACAATCAAAAGAAAGTGCATTATCCTGCACGTCTGCTAGCTTCATGGTTTGCATAACAGCTGCATTTTCAAGAGTCATCTGGTATTTTCTATTTACTGTAAGTACTAATTTTCCCTTAAAAGCTTTGAATTAAGAGGGAAAGATGAGAAACTATTTCAAAATTTGATTTTCCTTACAATTTTAGTGCTTGCATTTTCTATTCCTACTTAATAGCTGTTTGCATTTTTCCTTTTTATCATCATTTGTTATTTATAATTTGTTTAATATTTGTAATTCTGTTTGCTTAATTTTATATTTACTTGGCTTTTTAGTTTTGCTGCGTTGCGCATCTATGGGCTCTTGGTGTGGTCTTTTCAATATTTTTCACTTTTATTATTATTTTTATCTTGTATGTAATTAATTTTTGTGCTGCTTTGCGCCTTCTAATTTACATACTAAGTGTTTGCTTTGTTTCTATGCTGTTATTTTAATTTTCGGGTTTCGTCGATTCCACGATGTACAGTCTTGCTGCTATAAATTGTCTTACCGCACCTACTTTCTTTATTATGGGCATATGTACAAATAATCGTTGTAAAATTTGATCTTTGGCTGACACTGAAGCTAGTGTTCATTTTGAGGGTAACTTTTGAAAGCAACATCATCTTGTTTATCTTATTAAATGTCTTTTCTGAAATCTATGTTATATTGGACAAACTAGGAATTCTCTAAATATTCGTATCAACAATCACAGACATGATATACTTTCGTTCAAAAACAAAGAAGACAAAGAACTTCAGCATTTTCAATTTCACAGTTTTGATAAAATTTCTATTTCAATTCTAGGTTTTGAACACTCTTTGGAAAAGAGACTTTCACTAGAATCTCATTTTATTCTGCGATTCAAATCTATTTTCCCTTATGGGTTAAATTCCTCCCTTGATAATAAATTATATACAGCATACCATAACTCTTCTAAAAATCTTTGTATTTATTCATTGTTTAGATTTGGAAATAATACATGTACTTCTCGTTTTAATAGAGGATCAGGAAAATCCCCTCCTCGTTTCTGCATTTTTTCGCCCTTTGAAATTCTTAATAAGCTTGAAAATTCTTTTTGTCATTCTTATGACTAATAGCTTTAATTTCTTGGATATCAACATACAAATTGACTCAAATTGTTCCACTACAATCTATGATAAAAGACGTGAATTCAATTTCACAGTTAACAGTTTACAAGATTTCTCCTCCTGCCTAAGTAAAAAGGTTTTTATTGGCATTATTGTTTCGCAAGCTATCAGAATTAAAAGAATTTGCAATACCATTTCTGCATTTAAGCAAGAAATTTCAGTACTCAAAAACTTACTTTTTCATAATAACTTCCCTAAAAAACTAGTTGAAAACATCTGCTTAAGTATAGCCTTCGATGAACATTTCGCTTCTTTTGAAACTGTTTAACTGTGTAAATGTATGATACAACCGTGACAAACCATTTTTTTATGAATCACCGTGGTGGATAAGTTTTACACGTGCGAAACAGGCGACCTGGTATGTCTTTGGACCGATTTCCGGATATGTTTTTATATTTTTTATATTTTTAATGTTTTGTTGACGAATGGATAGGCTTTTTTATCAGGCTGAACAACAGACAGGATTTGTTTACGCGGATTTCAAGGTAAGACAATTTTGTTATTGGCAGGTACTGTCCCGTGGAAGGCTAATTATCGGAACTTGTTTTCCTAATTAGTCGAGGCGAAACCCCCTGCTTTTAGTTTTAGGTTTGAGCTCTAGTTTATTGTTTTTAGCTTAGCAAGTGGTGCGTTTGCCCATTGTTACTCTATATTACATGTACTGGAGCTTAAGCATTCTCTTCTAGTTTATAGTTAAAATTTTGGTCTTTTGACCATAATTAATGAATCCTCCACGGCTGATGAGCTCTGGATTCACTCTTTTTCTATTCCTACTTAATAGCTGTTTGCATTTTTCCTTTTTATCATCATTTGTTATTTATAATTTGTTTAATATTTGTAATTCTGTTTGCTTAATTTTATATTTACTTGGCTTTTTAGCTTTGCTGCGTTGCGCATCTAGGGGCTCTTGTGTGGTCTTTTCAATATTTTTCACTTTTATTATTATTTATATATATATATATATATATATATATATATATATATATATATATATATATATATATATAATTGTTTATTGGTGCTGTTTTTAATAACTTTATGGGGTTCTCTTCCAACTAGTGCTACTTCTCTGTAAATGATTTCAAGCCTAATGGGAGTTCATTGGTGAACACTGTACAAAACTTTATAAAAATAAAAGTGGCTGATCTAAAGACAATAAACTACAATGTGCTAAAAAAACTGCTGTTTGACTCCCATATAATAGATAATTATCGAGAATTTTTAGAACTGATTTTAATAGTTTTGCATAAAACAAATCCTTGCCTTCTCGTAGAAAATAGGTTTGTATTAAAGCTGTACAGCTATGCATCATACTTAACAAATGGTTAAAACTATGCACTTTTAAAATATAAATGTTTAACCACTAGTTCACCAACACTTCAGTAGAAGAAATTGGATTGCAAAAGATATGATATATTTGCAGAACGTGTTTGTCTAATATCTTGGGTGACAGCTTCTATGATTTCAATTTAATGAAATCTAAATTTCGTACATCTACATATATATATATAAAAATGGAGTTTGGTAAATTTGTTCCCTAAGATCTCAGAAGCTACCCAGCAGATTTGGCTGAAATTTTCACCGTTTGTTCAGTTTGGTACTGGGAAGGTTTATAGACCAGTTCGAAAAAAATCCGATTGATAGTTCCTTTTTTATTCCAATTTTAGTCCCAATTTTCGCACAAATGCCCCAATATGGGGATGGAAAAAAACGTGCACATATTAACATTATATGTTCATCGAAAGCTCCAATTTTTCTGCTGAAGATAGCATCTGTTCGAAGTTTCTAAGTTGTATAAAAAACGAGTTATGAGCTTTTTTGTTCCCTGTTCGAAGGCTTTCATCAACCCAAGTCATTATTCAGTGTGTCATCTCAACTTCCAAGAATTGTTGTATTGTTGAATATTTTTGCGTTTTGTCTGACTTTTTGAGGCTTTTCTCAAGTCAAATCTTAAAGTAACGTTTTTCCACAAGATTGGCTAGAAATAAATGGATTTGGCTGATCATTTTACTTTTAAACGGAACTTATGTAATTGATGGTTTATTATTATTATTTATACTGATTGGACACTTGCTCACTATTTCCAACCAACCAGCAGAAATATCGCCAGAAGTTTTTCAGAAAGATTTCAGTAGCTGATGCATTTGGCAGTTTTTTCCACTATATCCAACCAACCAGCAGAAATATCACCAGAAGTTTTTCAGAAAGATTTCAGTAGCTGATGCATTTGGCAGCTTTTTCCACTGTCGCTGTTTTTGAGCCCAAAGACTACGTAATAATGTTTCTCAGCGTTACCATATAAACAAATAATCGCCAATCAGAGATACTTAAAAAAAATACTGTGTAAAATAATTCAACAACTAAATTAAGCAAATCCATAAACCGCACAAAAACTTCCATTAATTTTTCTTTTTGCACAATTTCAAACAATCACCAAATTTTACTACTTATTTTGGAAACCTTTCGGATGAAACTGTATAGTGCCATTTTTTTTGACCAAAAGTATCTCAGCATCTGGCAACAATATTTCTATAATAAAAATTTATAAGGAGGGGGAGTATTATCGAAAGTGTCCCAAAATGATTCTTGCAAATTTGATAAGATTTTAAACCACACCAAGTGCCCACAAAAATTGAAATTTCCCAAAATAACTAAAGCAAGTGTAAGAGGAACACGGGCGGCTACATTTTTTAAAACAGTTCGTACATCAATAGCCATACAGAGAAGGTTTTAGATTTTAAAAAAAAAGTACAAACAGATAAATCATTTTAAACATATAAAGTTTAATTTCATATTTCGGAAATTCTTCAAATTTGTATATGCTTAAATGTCGTGCTTTCGTTTCTAATTGAATACTATTTTGTTCTTTATACTTACTGCTATTTTAGTTTAATGAGTAAGGAAGAAGCTCGATTTTTAATCACATCAAAAAGGTTTGTTTCAAATTCTTTCGCTTAAAACGGAAAACAAGGGCAAGTAACGATTGTTTCTCATAATTATTTCTGTCCCAGGCAACGCCAGGTACTTTCGCTAGTGTAATATAAAAATATTGATGAAGAAGAATAAGTAAAATTGCATGGCTCTTTTTGACAGTCAAGTGCCAGTTTTGAATAAAAGACAATTGGCTAAAACTGCTAAAGAATTGAATGAAAAAATAACACTGCAAAGTACCTGAGATTATGCCCAAAAATATCATGAAATTTTAGGGCCTCCTAACTATATGATCCGCTTCATTATCTGAAAGAATGAATTTGCCTAATACATTTTATCTTGCAAAATTTGGGAGATCAAATAAATCTGCGAGTTTTGGGAGGATTATCCCAAAGCACTGAAAATTATTCAAGAAAGGCGGCTGTTAATAACCTTGCTGAAAGGAATTAATGTATTAAAAGGAGTTTAATGAGAAAATACTAAACATTGAAGATTAATTTCAATTCTTATTGCAGGTTGTCGAAAAACATTGCGGCACCTATACCAATAGCGAGAAATTGTTTGGAGGGTAAAAATATTGCCACACCTATACCAATAGGGAGAAATAGTTTGAAAGGTAAGCATAATCACATTCAGTGATTTAATATAATTGTTGTATTACAATTTTCAACTTCCGAAATGCTAAAGATTTAAATGTAATAGAACTGAATGGCTTGGGGCAGAAATGTGATACGCCACAAGGAGTGACTTTCTGATCACAATTTTTGTTCCCCATAGCTAAAGTTAAAATAAACATGATAATGGATAATGTCAAATGGAGAAAAATATATCTGGTTTTAGTATTGCAGAATATAGGATGTATAATACCTTTGAAAAATTCTACA
This sequence comes from Uloborus diversus, assembly GCF_026930045.1. Lineage (NCBI taxonomy): Eukaryota > Metazoa > Arthropoda > Arachnida > Araneae > Uloboridae > Uloborus > Uloborus diversus. The sequence goes on from NC_072737.1 coordinate 101,818,030, forward strand.
AAAATTTTGTAAAAGTTGGAAATTGGCCTACTGAAAATTCATATCATGTCGCTTATCACATTCTTGCCCCGAGCCCTTCAATTGCATTGCTTTCCTAGTCTGAGTTTTGTTTTCTTTTGCGCTTATTGCATAAAATGAAAAAACTACCAACTTTGAGGGTGATGAGCTACCTCTAAAAGTTAAAATAATGACAACTAACTTCACAATAAATATTTTTTTACATAAATGGAACAAAATAGGAGGGTAAGACTAGTAAAAATTAAGATTTTTTTTTTAAAGGATCTTTTTGGGAGCAACTTGGTGTTTATATGTTAGTAATGACCCTCCCCCAAATCAAAAGTTGGAACTCTATCCCTCTCTGTTGATATATATTCGTTTGGAACAATCGAGTAGTTAGTTGTTAAATACCAGGCTCCTCCTCCCAGTTTTTTGACCTCATAATAGCTTTGTTAGAAAAAATGCCTTTATTCACCTAAATGAAAGTTAGAAACAATAAGAGAATTTAAAATTTTTATGACCTCGGCCCCTCTCAAAACAAAATCCTGTATTTGTCACAATAGAGGGCAAATCTCAGAGAACATGCGAAGAAAGTAAGTCCAGTCACAATAACAAAGAATATTGAGGGACACACACACCAGGGGTGCCCATCTAGGGAAGGGGGAAGGGTTCATGGCACAGACTGCGCCATTAAAATTTTTAGGGGGGAGGAGTGTTTTGAAGGGTATTTTTTACTTTTTTGGATGGCTCTTGCTTTTGGGGAGGGGATCTGCTTGATATTTGAGGGGGGCACCTCCATGCTCTTAGGGGGATGGGCATCTCTGCACACTAAGGTGGTTCAGAAATACATGTAAAAAAAAAAAGTTTCTCCTAGATAACAAGAGACCCCTCAATATTTTTAGACTTGTGGATAGTAATGTACTGGAAGAATTTCAACTTCCTATTTTAACTGAAAGAGGGTGCTCAACCCCCTCCCCCAAACTTCAAACGGGGGAGTTTAAAAAAATACATTGAACTGAAAAAACAATACTGCATATTGTAGTATACACTAGTAATATGCATATACATTGTAATAAAATAATTATTTACAAAAAAAAAGGCTAATGTTAAAACAAGGAGTCATTGAGCACCCTCTTAAAATTTGAGTAAGAAGCTAAAACTTTTACAGCATAATACTAATTGTAAGTATTATAAAAATAGGGGGTGTTCTGAACTCTAGCTGAAAAAGTTTTTTTTTTTTTGAACCACCCTACTACACAGACTCATACACAAAATATAAAAAAATAAAATTAAAAGAAAAAAGAGAAAGAAAATTGTGATATTAGACTTAAGTTGCGACTATCTCCTTTCAATCATGCAATTTTTCTTTTTCATCACATGATAGACATCCACAGAGAAAGGAGTAAGAAAATGTAGAATATAAATACCTCTTATTAGTGCATAAACTTCTTCAACCCGTTTCCTGCAAGCTTCCTCCAAACGCTGTGCTTCAGCATCTTTTTCAGCAAGTTGTTTCTCATATTTTTCTTGAAGCTCCTGCTTCAAATTTAACATTTCTCTCTGATGTTGGGCCATCAGTTGTCTTTTCTCTTGAACTTTTCCCCTCGCAACATCTTCCTTTTCGGCAGAGATAAGGTTCTGAATCTCAAGAAGCTGTTTTTGGTACTTCTCTTTCAGCAAGTCGCATGCCAACTTGAATTCTCTCTCTTTATTTTCAACAAGATTTTTCTTTTCTATTTCAAATCTGGACTTCATGGCTTCTATTACTTTTTCCCACTCATGCTTGTGATGCAAGAAGTTCCTATTCTGCTCTTCAGCAAACTGTAGCTCTTGTTGAACTTTCTTGAACTTGTCATCATATTCTGAAAACAAGTGATTGCAAAAAGTTTCAACATTCTTGTCCTTACTATCTTGAAATTTTTTCAGTTCTTCACTCTGAAATAGTCGAATTTTTTGAATCTCATTCACCCATCTTGCTTCCAAATATTTATGCAATGCTTTTAATTCTTCCTTGTGTCTCAGCTCTGTTATTCTTTCCATTTCTAGTCTGAGTTTCAAATCTGCTTGTAATTTCTTATTTTTATCACTATAAATAGACTCTATGTAATCTTTTTCTTCTTTAAATTTTGAACGTAAATTTTTCTGCATTTCTGCTTTTCTTTTCTCAAATTCATTTAACCACTCATTTTGTTTTTCTAATTGCTCTGATCTTAATTTTTGAACTTCAGAACTCAAGTTGTTTGCAATTGTTTGTAAAGAACATTTTTCTCTCGATGTTTCTTCAAGAGAACTTTTAAGACTTTCATTTTGGGTTTCTACCTCTTTTAAGCACTTGGTAAGTTTTGAGTTTCTCTCTTGTTCACTTAGAAGCGTGTTTTTGACAACTTGTAATTTGTCCAACCAATACTTATTTCTTTCAGCAGAAATTTTTTCACTTTCTTTTTTGAGTTTCTTTTTCAAAGAACAATTTTCTTTTTTCAATTTATCATTCAACTCCTTGAACTCGCTCTCTTTTGAAGCGATTTCTGTATGAATTCTTTGTTCCCAGCTTTGGTTTATTTCATTCACATTCATTGCATGCTGCTTTTCCAACCGATTTATTTGCAAACCAAAAGCTTTGTTCAAAATTGCACACAAAATCTCTTCAAATGTTTCCTCTTCAGCACTTGTATGGAAAACTTTCACTGCCTCCTGAAAATGAAATAACTGTATAAGAAAAGGAAGAAATTCATATCACAAATCATTATCACAAATAATGACTGATTAAAAATTTTATGATTTTGCTCACAGTAGAGGAATTTGAACAGCAACCAATAATTGTGTTTCCAAACACCATTGTAAAGATTATTCATGAAAATTATAAAAAATAACTCCTTCGAAAGCAAATAATAGAAAAAGCAGCAATTTACAGTACAAATTATATAAAAAAAACAAAACAATCAACTGCCAAATCATGCAATATAATCCATGAAAAGTGATTGCCCAGGAGCTTTTAACATTATCTTAATTATTAAGTTAATGTCTGGTACATAGTTGTACTCAACAATGTGAAAAGCAGTTAAGAATTAATTATTTGCAACATATGATCAAGAGCGTCCATCTCAATTGCTAAGTAAATGTCTCATACATAGATGTACTCTCACAACATGATAAGCAATTAAGAATTAACTGCATGCAGCATAAATTTAAAGCCTTATTATTTATCTAATTGCCAATGCCATTTGTTATGAATCAAAAGAAACAATGATTTGGTGGGTCTGGGGTGCGAATGGAGCAAAGGGCAAAATTAGTGGTCGCCATTGACTACAGGGACTAATAAAAAATTCGCATCAATTGCCATCCTAACTCTACTTCCAAAAATAAGTTAATGACCTTAAAATGTACAAAAAACGATAAGCAGCTGCTATGTTATAATATCACTTGCATGTTCTCTTTTTCTTACTAAAATTAAAACAATAACCTGCAACAAACTATAAAAGGGTTTATACACTTGTGGTTAAAAAAAAATTTCCTGACTTCCAGGTTGTTTTGTAGAAAATTCCAGGTTACTCATTTCATTCAAAATTAAGTTTAAATTACAATATTTTCAAAATAATTAAAATTGTTTAAAGTAGCAATGCAAAAAAAACTGAGACTATTCCCCCCTTAGATTTAAAAAAAAAAAAAAAAAATTGAAATTTTTTTTTCTTTCAAAGTTTTTTTTTTCTTTTTTTAAATGTTTTGTTCAAAATTGTTTTCATTTGTTTACTACTTGTTGAAAACAAAGTACTTTCAACTTATTTTAGTATTTCTTTGATGCCACGTGTCATACGTAATATTAGAATTTTGCTGTAATTGAGCAGCAATCTTTAAGCATCCGCTTTTGGTTTGCAATACTTCTATTTATTTTCTAATTATATAAATAACACAAAACATATTGAGCAAAATAAAAAGCTATTTTTCAGTATAAATATGATTAACTTGTTGCATTGATCGGCATACCATACAAAGCATAATAATAAAAATCAATATGTGCCAATCATAGGCCAATGCTAATAATCAGTTTTTTTTCTTTTGCATATTAAAGGGTGCTTACATTAAATCATTGTTTTCTAGAAAACAATTACTTTTTAAAAATTCATAATTTTTTGCACATTTTAGATTATTTTCAATAGTTTACATTGAGATGAACATCCAATTCTGTTTTTGGAAATTTTCTGTCTGCTTCCATCTTGCAAATATGGTGACTAAGTGAAAAATTTAAGCTAATAAGTAGAGTTCTATATTTGTAGCACAAAAGTAGTTATAAATAATTAATAATCCTTAAAAAATACAATTAAGTTAAAACAAAATAGTTTTTAGCGCATAAGCGTCTAAATCCATTTGAATAAAAAAAATGTTTTGAAGATAAAATTTTGCATTTTTCCAGAACATAAATATGAATTATCCAGAAAAAAGGCACATTTTGCATTGTTTTCAATAGTTTGCATTGCAATAAACATCCAATGCCATTTTCTGAAATCTAGGCAGGGGCGTAGCTAAGGGGGGGGGGTTTTGGGGACAAACCCCCCCCCCCCCCCCCCCACCCCCCCCGAAAAGTTAGTCTCAAAAAAAAAAAAAAAAAAGAGAAAAAGAAGAGAGAAGAGAAAGAAAAAAAAAGAAGAAAAGGAAAAAATTCCAAGCGATTATATATATATGTATATATATATATATATATATATATATATATATATATATATATATGTATATATATGTATATATATTTATATATATATATATATATATATATATATATATATATATATATGTATATATATATATATATATATATATATATATATATATATATATATAAAAGAAGTACAGGGTTCGTACGGGTCATGGAAATTTATTTCAAGTCATGGAAAAATGTTCTGAACAAAGAGAAAGTAACAGTAATTAAAAGAGCATTAGAAACCTTGAGTGATTTAACAATATCTTACTACTATTATATATGTGAAAGTTTGTCTGTATGGATGTATGGATCTTACTACTATTATATATGCGAAAGTTTGTCTGTATGGATGTATGGATGTTTGTTACTCTTTCACGCAAAAACTACTGAACGGATTTTGATGAAACTTTACAATAATATAGCTTATGCATCAGAATAACACATAGGGTAGTTTTTGTCCCGTTATGGGGGGCAAAACCCCTGTAGGGGGGCAATAAAACAATTTTCATATAAATTCTTTAATATGGGGATGAAAAAATACTTGCACATATTAAAATTATATGTCCATCGAAAGCTCTGATTTTTCTGCTGAAGATGGCACCTGCTCGAAATTTCTAAGTAGAATAAAAAACGAGTTATGAGCTTTTTAGTTCCATGTTCGAAGGCTTTCCGCAACTGAATACAGTATTTATTGTATCATCTCAACTCCCTGTAGATAGCGACAATTGTTGTATTGTTGATTATCTTTGCTTTTCGTGACTGTTCCAAGACTTTTCTCGAGTCAAATCTTGAAGAAAGATTTTTGCACAAGATTGGCAAATAATACATGGATTTGGCCGATTATTTTCCATTTTAATGCAACTTTGAGGCAATTAATGCGTTTTTTTTTTTCATTTATTTATTTGTGTTGACTAGGTATTTAATCGATCAGCAGGAATCTAGCCAAACGTTTTTTGTGGAATCATTGGCAGTTTTTTCAACTGTCGCTGTTTGTGAGAGTACGCCATAATGTTTCTCGGTTTTCACCATGTAACCAAATATCGCCGTTTCTTTAATATTTCTTTCTTTAAATTTGTTAACACGTAAAATAATTCGCCAACTAAATAAAGCAAATCCATAAACAGCACAAAAACTTCCATTAATTTGTCTTTGCGCAAAATTTCAAACAATTGCCAAATTTTTACTATTCAATGAAAACATTTCGGGTAGCAGCATTTTATAATCACCAGAAGTATCTCAGTATTTAGCGACACTATCTCTTCGATGAAAATTAGTAACACGAAGTTTTACAAAGTAGGGAGAGGGAACCTCATTTAAGGTATCCCAATACGATCACTGCAAATTTGATAACATTTTAAATCGCAGTAAGGGATTACGAGCGGCTACGTTTTTTAAAAGTTTGTACTTCAATAGCAATATAGAGAAGGTTTTAGACTATGTTCGAAAAAAAAAAAGATAAAATCTTTTTAAACAAGTGAAGTTTAATTTCATATTTTTGAAATTCCTCAAATTTGTATATGCTTAAGTATCGTTTTTTCGTTTCTAAAAGAGTACTATTTTGTGTTTCATACTTATTGCCATTTTACTTTTTATGGGTTAGGAAGAAGCTTTATTTTTAATCACGTAGAAGCGGTGTTTTTAGTTATTTCAGTTACAGCAGAGAACGAATAAAAGTAGCGATTGTTTCTCATAATCATTACAGACCCAGGCAACACCGGGTATGTTTGCTACGTACAATTATCAGGTAACCAAATAAAGTTATGAAACAGAGTCAGTCCCCCTACCACCAGTTACCGTCGAACAAAGATTTATTTTTCGCCAGGATTCATAAACTTGGCAAGTCTCTGGCGAATGTATGGTATCGTGTTCCTTTGGCGATTAATAATGGATTTGGATTTATTATTTTACATTTTAACGCTGCTTTTAATTGCAAAAGTATAAAATGAGAATAAACAAAATGACATTTTAAAAACTTATGTGCTAGGAAGCAGGGCCGATCCTAGGGTGTCGGCCGTCCGTGCGCAAAGACAAAATATGCCGCCCCTCAAGAGTAATTTGCATATTTTGACTAATTTTTAACGTCTATATAAATCTTTCTTTAAATTTCTATGCCAAACTCTAATTTAAAAAGGGGGGGGGGGGACAGAAGAATGATCTTATAAAAAGGAAGAAATTTTTAGTGTAAGAAACTCCTTAGGTACAATTTATATCTTTGAAGAAAGTAATAGATACCAAAATTTACTAGTCGTAAAAACGCATTTTATAGTAAGATAAATAAATACCTTTGTGCTGTTGTAAAGAAACGAAAAGTAACAACGTATAAAAGGCACAAATTCGCAGATGATAATCTGCGAATTTGTGCTTTTTATACGTTGTTACTTTTCGCATTTTATAGTCTTTCTTCGGTGACATCAGAGAAGGGACAGAAGAAGGGGAAGCGTGGGGGGAGGTGTCAGGGATTCAGGAGAGGAGGATTGCTCCAAGAAAATTATCGAAATTGGCGTATGAAAAATATTTTTAGTTAATCTTTAGTTGTGTTTGGTTGCAAGGACAAAAGAGTCAAGTATATTCAAGGTGCATTGAGAAATTTTCGAAATTGACGTCAAATATCGCAATTTTAGGAACTTTTTCGAGACTTTAGGTGAAAGTAATGTTGCAGTTCTTTCCTAAAATTCTTTCAAAATTGAAATCAATTTGAAGCTATTTTTTAAGACCGTAGCTTAGGAAGGATCGGCGTTCTTCCCGAAAAATCTCCGAAACTGAAATTTTAAACCCGCAATTCTTTGGTTTACCTTTGTTGACGTTGCAAGAGGGAGGGAGATTCGAAATCTTTCGATGGGAGACGATTGAAATATAAGTTTACCAGTGGTACCCGCACGGCTTTGCCCGTAATAGAAAAATTAAGAGGTCTTTTGGTTCGCCTGTATATTTACAATTAATGTATGGTGAATTTTCTTGCCAATTGGCTTGTATCCATGTTACGGTTCCACGTTATGATAATTTCGTATCTCGGCAATTGGCTTGTGCCCACGTTACGGTTCCACGTTATGATAATTTCGGAATTTACTCGTCCATCTTATGATATTTTTGTTCTTAAAATTGGAATAGAAAAAGAACCACATCGAATTTTCGAAAAATTGCTTCTAGGTGCACACCCCCATGCTACAAACTAACTTTGTGCCAAATTTCATGAAAATAGGCCGAACGGACTAGGCGCTATGCGCGTCACAGAGATCCAGACATCCTACAGACATCCAGACATCCTCTGGACAGAGAGACTTTCAGCTTTATTATTGGTAAAGAAGATAAAGAAAACGCAAATTTAGGCCGACTTTGGTGACGGTAGTTGATCTGGCGGTTATCCTCCGGTAATTCCTCGGCATTATTTTTTTCAAAAAGCCGTTTTTGGCTAGATTTGAAAACAATAGGGGAAACGTGAAAATATTCCGAACCAAAACATTTTTCGGAACTGAAATCCATTATATTTGGGGCTATTTTGGGGAAAGAAGGATTTTGGAGCTCTTAAGCGGATATTTCTAAATTCGCAATTTTATATTATCTTAAAATTACATAAGCCTGGCAGTTCTCCTTCGGAATTCTTTAGAAATATAAGTCCCAAAATCGTATTTTAAGCTTTGTTTGATAACGATGGGACTAAGAGCGGGCTGGGGTTCAGTGTGCCCTCACGAACTGTGTTTTTGAAACTGAAGTCAATTTCAGGCTAGTTTAGTGCAGGAAGCTGTGGCTCCACGGAACCGTCTAAAAACGAAATTTTCAGGTATAGTGATTGCGTTGGAGAAAAGGGGGATCCGGGGTCTTTCCCCAAAAGTTCTTGAAACTGATGTTTGAAAAACGCAATTTTAGATTGTTTTTCAACACGTTAAGTGAGAGGGGGTGGAATTAGGGGCTTCTCTAAAGACGCTAATTGAGACTGTCTTTGGTAGTAATGTTTGAGAATAGATTTCGGGGTCCTCCACTGCAAACATTTCGAAAAATGCCAAAGCAATTTTATATGACGTTTGATGATAGGAAGGGCTGTCGTCTGAAAACACGTTTTGGATTTTGGAGCCAACATTTTTTGCCTATGTTTGATTAAGTTAAGGTGGAAGAGGTGAATCAGAGACTTAATTAGGTCCTTAAGATCGATGGTTCGACCAGCGAAATTTTCCGAAAGTAAAGTCCTAGAAACGCAATTTTAAGCCTTCTTTAGTTTCGTCAAGGAGGTCATGGCATCCTTTTGGAGCTACATTTAAATTTGCTTCCCGGGGCAAGAGCCCTGTCCTCCTACCTACAGTTCATTCAAGATTTTAATCAGAAAAATTGTCGTAAAAGGGAAAAAGTACAACATTTTAGTTCGTCATTCATATATGTTACTTTCAAGGGAGTCGCAATTTTCCACTTTCTCTATACGAGTCCACGATTGTTAAACACAGAGTTTGTTACATAGTTTGTTGTTTGAAATGCTTGCGAGAGTATTTAGTCTGTATAACTTTTTTTTAATAAATAAAATATGTCTTCATTTTTTAGGTCTATAGAAGCTTGGGGGTAAGGGACATTAGTGGCCGCCCTCGGTGCTCCTTTTAGACGGCACGATTTCATGCTTCAGAAGGGGGCCTTTCCCCTCCCCCTGTATCCATGTCTGATTACCGGTTTTGTCACAAACTTTGCAACCAAATGAAGCATGTGTGTTAAGAGTAGATATTAATGGACAATGAACTAACACAATGTTCCCTAACATTCTATTTTTCTTAAACTATGCTATGCTGTCGGGAAATCGACACATACTTTGACAATTGAACATTTAAAAATCAGCATAATTTATTCTACTTATTATAAGTTATCTTGTGAGAAATTCTTGAGGAATTTTGCTTGATTATAAGAATTATATGATGCGGCCTTCGGCCGCCCCTTGCTTTGGCCGCCCTTGTGCGGTGCACACTCTGCACACCTGCTAGGATCGGCCCTGCTAGGAAGAGTTATGATAACGTGTTCGGGACGAGTGTTCAAAAATTTTAACGCTACAACATTACAAAAGTTGCATTAAAATGTAAAAATTCCGCCAAATTAATTTTGGTAAAGAGATCATTAAGTACTATGAGGTATTGAAGTTAAAATTAATCCGCCAAATTAGCAAAACAACACTCTTAAATAACATTAAAACTACTATTAAAATGTAAATTAATCCACCAAATTCATTTTTTATCTCCAGTCTTCCCAGGCGGCTTCATTAGTGCATTGGCGAATTATTTAAAATTTTTATAAAACTTTTCATTTTCTTTTTTTCTTTTCTGTGTATTTTTTAGGGTTAATGATGCTAATTAGGATTTTGTGGAATTAATGTCCCTATTTTAATGGCGACAATGGAGAATATTGTTCTTTCTTTCTTTCTTTTTTTTTCTTTTATTTTGTTTTTTTATTTTGTTTTTTTATTTGTTTTTTATCCTATCGGACCTGTACTGATGAAGATTTTTGGAAATAATTATGGCTGAGATCATCAGAGGGAATTGTTATTTAAAAACGCTAATACAGACCATTCTAAGAGACTTTTGGGAATTTTTCTCTTTGCGAAATGAGAAGTTTTTTGTACTATTGTGTTTATTTAAATGGGAGCTTTAAAAAAACAGTTGTCCTTACTCTGATATTAATGGCACTTTCACTCTGAACTTTTTGGTATTATAATCAGAACCGTTTACGTTATTTAGAAGCAGTTGATTTCCTTTTGATGGGGATTTTAATGGTTTGATGTTCTCACTCTAAAGGGACATTATTAGAATCAGGATTTGTAGTGATGTTGACCCTATTTTGGGACGATATCTCCGGTAAGAAGCTATACATTATACAATAATTCAGATAATCGGTGTAGCGCTGGATATTATTTGACGGAGATCGGGATTATAATGGAGCTGTTTCACTTTATTTGTGAATAGCTGACCTCACTTGAATTGGATTTTTTGAGAATTACCCAAACTAACTTATTTAGAAATCCTGAACGTTTGCGTGATTTATTTTGTGTGATTTTTTTGGTGTCTTCCTACTTTCGCCGACATTTCATTTACCCCCCTTCCCCCTGATTATCACTTTTAATCATACTTATTGATACATTTAAAGGGGCGGGCAATTTGAAATGTCAGCGAAACTGGAGACAAATCATTTTTTGGTAACTATTTGACATCTGCTTGTGTTGACCGTTAACTTGAATCGATTGAAAAAAACTTCATCAACGTGAGCGAAGCCGCGGGTAAAAGCTAGTAACACATAAAAGCTATTAAAAGTGGAGAATTGAACGATCCCAAAATCAAATCTGAATTTTGAAATCTCATTACATCCACTTCTGTCGCAGCCACTTGTCTTTTTTTTTTTTTTTGCGAGGTGATTTTACTGCTTGAGCATCATTCATTTTGAATTTACTATTATTTTCAACATTTCTTATGTTATATATTCTGTAGTAGCGAACTTGCACGTTCCTGGTTTTGCTACGCCCACTCAAAAAAAGCAATTCAATTGCATCAAAATTCGTTTCCATCACTCTTAAAAACTTGATTGTTGAATTTATCAGAGTTTATCTTAATTTGTTTATCTTAAGCATCATCATATTCGATTCACTGCATTTTTACTTTACTTAAATTTATATGATGAAGACAAATAAGAATCGTTTAGATTTTTAAGTATAAACTGATATTTTTTCCGCTATGAGTAAGTGCTTCAATGAGGCAGTGGCATTCATGTAGAAGTTTTGCTAATGCTTATTTCCAGAAATTGGCAAGTTTTATATTAAATAGTGCTATTCTCTTTGTATAACAAGGTCATGAAAATTTTTATTGAAGTCATGAAAAAGTCTTGGAAAAGTCATGGAATTTTTCAATCGAAATAGAGTATGAACCCTGGAAGTAACCCCCCCCCCCCCCGGAAAGTCGGGTCTAGCTACGCCACTGAATCTAGGCATTTAAAAAGCATTGTGTACTTCCATCTTGGGAATGACCAAATATGGCGGCTACACAAAAAAATTAAGAAATAATTTTTTTGAGTTTGTAGCATGAAAACAATTTTAAAATAATAAATCTTCATGAAACTACAATTCAGCTGAAAAGGTTTTAGCTCATTTGCATACAAGGCAATGAAGATAAGATTAAGTTTTAAGAACAAACTTTTTCCTTTCTCAAAAAAAAAAAAAAATTCCAATTCTGCTCTGTTTTTGGAAACTTAGGCATTTAAGCGTTGTGTCTACTTCCATCTTGTAAATGACCAAAATAGGCGACTACGTTTCATACGTTGCTGAAAAGAGGTTACGTTGCTTTCCGATCAAAAACAATTTCTCCCATCAACCTTCCCATTCTCAAGATCGTGCTTCGAAAGCAGTAAATTGTCTTTTCCCCTGCTGAATTGGTGCATAATTCCTGTTCACTTTAGGAATTTTTTCTTGGGAACTATTGAGGGGCAAAAATGGCGACTGCGGAAGTTTTTTTTTTGCGTCGCTAAGTTTTTATTGCCAACGTTATTTTACCTCAAAATTAAAAAAAAATTTCAGGAAACATCAACAAAAATAAATATTAGATCTTGTGGTACAAAATTCCCTGAGAAAAAAAAAAGGAAAACAAATTTTGGGGCAAAACTTGAAATTTCCCTGACATTTTTAACTATGTCATTTTTCCTAACTATTCCAGGTTTTCCTGGAGCATACGAACCCTGCTATAAACTGCTAGCTAATCTGGGAAAACCAGCAACAAATAAAACCTACCGTTATATCTGCTTTAATTTGAGAAATGTCCAGACAGTCAATATTATCACTTGACGAAAGCTGCTTCTTTAGAATCTTGACCTGTTCTTCTAACTCTTCTATTTTGGAAGAATATTCTTTCTCAATTTCTTGCATCAAAATATGTGCTTGATTATTTTCATTACTGGCAGAGTTCCTATATTCCTCAATGGTGACCTCAAGTTCTTTAACATAAATTTTTTGCTCTTGCAGAACATTTTCTAGTGACTCCAACTCTGTTTCTAATTTTAACTAAATAAAATGTCAAATATATATATATATATAATTAGAATAAAACTTTAAAATAAATAAAATATAAGACATAAAATAACAACAATAATTTCAAATTGCACTGCATATTAAATAATGTATCAGCATCAATGGAGCATGTCTTTATCAACTCAAATTAAATTGTTAAATAGTAAGTTACTATTAGAAAAACTAGGCAATAAACAGTTACAACAAAAATCGCTGCTGCTCCTTGGGATGGCCTAAAGTTCTACACAGGGGGCGGTGGATGGCAGCAAAATTTTACAATAAGTTTCAATAAGTAGAGACTTATTATTCGGGAAACTTAAGCGAGATTTCATGATGTGTCTGCAGTACAGAGCTGTCGCTAGACCTATAAACTGGGAGGGGGGGGGGTAAGCATTTGGCGGCCCTTTAATTGTTTCAAACGCATTTTCCATATATGCAGTGATAGAAGATTTAGCTTATGGTTTAGCAGGGATAGTCATATTTCTAGACCTTAGTAATAGCAATATAAATTTAATCCGAAGAAAAATATTCAGTCAGGAATAGGGGTGCTTTCTCCTGGCATTTTTTCGAAAGTGAAGATATAAAAACGCAGCTTTAGACTATTTTTAAGTTGGGTAGGAAGAAAAGAGGAGGTCCGATAGCCACTCCCGTTAATCCCTCCCCCTCCCCTAAATTTAAGTTACCAAAACACAATCGTACTTACATTTGATTATGTATTGAGAGAGAGTCCGGGAGCTCTCCCAGAGGAAATTTTCAAGATTGTTATTTGAGAAACACTTTTTGAAAATGTTAAGAACAGGGTTGGCAAGTTTCTGCCAAGGTGGTTAAAACCACTGGTAGAAACCGGTGAGAACCGGCATGGGAAAATCCACTTTCTGCCATATTTGCGGCAGAAACTGGCAAAAACTCAAAAAATGATAAAAAATTAATTATTGACATACAATAGAAAATGCATGAAAAAATAGTTAATTGTTAACCAACGCACAATTTAATTACAATATCATCACAGTTCAAAATAAATTGCTGCATTGTTTGGACCTTGCAGTTGCCTCTTAGAAAAGGTGGTTTCTAAAATCTAAACAGTTTCTCAATTTATGCACATATGAGAAACTTTAGAATATTCTTACAACAGAAGAGCTAGCAGGCAATGCATCAAGGAACAAGCATTGTTCGTGAAACTTTCATCTCTTGTAATTTTTTTAAACTGGTTCACCAGGTAGTAACTGTAGTAGTGGCAAAAATTTGACTGAAAAATTAAGTTTTGAGAAATGTGGCCAATTTGTTTCGCAAAGCTGTCACATTAGATATAAAATCTATGTTAATATTGGCAAGTAAAATTCTAGCACTTTCTTCTTGAAGAACTTGATAATTTCAATCACAAGCAATTTAGATGAAGCATATAAGCGAGCAAATTACAATTAGTAGGTAAATATTAGGAACATCTGGAATGGAATTGAAAAGTTGCTTTTCCAAACTAAATCATAGGATCAAATCATAGAATTAAATTTTTTAAAATGATGAAATGAAGTTTAATTTTTAAGTTTACTTAAATGAGTTTCATTTAGTAATTACTTGAATTATTAAAGACACTTTCAAGCTTTTGCCAGTTTTTACTGGTTACAACCAGCTTCTGCCACTGGCACGGCAAAAACTAGTTTATGCCGGCAGAAAGCCAGCCCTAGTTAAGTGAAGAAGAGACTCGGGGGTCATTTCTGGATAAATTTTGTAGCTCCAAGCACGCAATCATGAAATTATTTGTGATTGCGACAGGTAAAGGAGGGGGGGGGGGGGTCAAAGGTTTCCCCCCCGGGAAAAATTTGAAAATTGTAGTTTGAAAAATGCAGTTTTAGACAATCTATGGTGATATTAAGGAGAAGAGAGATGCGGGGCCATCCCCCCGAAATGTTTTGAAATTGAAGCCTTAAATATGTGGTTGTAGGCTTATTTTTAAAATTGAATGTACCGCCAGTTTCTTGAAATTAAAGCTCCAAAAACTTAGTTTAAGCCAATCTTCAATGGAGGGAGGGGGGTTTGAAGGGGCACAGAAATGTTTCCTATTTGAAGCACTAAAAGCGAGATTTAAAACATTTTCCGATGATGTTGGCGAGAGAGAGAGAGAGGCGGCATTGTTTCAAAAGAATTTCGATCTGTAGAAAATGTAGTTTTAGAAGATTTTTGGTAATGTTAATGAGTAGACAGATTTAGAGTCGTCCACTGGTAAATTTTCAAAATTGAAGTTCAATTAATGCAACCGTAAGCGATTTTCAATAGTGTTAGAGGAATTGGGAGATCTGCCGCGAAAAATTTTCTGAACTGAATGCTTAACAATGAAACTTTTAAAGATCTTCAGTAATATTAGGAGGACAGCTTCGGGAAAACTCAGGGAGATTTTTTAAAAAAAGTCTTCTAAAGACGAAATTAATTCGACCGTGAATGATGATGAATGATTAATTGGGCATTTCTCGGGAGTTATGTTGGATGCACTCTCATAGTTTCTCAAAAGTACAGACCCAAATACTCATGTGTAGGCCATCTTTAATGACGTTATGGCAACAGATGGGGTTTGAGAACATTTTCTCGGATTTTTTTCAAAACCGAAGTTTCGGGTTTTGAAACTTCTCTGAGGCCACAGCTTTGGTGACATAAATAAAAGGATTCAGAGTTTTTCACTCTATCCTCAGTTTGGCTATGTCCTTATTTTCATTCTCAATTTTAATTATTGACAAACATATTGGGGTAATATTTTCTTCCAGTTTTCCTTATACAAACGTGATTATTTGCTTGGGTTTCCCATAGTAAAATTCTCAATTTCCAGCCAAATATTTTTTTTTTCTTGAAACACAAGCATCTGCGGCCCCAGAAGAAGAACTTTTAACATTTTGAACGGATGTGATTGTCACAACGTGTTTTATGATTTATTAAAATGTTGCGACATGTTTTATTATAATTAACTCATTCTTATACCTTTTCTTTTTTAAAAAGAAAATACCCTTCATTATTTAAAATATATTAATCATGCTTTTATATTATATGCATAAAAAGTCATGTGTTAAATGACAAATAACCAGATTTTAAGAAGACTGAATTGGAAAATCCATTGAGTTGGTTCCTTTTTCATGTCCGTTTCAAAATAACTGTCGCTTTTTAGCTGGGTTTTAGCAGTTTGGAATGCAACCTTGGCCAACCTTGGCTGTGAACTCGCTGTAAACAGGAAGTGCCTTCGGCGATTGACCTACATTCGAATGCCACTTCTTCCCCACATTTGGATTAAATTAATTGTTTTCTGCTTGAGCAACGATGAAAGTGGCAACAGCATCTATAGATTTTTGAGAGGTTATAAAAGCCCTGACTCTTCGGACTGGAAAAAAGTCTTTTGAGAGCTTTTCAGCAGTGAGTCATCTCCATCTCTTTTTCTTCTGCGGGCGACGGGAGTCACCGGCACCCGAAACGGACTTCGGACGATGTCGATTGGCATCGGTAAAAAAGTTTTTTCTACTCCCGCGGCTCTTGCTCGGTTCGGGCCCCCTAACGAAGTTGGATGAGTCAACACTGAAGTACGCCGCTAAAATTTCGTCGTCTTTGCTGACCTGCGTGGGTAGACATGGCCGCCGATGCGTTGTACCAAGCTTCCAAAGATGTTTTTCTGTTGCGCGTCGCATGAACTGCTTTCGGCCTTTTTTTCAAGACGCCTGCACCTTCGCCTGGATGGATGGTGATGCAAGCCTGTACGTCGCCCCCTTTTGGAACGGACCTTTTTTAGCGTTGTGTAACCTGATTTACGTTTTTTAATGAACTACAACTGTTGTGTATTTTATACAAGTGAAATTCTCCGGATTAAATGAACACTTCTGCCAAATGGGTGAGTTTGTTTTCTTTGATTTAGTGTCCCCTTGTTTTTTTCTTCTCCATGCAGTAACGAGCCTGGTAATAATTGCAAAGCCCCTTTCCATGTTTTAACTTGCCCCTGTAAATTATTTTAATCTTTTGTTTTCAAAATGCAATTTCTAAATTGTCCTGGGTTTGCTCACCCTGTTTTATCCACACGAGTCACATACTAAGTCTTTTATTCATAATATATCTATGTGTTTCCCCTGGGTGCTTTGCATGTCACTGCCGGATTCCTCTGAATTTTTTGCAGCAGGAAAAATATTTAACTTAAGTTTTTTTGGGTTTTTCACATCGCAATGTTACGGCTAATTTCATCCTTTTTTTATTCTATAATTGTAACCTAATCACGACAGTGATAATTTTCTGTGCTACCTTAGGTCTTATTTTTGCCACTTCATTTTATTTTAAACTAGCTTTTACCCGCGGCTTTGCTCGCGTTGATGTAGATTTTGTAAATCGATTCAGGTCAATATAGGCAGAGGTCAAATACTAAAAAAAACAAACAAACTACATGATATAAATGAAGAAAATTTATAAGAGTAGAAAAGAGGTTAGCCATGGGCAATTCTTAAAAACTCCCATTCAAATAAGGTTAACAGTTCTTAAATAAAGTCAACATTTCTCTTAAATCCTGATCTTCGTCAGAGTGCCCAGTACTACGCCGGCTATGTAAATTGTTTAATAACTTTCTGCCAGAGAAAGGAACGGAAGTCACGTGACACATGTTCTCCCTGAATGAATAAGGAGAAATATGCCTAAAATTGCTAAGGCAATAGTCCCAAAACAGAGTGAGCAGTCACTACAAATCCTAAAATGTCCCTTTAGAGTGAGAACATCAAATCTTTAAAACAACCATCAAAAGGAAGTCAACAGTTTCTAAGAAATAACGTCAATGGTTCTGTTCAAAACATCTAAAAGATCGGAGAAAAGATCCCGTTAAAATCAGAATAAACACAGCAATTTTTGAAAATTCCCATTTAAGTAAGCACAATAAATAGTACAGAAAAATTTGCACGAGGTAAAGAAAAATGTTCCCTAAAATCCCCATTAGAAAAATGACATCAGCCTTTTCAAACAACAATGATCTCCCTCAAAAAATTCTGCCAGGAATAATTCCCAAAATCTTCACCAGAAAAGTTCTAATTTGAAAAAAAAAAAAAAAAAAATCCTTTAAAAATAAGAACTGTATTCCCCATTGTCGCCATTAGAATAAGGACATTAGTCCCACAGAACTCCAATTGGCATCATTAATCCTCAAAAACACAGATGACCATTAAACGTTTCATAAAAATTTTAAATACTTCACCAATTCGCTAAAAAGCTAAAGTGGTTGCTTGGCAAGACTGGAAATAAAAATGAACTTGGCATCCACCAAGTACTGTCCATTTTAATAGATTTTTTAAATATTATTTGAACATTTTGATTATTTGGCAGATTATCTTAAACTTTAATATGGAATTTAATAATATTTTTACCTTAATTGATTTGGCAGATTTTTTTTACCATTTTAATGAAACTTTTAAAAAGGCTGGGTCACCAAGATTTTCTACTTTTCGTATCAACCTCGTTACTGTAACTCGTCCCATAAATAAATAAAAAGTGCTAGTTTAGGTCCATTTTCCATTTTTGCAATTGTATATCATTTAAAGTCGCACTGTAAAGCAAAATAGTCTTCCAAATATACAAGAAAACTACACCACCACACATTCACCGGAAACTTGCCAAGTTTATGATACTGCATAAAATATTTGCATGTTCAGGTATAATTTTTTTAAACAAAAGGGATGTTCTGCTCTTATTTGGAAATTTGGGGGAAAAAAATAATTTTTTTTTTTTTGACGTAGCGGTTGGCGGGGAGGGATGGCTTGCTTTATTTAGTAACCGGATTATTTTACACTCTATCGAAAATGTTAAGCTTGTCCTTTTGGAACCCATTTAAAGTTTTGAAAAATATTTACCATTTTCCTAGGGTTTTTTTTTTTTTTTTTTGAAAGTCTGGGAATGTAATTTGGTTAATTGAGACTTGAGTTCGCAAATTTCGGAAAATTATCATTTTTTTTTCACACATCAACAAAGCCATGAAACAATTCTTTGGCAACAGCTGGAAAAATTGGCAAAAAAATTTGTTTTTGAAATCTTCGTGCAAGTTCCATGAAGTTCAGGGTTAACCCAGTAATAAGCATGGACCAAAAAGCAAAAGGTGTTGATATACCATACTTTAAAAAAAAGTTTAATATAAATTGAAGACATTCCCTTCATAGAAATGGTGAAACGGCAACCCTAAGAGTCAATTAAAGAAGTTTCGGTCAGTAATTATTAATCTGGAGCACAACAAACCTATGCAATTCATCTTTTTTCTTGATGATTTATAGTTTTCAAAATGGTTTTAAATTATATTATATCTAATGCAACACAAGGTAACGAATTAGAGCCAAAAATATCTTGTACCAGACTCTAGAATTTAATTCTAAAAGAAAATATTCATGCACTTATTTCAAGCAAAACATTTTATTTTGGCGTCAAAATGACTACCTGTCTCGGCGAAAACACGTTGCAATACAAAAAAACTCAAGGTAAGCCTTGTTTTGTACTCGTAATATGAAAATACTTCTTCCTGTCCTGGCGAAAACTTCAGAATATAAGTCCAAAAATCAAGATAAGCCTTGTTTTGGATTATGAAATCAACTTAAAATGACGAATTAGAGGGTGTTCCAATTATCTCTCGAACTTCGGGTGAAGATCACCTCATGCAGTTTTTCAAGGGCTTTAACATACTGCAAAAATCGAACCAATATGACTTTTTTCGATGAGATCTTCGCAAATTTTTGATTTTCTTTAAAATTGAAATAAAAATCATGGAATACTTTTTCAAAGTAAAAGGTACCGTCTGCAGAATTTTCTAATTTTTGTGCTTCAAAATGTTGGTTAATTGATTATTTAAATTAATTACAATATTTTGTCTCTGCATAAAACTGCCCCACTCCCCCCTCACTGTTTCAAACATATTTCAGCGACCCATGCATTTTTCTCCACTTAGCAACGATTTTCAGGACAATATTTTTCATGAAAACAACTACACATGGGAATGTTTCAGTGGCCCCTATGAAGCCATCCTATTTATTTATCAATTTTTTTAAAACTGAAGAACCATGCAGCATGGTTTTGTATAACCAGGGCCGCCGAGAGACAAGGCATGCATGCGTTTTGTCACCCGTCCTCCCTTCCATTATGGTAATTTTACTCTATGCACAATACTTTGATTTGAGTCGGATCTATAGTTTCCGACTAGGCAAATATACCGGCCTTGTGAATAGTGCACTGAATACTTTTTTTGTGTTAAAAAATGTTTGACGTGTACATTTCTGCAGCCCTTACCTAGATAACCTTAATAAAAGATAATCACGGATGTTCCCAAATAGTATTTTAAGAAATTGCATTTTCCATTTTACAGAAAAAATACTTTTTGTCACTATTATTTCAAATGTTCATTTAGAATTACAGCTTTCATTTTTTAAAACAACGAAGAGTTTCCCTTTTTCTTTGTTTCTTGCATTGCTAAAAGGAAATTGGCGGCCCCACGTTTGAAAAACTGGGGGGGGGGGGTAGCATCCTCCCTTTGCCGTCGACCCTGCTGCAGTATAAAGGATTATCTGCTAAAAGGAGGGGTGAGTGGAGAAAAGGATAAATAAGGGATATGAAATGCTGGGATACAAGTTTTATTTATTTTTGTCTCTTAGTTATATGATTAGTCATACTTGGGAAAGAGTGACATGAGAAAAATCTTAATTTCTGAAAAAGTACCTCAATCCAAAAAAGGTCGAGAACAGCGGATTAATGTTTTCATAAATCACACAAAAATAAAAACATCATTAGTTAAAAAGTACTATGTGAAGTCAAAAAGCAAAATAAAGAACTGATATATAAAATATTAGTAAAAAAAGAAGCTATAATTAATTTTTTTTTAAGTTACAGAAAACAAATTAATCCAACTTTAATTCAATTTAGAGTTGATATATTTTTCAGAAGGATAATTAGCACCTAAACAGCTTGACTGTTACTGAGAAAACAATGACTAAGTGCCAAACCTGTGTATCCGTTTCTTCCTGTAATGTAGCAAGCTCTCTTTCCTTCTCTTGCATCATACTTTGAACAAGGTTATAATCTTCTTCTAATCGTTTCTACAGAGTAAAAATATTCTCATAAAAATTCTAACTTACATAATAGTTCATAATAATCATAAGCACTTTATTAAAAGATATTCAAACAAGCAGAAGAAACACTCTGAAACTAAAAATTTAACGGTTTAAATGAAAATGTAGCATCATAATTTTACAATGCTTGAAATGCAAAACAATTGGCCATGTTCAAATTAAAAACACTAGTCTTATTAGTAAGCACACCAAAGTTTTATAACTTCAGCAAATTGAATCAGGCTTTTTCTTTCAATAAAGTTGCACTTCACAAAATTTATTTCCATCTTGTTCACTTAAATTATTGCAATACAGCTTAATTTAAAGTAAAATTTTATTTCCCTCTTTATTTTAATTCCACACAATTTGTATTCCTTACACTCGCTTAATGCAACATATTCACGCTTCAATATAGTGACTTCTTTCTTTGATATTCTTCTCTCATTAAAAAATTTTAGGCTCAAATTCCATGTCCATGTTCTTAAAATTTTCATTTCATTTTCAGACGTTCATATAAATTTTTTATGGCTTTTAGTGCACCTAACAAGAGAAACATGTGAGATTCAAAGAAAATTTAGTCTTCTAACTTTCATTACTAAACAAATAACAAAATGCGATGGTCATTGTAGGGAAAGCTACGGGTGGATTTTGTACAAACTCATTTACATGAAAGACTTTTAATTTAATTCAAATTCTTGACAGTTACTGACTTTTAACTAATATCAATAACAAAAACTTCAAAACTTAATAAATATTTTAAATAATGTTACAAATAAAACTCAAATTTTAATTCTATTTCTAATTGACTGGTAATTCTCTCACACCAATAAAATAATCAAAAATTCAAAAACATTAATTTTTAACAAAAATAAGTTTGATCAATTTCGTGACATTTAGATACTTTTTACATATTTTATTGCACACACAAACAAGTAACAGGGACATGGAGCAATATAAAAAATTTCACATGAAAAATTTCAGAACTGTTTGGCACATTTTTATATTTTGATTATTATAATTATGACATGTTTAAAAGATACATTCAAAATAAATAATCAGCACAAAAGCTTTATAGTTCCGTGAATGAACACATTGTAGTTTGGGTGGAATATGCAATAATTTTTGATTTCAGAATATTGTTAGTAAGTAAACATACTAAAAGTTCCCGCCCTGGGGGGGGGGGGGCTGAGCTAAAGGTGGGAGGAAGGGGGAAAGCAAATTTTGGGGTTTTTTAATAAAAGTCGGAAACGGAGGAAAAATTCGTTAAAAATAAATTCAAGCTAAATAAAGTTCCTATAGGACTGTTTCTACACATATTTCTCAAATTTCCAATAATTTTTAGGGTATATGCTATGATTTTCGGAGAAATTCTCTGTTTTCATCAAACATTTGTTTCTACTGCCTCACAGGATCAGTATTCTTAAAACTTGTCAATGGCAAAGTTGTAGAGCTTTAAATTTCCTTCAATCTGATATGCTACTTTGTTAAATTTTATTCAACCAAATCAAAAGTTATAGAATTTCAAACACGCATCTTCATGGCAAAAAATGGAACACTTGCCATTCACAAATTTCAAACTGACTCGAAAGGATCACGCTTTTTCTCTTTCCTCAATGTATTTGACAATCCTGATTGACAATGAAGAAGTATTTGTGAATTACTACAACAAAAATGGTGTCACGCTTCCAGGGGAAGGGGGGGGGGGTAGGAGAAATTGTAACTTTGTGACAAGAGGAAAGAGTAAAACAATGTGTGACATCAAGTATTTTAATAAAAATATGTTTATGAAAATTAGCTTATGAAAAGTACTTTGTGACTAAGGTGGAGGGAGTTCAAAATGTTGAAAAAAAGTGTAACATCATTTATGGACAATCCTGTACCAAGGAATTGGACGAAGATTTGCAGAATTACATATATGCAGTATGAATTAGTGGACTGAGTGAGTGCAGAAAGCTTGTACTATATACACTATTTAAGGACATTGATTTGATCAAGCTTGAATTTGTTGTTGCTGAGGATACCTAGTCTACAAAACTGTTTGGCAAAAAGAGACGAATGTATAAACTGACCATGTGGACATCAACATCAGTAAGAAAATTGAAATGACGGTCAAACAAGAAAGTTTCTGTCCAACTTTCATAATAAGTTGACAAATCTGTTAAAGATGAAGCTGTAGAAAAACGAGACAAATACGCTTCGAGCTTTAGGAGATGCTGACGTTAATATTGAGAAAACAGCTATCATCAGATGGAAAAATTCTTTGGTAGTTATTTTTTGAGGAGAAGTCTTCCTAGTTGTTCTCTTATAGCCAAATCTCCAACTGATCACAACATTCTGATGGTAAAATCTGGAAGCGGAACTTAAGATTCGCAGCATATCTCAGGAGAAAATAGCTTCTCAAAATGTACCAGGAATCTAAAATCACACAACATGTATCTAAGGTAAATACCAACAGTTCTTCTTCCCCTGAATCCATTAGGGCATCTGGGATCATATGTATCTCTCACGGTATGGTGCTCCAACCCCAGAAAAGTACCTCAACAAGTTCTGTTACAAACCATTTATCAAAGTAACTGCAAACATAAAGACTGATCTGTAACTTTCCCGTACCACCAGGTACAACTGTAGCTAGAAACTTAATGGTGAAGTACCGGATTGGGGTTTGAGAAACGAGGAATGACCAACTTGTGCTGAATCTCTTGGAATGGGATATGTTGCTTCAGGCCCACCACTGCTTCAATATTAAAAATAATAATAATTTATAGTGTGTACCAGTGCTTGGATATGCAAAACATAGCTTGGAATTTCACAAGAAGTTCAATTTAATTTTAGAGGCGGCATATTGCGTGATTTATAAGTCTTTTGAAAACATTAATATCTGTTTCAGTGCTATAAGTTGCAATACTTTAATGTTAAAAAGGATAATTTAAAGTGTGTACCAGTGCTTGGATATGCAAAACCCAGTTTAAAATTTAACTACAACTCACTTTAATTTTAAGCACTTAATTATTTTTTATTTTATTAATATATTATTTTATATTATTATCACTTAGGGCGGCTGAAGTACTAAAGCTGGCCATGTTGCTCTTGACGGAATCTTGAAGATGACTTTAGCCGATGCAAGAAAGGATGTGAGACCGGAAGGTCACTTGTAGAAAATCATCCTTACACTACTCTGCCACATGTTTGCATTGCAAAGGCAGTTGCAACAACGGGATCAAAATATCTATCCAGGACGAAGGGGACAACGATGACATCAATACATTACCAATTTTTTAGAACAACTTTTCCACTGCTGGTGGATATGAATGAGCTTCGACCCTTCCGCCTCAGAATAAAACCAAGACGTCAATTTAAAGGATGATTTTTTTATTTTCTAATTAGTGTCAGTCCATATTCCATGTAAACACTTTCAAAATATGATTAGTGATAATGTAATAAAAACTATAATTACAAAGAGGTGCTGTGTGTCAATTACATTTACCTTATTTTTATTATTAACCCCCTTGCGGTTGGATAGTCCCAGGATTACATGTTAAATGGACGAGATACTGCAGGGTGGTTAATCATTATCATGCTATATCATCCCATATTCATTGCATAAGAATAATGAAATTGAGTGTACTTGTTAGAAATTTATAGTTTTTCATTGCTTGTCAGCTCGGTGTCACAGTGATTGGGCATTAATTTTGTATTTCTTTGGTATCAAATTTGAATCAGTTCAAGTGTTCAGCTGGTGGGTTTTCGAGACACAGAAAACTGAAGGTCTATGTCACATGAATGCACGCTCATTACAGATCCCTTGCGTGCCCAATTGGCACACACACTCTGAGACAAAAAGAACAAGGCATTTTTTTTGCTCTAAAATTATTGGTTTTCAAGAACGCATACCTAAAAACCAGTGAAAATGTGACATATACGTATGAAAAAAATTTCACTATAAATGTAGTTAACTTTCACTTTTATTTGAAACACATTTTTTCTCCGGTTTCCGAGATATAATCGAAAACCACAAAAATTGGTACCTCTTCCTGCTTTTAAATCCCCCTCCCCCCAGGGTCTGGGGCTTTCGGAATGTTTACCTATTAATTCCTTCTAACAAATTTATTACTGGAGGAAGTGCTGACTTTCTGCACTTCCTTAGTCCTCTTTCATTAAATAATGCCATGGGTATGGAGATAATTCATTCTGCATATATGTAATTCTGCAAATCTTCATCCGATTTCTTGGTAAAGGGCTGGCCATAAATGATGTTACACTTTTTTCAACATTTTTGACCCCTTCCACCTTAGTCACAAAGTACTTTTCATAAGTTACTTTTCATAAACATATTTTCATTGAAAAAATGCTTGATGTCACACATCGTTTTACTCTTCAATCTTGTCACAAAATCACAATTTCTTCCCTCACAAACCCTCCCCCCTTCCCCTGGAAGCATGACATCATTTTTGTTGTAGTAATTCAAATACTTCTTCATTGTCAATCAGGATTGTCGAATTCATTGAGGAAAGAGGAGGTGCGCGATCCTTTTGAGTCAGATTGAAATTTGTAAATGGCAAGTGTTCCATTTTTTGTCATGAAATTGCTCGTTTGAAATTCTATAACTTTTGATTGGTTGAATAAAATGTAACAAAGTAGCATATCAAAGTGAAGGAAATTTAAAGCTCTACAACTTCGTCACTGACAACTTTTGTGAATACTGATCCTGGGAGGCACTAGAAGCAAATGTTTGACAAAAAGAGAGAATTTCTCGGAAAACCATAAATTTTTCATAACATATACCTTGAAAATTATTGGAAATTTGACAAATATGTGTAGAAGCAGTTCTATAGGAACTTTATTTGGCTTGGATTTATATTTGGAACGCATTTTTTCCACCTTTTTTCGACATTTTCTCGAAAAACCCAAAATTTTCTTCTCCCTCCCTCCCATCTTTAGCTCACCCCCAGGGTCGTGGACTTTTAGTATGTTTACTTACTATCTACCCCTAACAATATTCTGAAGTCAAAAATTATCGCATATTCCATGCATGCTACACCTCTCTTTTGAGCGCTCATTGACTGAACTATTAGTGATTCAGTTGAATGTTGAAGAAAGCAAGCTATGTATTAATGGATAATTTCCATGTTGAAAGTTCTATGCTGAGAAAAAGGTTAGTTGGTATAAGCACTTATAATGTTCAGATCAGTTAGCGTCAGCAAGTTTGATTTAGGAAACGTTTAAAATGCAGTAATGAAATCAAGTTATGGAAACTAGAAATTAGCACCACTGGCAGGCAGGAAAGATTTCTTCCATGCAACATGCGGCAAAAAATCCCACCACCTGTACCTGATAGCTAGTTAAACTGCCAAGTTCCTCAAGCAAGGTTTCCAAGAGTACCTTTTCATGTTCCAAATCTTTCTGAGTAACTCGGAGAGATGATTCAAGTTTTGTAACTGCAGATTTGAGCATTAAAATTTCCAGGTTTTTTTCCTTTAACTGATTTTCATAAAAAGATAACTTTTTATTAAATAATAAGTGCACATTACGTGATGTCACTGTCTCATTTTCGGTGACCTGAACATCTTTGCTTTCAATCTGTGGTACAGAGATAAATATTAGCTCTTTTAATAAACTAACTACACTTTAGAATAAAAAGTGTCAAAAAAAAAAAAAAAAAGTGCAGTTAAGGAATGAAAGAATAAAAATATACATACAGAGGTACACAACAAAAATACAAAACATATTTCATAGAATTATATGGAACAAATAAACTAAAATGAATCAAAATCATGAAATAAATTTGCTAAATTGGCTGACATCGTTATATTAATACATGTGCCTGTCTTAACTAAAGTGACTGTAACCGTTTTTTTTCATACTGGAAATTTGTGAATCTTTTTGGCTCAATTTTATGCTTTTTTTTTTGCCTTTAAAGGAGTATCTTCGACTTCCAGTTCATCCTCCTCTATGGTTCGTAACATAAATTGGAAATTGTTTTCACGGAGTATTCAAGAACTTTTCAAGGATAAAATAAGCTTTTTTAAGGACTAGGTTAAACTATATGATAGCATCAACTTTTTTTTTGAAATAGAAAAATAATAAGGGCTGATCCAGTTTCAGTTTTAAAAAAAAGTTTTAGCATTAGACAAAACATTTTACACCACACTATAAAAGCATCAAAATCAATTTAATACAGTTGCAGTAAGGATTAGATTGCCTACCTCTGACCTAAAATAACATATAAGCAATATTTAAAAAAAAAAAATCATTATGTAGTACTATCAGTAGTTTAAAAAAATTCAAAAGTAATTTTAAAATTCATTTTAAAATTTTAGCCTTCAGGGCCCCATCAGAAGCATATATGATGAAATATTTTCCTAGTGCTTTTTTGTGGAGATGGAATCATGTTTTGGCGATGCCGAAGCTTTGGCCATACCACAGATGCTTCAGTTCTGACCGAATCATGAGCTATGGTTCAGCTGCTTCGGTAAGGGCCAAGACTCAGAAATTTCCTAAGCTGCTGGTGGCCACTAGACTCCAAAAACTTAGTGGCCACCACTGTCCTTAAGTTTTGAACTACTAAGTGGTGAAAGGGGAGGGGTAGTTTTTACTACTTTATGCATTAACTAAAATGCTTAATTGTATTTTAGATGAAATATTCTACCTTTTTCTCAAACAAGATTACCACATGGTAAGTGAAATAAAGTAATTATCAATCTGTATATACCCTTTTCTCCTCATCACTTAAATTTAGTCTTGCGAGTTTGACTAGAAAGTAATAGCAACGAGTCAAAATCTCAGAAAAGGCATGGTTTCTGGACATTTAGCAGAGTAGGTGAGCAATGAGCAAGGCTGACCTTTTGAAAGCATTGGGAAAGGTAAGAGATTTTTACATTCCGTTCTTAGTTTGTAATAATATATTTGAATTTAATCTGCTGCTTGCCATGTCACTGGGCAACTGTAAAACAAAATCTGTCTTGCTACAGTAAAACAAATTTGTGTAAAAGCAAGAAAAATATACTGCACCATATTATTAGCTTGATCAGTCATTTCTTCACAAATAGTATCAACTTGGATTTTTCCCACCTCAATCTGCTTTTCAGCTTCTGCAAGGAGATTCTTCAAACCAGAAATTTCTTTTTTCAAATGATCTACTTGTGACTTTAGTTGTTCATTTTCTTCCTCTACTTCAAGAATTTTAGTTTTTGCTTCTACATCAAATTTCAAAGTTTTGCTGAGTTCTTGATTCTAAAAATCAGACGGAAAATTCAATAGATTAATCTAGTAATATAGATACCTATATATACACTACTTGCAATGGCAGTGTGTTTGCATAATTGCTTAAGGTTATTATTGTAACAGAAACATATAAGAGATAAAGAAGAGAACAACGCATAAAGAAATTTTAGAATTAGATATCTAACTGTTAACAGGTTATTTTCCTGTTTTTCATTGAGAGTACTTTTACTTGAAAGTTTTTCTAGTATTTGAGGGGGTGGGGGGTGGAAGAGTTCTCTGAGAGATGGGCGCCCCTCAAGTATCAATCTATACCATTATACACATAATGTTACATTTTTTGAGAAATGTTATGCGTAAAGTATTTAAAATAGTTGAAACAAAAAAATAAAACTAAGAAAGGTGTTCAACATTTAACTTTTTGACCTAAGATTCTCCTAAAGTGCTCAGAATTTCATTTAAAACTAATAAATTTTGTGATTTTAATTAAAATATACACACACACACATATATATATATATATATATATATATATATATATATATATATATATATATATATATATATATATATATTTGTTGTTTACCTATTAACAAAGTGTACTAAACATCGAAAATTCGAAAAATCTGATTCCCATAGATGATGCAATAAGATCGCAATCTTTAAAGTTAAAACATCAAAAGTTTAAAAACGGTTTGTAAAAGAGCTTATTTTTGTAAACTTTCTTTAGAATTGCATTTCAGAGGCTTATGATAAACATATAATTAATGCCTACCGACACAGTTGAAGCAAAAATAAAATTAAACCATCGATTCAGCATTTTAATTTTTGACTCATAAAAGAAAATCTAATTTCGCTTAAAAAATTTGAAATAAGCGTTGTAACAGAAATAAAGAGACTTCTCATTTATTTGCATCCTAATAAAGCGAAGTTAGTTTGAAAAAAGAATAAAATATAATTCTCATATTGGATGCAAACAGATTGCATTTTTTTAAATGAAGGCGTCAAAAGTATAAAAACAGTAAATAAAAAAGTTTATAAAAGTTAATCATCCTTGTTAGAATCAAAAATTCAAGCCCATATCATTTTCTCCCAAATTAACGTTCAAACATCACACCATAAAAACGCAAACATTGCCAAGCTGGTAAAATGATGGGAGTATTTTATAACAAAGTTACTATAAAGGTTTAAGGCCAGACACTGCTGAATGGCAATAATTTTAAAGCTGGTAACCCTATATGAAGCGATCCTATTTTTTCCCTTATCAGTTTGCAGTTCAAGTTCATTTCACTGATATATATTATTATTATTCTTATTATTGCTGTTTAAATCATGAGCGGATAGGAAAGTGCTAACGCTGCCTTTTCAGAGAAATTTATAACATACCACTGCAAAATAGCTATCGCTTGCAGGAGAATCACAGGAGTGCCGATTATTTATTTATTTTTTTTTTTTTTGCAAAAACAGCTGATCCACCTGTATAAGCTGGTCCTCGAATTTAACTTTAAAAAAGGTTCTAAATATTATTGGTTTATACATGGAAATATGCTTTAATTTGATTTCAAATTTGCTCTTCCAATAAAGAATTTGAGAAAGATCCGTTTGGTTTATCAGAACTTTGTGAAGGGTCTGTTTTGGTTAATCGGAATTTTGTGAAAGGTCCGTTTTGGTTGATCGGATTTTTGTGAAAGGTCTGTTAACGGACCCAAATTTCTTCTGGCCAAAACCCTAGATTTCTATTATGAAATTGCAGCATTAAATTTTTTTTTTGAAACAATTGAGTCAATTTCAGGAAGAGTATGTATATAATCATACAAATGCTATGCCAAAGTGCATTTTGGTGTGCTTACACACACCTCCCTTTCAAGACTGGCTGTTCCAAATTTATACAGACAAGAAATCTATATATATAAAAATGGAGTTTGGTAAATTTGTTCCCTAAGATCTCAGAAACTACCCGGCAGATTTGGCTGAAACTTTCACCGTTTGTTCAGTTTGGTACTGGGAAGGTTTATAGACCAGTTCGAAAAAAATCCGATTGATAGTTCCCTTTTTATTCCA
This sequence comes from Uloborus diversus, assembly GCF_026930045.1. Lineage (NCBI taxonomy): Eukaryota > Metazoa > Arthropoda > Arachnida > Araneae > Uloboridae > Uloborus > Uloborus diversus. The sequence continues at coordinate 101,848,088 of NC_072737.1, forward strand.
ATTTTAGTCCCAATTTTCGCATAAATGCCCCAATATGGGGGTGGGAAAAAACGTGCACATATTAACATTATATGTCCATCAAAAGCGCCAATTTTTCTGCTGAAGATAGCATCTGTTCGAAGTTTCTAAGTTGTATAAAAAACGAGTTATGAGCTTTTTTGTTCCCTGTTCGAAGGCTTTCATCAACCCAAGTCATTATTTGGTGTGTCATCTCAACTCCCAAGAAATGTTGTATTGTTAAATATATTTTAAAGTTTCGTCTGACTTTTTGAGGCTTTTCTCAAGTCAAATCTTAAAGTAACGTTTTTCCACAAGATTGGCTAAAAATAAATGGATTTGGCTGATCATTTTACTTTTAAACGGAACTTATGTAATTAATGGTTTATTATTTTTATTTATGCTGATTGGACACTTGCTCACTATATCCAACCAACCAGCAGAAATATCGCCAGAATTTTTTCAGAAAGATTTCAGTTGCTGATGCATTTGGCAGTTTTTTCCACTGTCGCTGTTTTTGAGCCCAAAGACTACGTAATAATGTTTCTCAACTTTCACCATGTAAACAAAATATCCCCAATCAAAGATACTTTAAAAAAAAAAAAAAATACTGTGTAAAAATACTTCAACAACTAAATTAGGCAAATCCATAAACCGCACAAAAACTTCCATTAAATTTTCTTTTTGCACGATTTCAAACAATCGTCAAATTTTTCTACTTATTTTTGGAAACATTTCGGATGAAACCGTTTAGCGCCATTTTTTTTTTTTTTGACCAAAAGTATCTCAGCATCTTGCGACAATATTTCTATAATAAAAATTAGTAAGGAGGGGGAGTATTATCGAAAGTGTCCCAAAATGATTCTCGCAAATTTGGTAAACCGCACCAAGTGCCCACAAAAATTGAAATTTCCCAAAATAACTAAAGCAAGTGTAAGGGGAACACGGGCGGCTACAGTTTTTAAAACAGTTCGTACATCAATAGCCATACAGAGAAGGTTTTAGATTTAAAAAAAAAGTACTAACAGATAAATCTTTTTAAACATGTAAAGTTTAATTCCATATTTCGGTAATTCTTCAAATTTGTATATGCTTAAGTGTCGTGCTTTCGTTTCTAATTGAATACTATTCCGTTCTTTATACTCATTGCTATTTTAGTTTAATGAGTAAGGAAGAAGCTCGATTTTTAATCACGTCAAAAAAGGTTTGTTTTAAATTCTTTCGCTTAAAACAGAAAACAAGGGCAAGTAACGATTGTTTCTCATAATTATTACTGACCAGGCAACGCCGGGTATTTTTGCTAGTAATAATATAAAAAAGCTTGGTTACTAGAAGGTAATAAGGAATTTGTAATTATACTGACGAGGGAGATTATGGTTCTCCCTTGTCTTAACCATATGTAGCTGAATCCGATTCTATGAGTAACAAAAATCCTTATTATAAAATTTCTTTCACTTGCAACATTGTACAGAAAGAAGGAAAAGCACTATTTATACATATTTTCAATTACTACCTGTCCAGACAAGAAGGAATATGCAGTTTTGACAATTATAAATGATACACATAGAAGCAAAGGGATGCAAGAGCCAAAATAAAACATTTGAAGGTAACTAGTACACAAATGGTAAGAGAAACTCTTATGTGTTTTGGGGCAAGAAATGATAATACTATCCCCAGTAGGTACTGCTATATGGAACTATTTAGAAAAAAATATATCTCTAAAAGTATACTTAAGTTCCAAAAATGTCACAACTTTTTTCATTATATTTGGCTCCTCCTCCACTCCTGTCACAAGCGTCACACTGCAACTCATAACCTGCCCTTTGTGACATGTCACACATAATGTTATAAAAAGTATGTGATACGACACTTCTTGTTACTGTGTCTCTTTGCATAGTCACTAACTGTTACAATTTCAGGAGCTCTCCTCAAAGACATCATTTTTGAACGAGCCTTAGGGATTGAACTTTGCATGTGTTATAGTCAAAACTAAAAAAGGTCCACTACTATCCCTTTGCTTCTCACAGCTTCAAATATTAAAAACAACACAATAAACTATACTGATGTAATCAAAGGAAAACACAAAAGAAATGAAGAGAAATACATAGGATTTTGTTTTTGCAATGTAATGCAGGAAAAAATTATAAAACTGTAAACTACTTTAGCTACACTTTATATTGCAACATTTTCAAGATATTTTTTGAAATTGAAAGCAAGAAACTTTAATCTCATGCCAGATTTCTTGTCAAGTTTTGATAACCTTGTTATCATTATATATTTGAACATTTTTCATAAGAAATATCTTTATCAATTGCAATTGCTTAAAATTCAATGCTTTTGCTGATGTTATAGGCTAAACCAACATTTGCTTGTATTAAAACCAAGAAATTTTGCTTCTTTGCAATCAGAAAAGATTTGATCTTGATTAGAGCAGAAATAAAAAAAAACCTTAATATATGTTATAGTTTGGAAAACAAAATACATTTACTTATTCAAAAGAGAAGATTATTTTGACAAAAATTGAAAAGAACTTACAGCTACTTCGTTTTTATTTTTCTTCAGTTGGGCTAATTCTTTCTGCAAACATTCTAATTCACCGGTGAGGCTATCAATGTGTTCATTTTTCTCCGCCAACAGTAATTCAAAGCATTCAGGCCAATCTTCTTCATTAAAGTCCTTTTGAGTCATTTCAGGCTTCTGGAGAGAGTTGAATACATTAAAAAAGGATAAAGAAGGAGCTATGTTTAGGATGTAATTTGATTCATTTTAGAATATCAGTTATATATCAGAATATCAATATACAGTTGAATTCTTTTATTACAATCACTTTTAATACAATATCTCAGTAACACAATCATTTTGTTAGTCTAATTACATTAAAATTTTTATGTACATGTACAATACATACATTAAACTTAAAGTATCAGCTGAGACGAACAAAACCGTCTGACCTCATTACTTGAAATGTTCGTGGTTGAATACTGTAATTTTTTGTTTTAGAAATTATTCATCATTTTGTTAGGTCATCAAAGTCCCATTGTGTATCGAAAGAAAATATAAAAAATTTTGTATAGAAAAAAGTCCGTGTATTTTTTTACCTGCGGACATTTCAAATTACTCAGAGATAAAACTGTTCATCCTCAGATCAGGAATTACAACCTTTCTGTGATTATCGATTATCATCTTCCTTTTTCAATAGTTTCCAAAAACATTCATTTGTAAGAAATCAGTGTTTTTTTTTCTGAATGCACTGATAGTTACAATGTGTGTATTAGTAGTAATATTTTTTAAATACAGGTAAGTATTTCTTCATTTTTTAACAGCATCACTTATTTATGGTTGTTACGAATAATGGCTAATACGAACAAATTTGTGGATTATTGACATTTTGTATTAACCGAGCTCAAATGTATTTGATTAAATTGCAGTTTTTCAGATGTTTTGCTTCTTTTCGGATGGAAATCTTCTTATCAGTGCTCAGACAAACATGTGTCCCTATAGGGGACACATATAAACAAGATTAAAAACTTGAAAAAAAAAAAAAAAGCAGAACAGACATTATATTTGAAAGAATAACTCTTTGATACAAAACATATACACATACTATCTGCAATGAAAGGTCTGTGACCTATGCTGTGACAGTGAAGTTTCACAGTTTGTTCTGATCTGGATATAGATAAATGAGAGAGAGAAAGAGAAAAAAAGACTATGTATTACAAAGAATGTTTTACTATGTAAAGATCATTCTTATCATACACTGCTTTTAAGTTTCATACAGGTTATGATACTGTATTCAAAATGATTTTTAAAAATAAATTTATAAATTGACTATGAAAAATAATTATAAATAATTATCATAAATTTGCCTGAATGTTCAAACAATTTTTTGCAATGATTAAGTTTAGCTTAGTAGTCAGTTTAAAATGTCTTCATTTGAAGAAGGCAGGGATGAAATTACATACAATAACTGCTAAAACAAAAGAAATTGTCTTTTTTGCAGTAAGTTACCGCCCTAAGTCAGGGCTAAAACAGAAATACTTAAAATACACCACCAGCTCAGTTATTCCATCCGAAGACTGCAGTTTCGTGCTTTTTAGCACTCATCAGCCCGGAATAGGAATCACATGAGCTGGAAGCGAAAAACCTTTTAAGGGAGCCAAGAGAGCCAAACAAACTGGTAGCTAATGTAAAATTAGCACACACGATGAGTGACCGCAGAAATGGTGCGGTTCAACTCAAAGATTGTTGGCAAGGCATGGTATTTTGTAGTAAGTTACCACCCTAAGCCAGGGCTAAGGCAGAAATACTTAAAATACACCACCAGCTCAGTTATTCCATCCGAGAACTGCAGTTTCGTGCTTTTTAGCACTCATCAGCCCAGAATAGGAATCACATGAGCTGGAGGCAAAAAAACCTTTTAAGGGAGCAAGAGAGCCAAACAAACTGGTAGCTAGTGTAGAATTAGCACACGATGAGTGACCGCAGAAATGGTGCGTTTCAACTCAAAGATTGTTGGCAAGGCACGGTATTTTGTAGTAAGTTACAAAATAAAGTAAGTTAGTTTTGTAGTAGTTTAGCTACCAGTTTGTTTGGCTCTCTTGGCTCCCTTAAGAGGTTTTTCGCCTCCAGCTCATGTGATTCCTATTCCGGGCTGATGAGTGCTAAAACGCACGAAACTGCAGTCCTCGGATGGAATAACTGAGCTGGTGGTGTATTTTAAGTAAAAGAAATTGTTACTACAAAACCAAAATGGCCCTTTGCTCTAAACGTTTTGCCAAAAGGTAGGACTAGCACTATAATCACTGGAGAATTTTTCAAGATTTTCTGATTCCAGCTATCATTGTAAAACATAAAATGTTCACATGTGCCCCCTTTTCTCCTTTTTTTTTCAAATTTACCTATAATTTAACAGCATAGAAAAAAAATCACCTTTTAAACAATTGCAGCGCTTAAAACATATTTTAAATTTAAATCAACAATAACTTATTTTGTTTTTATTTGTTTATTTTGTAACACAAAATGAATATTTGTAATGATAAAAATATAATAATGCTAAGGAGAAGATACTAAAAGACTCCGCATTTTGCTCCGGAAAATGTTCTTAAAATTTAAATAGAAAAAGAACAAAATCGAATTTTCGAAAAATCGCTTTGAGATGCACACCCCCATGCTAGAAACTAACTTTGTACCAAATGTCATGAAAATCGGCCGAACGGTTTAAGCGCTATGTGCGTCACAGAGATCCAGACATTCTCCAGACAGAGAGACTTTGAGCTTTATTATTAGTAAAGATTATTAACCGCAACGGCAGTTACATCGGCTGCCCACAGCAGACCCGCTTACGGTGAGTGGTTACACCATTTTCGGCAGCGTACTTCATAGGCTTCGCCCCATACTTGTCCCCAGAGGCAGCTGAAGTTAGGAAAGGAATTTTAATTGACGCTTTTAGGACAGAAATCATTCTTTTTCAGGAGAAGATGAAAAAATCATCATATCAAAAAACAAGCTTTACTCAACTTGTTTTCATTCAAGGTCGATTCTCTGGCATTTTAGAAGAGTTAGGATGACATATGTACATACAAAGATAAATCCACTAAGATTTTAACAGTGTAGATTAATAACAGACTTATTAACCAAAATTTTTAGCATAGCAATGAAAATAAAGAAAAAGCTCTGAGTTCACGTAGTTCACATTGTTGGGCTTATTTTCTTTGAAATATCAAAAATGATAAACAGCCGAAAATTTGCAAAGAAGAAATTGATTCAATGCTGGTACATAGCAAAGTACACAAAGCTGAAGGAGCATAAAGAATAATTTCAAATTTTTTTATTCTAAAATATTTTTCATGTCAAGTTTAATATCTATTAAAAGAATAGTCCTTTCAGTCTTTCAATGCAAAATGTTTTGGTATTTCAACAACAAGCAACCATCACAAAGGGGGGGAAAAAGAAGCAATAGAAGGTGAAAAAAAAAAACCACCATTTTTTACAACTGCTGTTGAGCATTATAAGGTCAAAATATTTGCAGCACTGAAAATCGGATTTGCACTATAGTCCGGTCAATTTAGACAATGGAAATAACAAAAATTCCGGGAAAGCTAAATTTTTGTAGAGACCTTGGGTTTAGCATTACAAATAAAGTGCCAAAAGTCCCCGTCGATCCCATGTGCGCTAAAAAAGTTATTTGGGGTCAAAGGTCAAAATTTTAGGTTTTTTGGATTTTTCTCAAAAACAGTAAGTTTTATCGAAAAGTACCTCAGACCAAAGATGTAGATTTCAAAATTCTCTATAAAAATGGTCCTCATGATTTTTTCTCCAAGACCAAACCATTTCCCAGATATTGCCTACTCTCAAAAGACAGCCAGTCATTTACAGAATCCCCTCTACTCGCATATGTCCTTGAATAACATCTGGCTATTCTAGTCCGTGTGACGTCGTTCACATACCCAGGGGTGCCCAACCCACTAAGGGTAGAGGTGCACCCCCTCATCATCGCAGAGATCCCCCCAAAAGCAAAACTCCTCCCCCAAATGAAAAAATACCACTCAAAACAATCTACCTAAAAATTTCGATGTCGCAACCTAGGCCATGACCCCTCCTAGGTGGGCACCCCTGACGTACCTGCTTCTTTTTGAGTTAAACGTGCAGTTCGAGTGAATAAACGTATTTATTACAAGCGTCTACTGTTGTTTGTGCTGATCAATATTTAAGAAAAATGTCACAATTTTGCTTTATTTGCAATAAACTTTGGACTGAAGGTGAAACTGTTGTGCTGGGCAGTCGTGGAATGCCAACTTTAATCGATGCAAGCTCGGGAGAAGTTATAAGAATGCTGATTATTTAAGAAGTCAAAAGTCCGTTACAAGTCGCGTTGATTGCATAAAATCATATACCCAGAAAAGTTCAATCTCTGCAGCAACGTGAGGATGAACAGGCCGGTACTTCAAAAGTAAGTCCTCCCCGTACTATAGCGCGATTAAGTGAATTTGAATCCAGCTTTTGTTTTTAAAAACACTGCTTATTTTGTGGCTGTGAAGTGGATGAGGAGGCTGAGAAGAAGAAAGCACAGAATCATCGCAGAAAAATTCATAAAGCATTGACTAAATCATACTCAAAATTAAAACGTGCAAGAGCAGCTTTTGACACACCTCAGAACAATCTTTAGCTAATTGTAAAAGGGATTCTTTGAATGCAAATGTAGAAAATTTATGAATTTTTCTGCGATAATTCTGCGTTTTGTTCTTCTCAGCCTCTTCATCTGCTTTCTCGCCACAAAATAAACAGTGTTTTTTACAACAAAAGCTGGATTCACTTAATCCCACTCTAGTACGAGGTGGACTTACTTTTGAAGTACTGGCCATGTTCATTAGGGTGGATTGAAGAAAATCAAAATCTGATAAACGCTAAGTAATAGCCCGGAAAAGTTGCCTTTTGTAAAGATATTTGGTTATGCAAAAGGATTTTGACCGCAAAAATATCTTGAGGTGTCGCTCGCACCTTGAAGTTGACCATAAATACTTTAAAACTGAAAAAAGTTACAATAATTTCATCAAATATCAAAATTTGATAAATTTGATGTTATCGCTCTTAAGAGCAGATTTTTTTGTAGATTACACAATGCATAAGATCATTTTAATAATAAACTGTATTTTAAAGTTCCACACATGTGTTGAATCTTGAATTTGACGAATATAGTGTCAGAATTGAATAACATCGTGTTGCTCCGTACTTAGAGAAAAAATATTAGAAATTATGATTTGTAAAAGTTTGCTTTCATATTAATTAATTCTTACATAGATATGGAAAAAATAAGTAATAAAAGCATTTCTTATCTAGTAAAAAAAAATGTTAATTCTCCACTTAGCCCATAACTTTGGCTCAAAATGTCAAATTTACCTATGATAGAGAACAAAGGTTAAGTATAAAAATTAAAAAAAAAAATGCTTGCAACAGCCCACATAAGTCACCCTTAGAAACAAAAGACGTTAAGAAATTTTAATGGGTTTTGAGCCCTCAAACTGTAACCACATTGATTACAATAAAACATAAGTTTGGCGTGCAAGTTGAACTATAACACTTCTCATAATTTTCATTCTTGATTGAAATTGTGGCTTGATGGTATTGTGGCTTAATATTTCTAGATTCTAATCGGACTCGAATAAATCATCCCTTTTGTGTTAGACAACAAACTGTACCTGACACTTCTTTCTCTTATTTTACCTATCGTCTCACTGCTTTAGTATGACATGTGAGGTTTTGAAAACCATACTAATCAGTAGTTACACCATCAAGCAATTTCTTTCAAAGTTTTATCGAAAATCCCCTTTTTGAAAGAGGGAGCTGCCGAGTTTTACCACTTCTGCTTATCGATGAGCTCCATAGTAGACTCTCAGCTTCAAAATTGAAATCTGGAATTATAAATGTTCATTGTCCATCTTCGAACTGGTCGTCGTAATCCGTCTCAAAACAAGTTCTCTCATGATGGTCATCCGCAATGCCTAGTGTTATATTTTTTAGATTCTCAAAGTAACCAATTTGCAGAACGAGAGCTGATGATCGAAACATAGTATGATGGCAAGTTTGAAGAATTCGATTGTACAGCGAAAATTTACAATTCCAGATTTCAACTTGAGTTCTTTTATAAGCAAAAGTGTGAAAACTCGGATCATCTTCTTAAAAAAGGAATATCAAATAAAACTTTAAAAGAAATGGTGCTTGAGGGCATAACTACTGAATTATATGATTTCCAATACCTCACATTATACTAAAGCAGTGAGATGATGCGCAAAATTAGATGAAGAAGCGTCAACCACGGTTTGTTGTCTAACCAAGAGAGATAGATTACTTAGAGTCATATTAGAATCCAGAAATCTTACCCACAATGTATCACTAAGGCCAAACATTGTCAGGAGTCAAGATAATAATGCGACTCACCAGCCAAACTATGTTTTATGTGGTTACAGTTTGAGAGCTCAAAAAACATTTAAAAAGGGGTTGTTTTGAGGGGTATTTTTCTCAGTTTTTAGAGGGGGCTGTTGCTTTTGAATGGGTTGGGGGGGACTCCGCGATATTGAGAGGTGCTCCCATGCCCTTAGTGGGTTAGGCATCCCTTGGTATGTGAACGACGCCACACGGACTAGAATAGCCAGATGTTATTCAAGGCCATGCGAGTAGAGGGGATTTTGTAAATGACTGGCTGTCTTTTGAGAGTAGGCAATATCTGGGAAATGGTTTGGTCTTGGAGGAAAATCATGAGGACCATTTTTATAGAGAATTTTGAGGCCTACAACTTTGGTCTGAGTTACTTTTCGATAAAACTTACCGTTTTTGAGAAAAATCCAAAAAACCTAAAATTTTGACCTTTGACCCCAAATAACTTTTTTAGCGCACAAGGGATCGACGGGGACTTTTGGCATTTTATTTGTAATGCTAAACCCAAGGTCTGTACAAAAATTTAGCTTTCCCGGAATTTTTGTTATTTGATCACTATTTTTATGTCTAAATTGACCGGGCTACTAGTACGAAACACCATGCAATATTTTGCAATTTTTTGCTTCAATAGTAATATAATTTGTTTAAATTTGATTTTCGAAAATGAGGAAAAAGCATACACTCAACCAGTTCTTTAAATAATTCAATTGCAGGAATATAAGGAACGGTTCATTGACAGACACATTTCATTGCATGGATAGGGAAAACAGATCAGACAAGATGGTTCCATTAAGGCTGCAGAGTAGGAGTCAAACTGATTTTTGGGTAAAGGAATAGGACATTTTACAGTTCCAGTAGAGAGCGTTGGAGTCCGACGATTTATCATTCTAGGAGCCAGAGTTAGTGTCCGCTATTATCCCAAAGAATCCATAGCTCTGCACGAGCTATGAAATCAAAGAGTCGGACTGATTCTGGGGGAAAGGAGTCGGAGTCAAGTCTGAGGTTTAAAAATTTCAGGAGGCGGTGTCGGTCAGTCTGACCGACTCTGCAGCCCTGGCTTCTGCTGAGTTAATTTCATTTAGAAATAAGAACATACCGTTTGCTGTTCATTAGACTTTTGTGTAGATAATGCTGATAAACTCTTTTGAAGTACTGCAATGGCATCCTCCTTGTGACAAATCTCATCTTGAAGAGCACTAATAGTTTTTCTTGCATCCTGAAGCTAATAACAGAAATAAAAATATTATTGTACACTGACATTCTTGCATACATTTTAAACAATACTAGCAGAAAAATAACACAGAGTAACAAAAAAAAAAGTTTTTTTCCTTGGTGACTGGAGTTTTAGAGCTGATTTTAGATATATTTATGGCATTGAAACAAAATATAAATTGTTTGTCTATCCATTCTCGTTTGGCTTTAGCATGATGTTTCACTAAAGTGCTCAGTAGCTCCATTAAATGCCCTTCTAAAGCAAGTTTAGGCTTCTGAAACAAGGATTGCTTTCGATATATTTTCCCTTGAGTCAGTCTGCAGTCCTGTTACTTCCAGGAAAATTCACCAGATGGAATAAACATCTTTTCAGTTTAGTACCACTTAAACAAGTTGGGGTTAGTTGAGAGTTTTTTTCTATATAGATGTTTGCTTTGCACAACATGTGACAAGTTTGATTATTGTATTTTATATTTGTGTAATATTACAGTAATACAAGGTATGGTGCCCCCTTTTGTAGTTAGAACAATGTTTCTGTCAGTAGTGTAAGAGGCAATTTTTTATTCCCCCCCCCTTACTATGTTTGTCTATTTCCTCTGATACATACAGTAATATTTCACTTTTTTGATCGTTTTTTCCCTGATGTCCTTTTTACATCAGTGTTACATATTCTTTTGCAAATTAAGATAATGCACAGAAAATTTGTTTTTGATTTGACAAATCATTGATAGCAGTTGACAGAGAGAAGAGCGCAGAAAGAGAAAAGACAATGCATTGTTACTTGTTCACATTGGCTTTCGGTACAATTAGTTTTTTATCACCGCTCCAACCCAACGACAAATACAACAATGAATTAAATATAAAATGTTTAATTGTAAAATATGCTTTAAAAGGAATGGTTTACAGATTTAGAAAATAGGTAACAAGGGAGTAACACACTGCCCATTTGAACAACTCATAATTTATATACTTGATAAGAAATAAAATTGGAGCCCCCAACTTAGCTTCAGATTTTCAAAAACTTATCTAATTATTTTCAAGGACTCTAGAACCATTAAAACTATTTAACTCATTTCATTTGTACTTTCCAGTCTGTTATTTTAGTACTTGATTGTAAATTTTTACACTCCCACTCCCGTTCTAACTTAGTTAGAAACAGCTATTTTAAACTTAAGGAAAAAAAAACTTTAGATTTCTCATGATGATAACTTCTCTTCAGTTGCAAGTGGGACAGAAAACAAAAAGGAATAGAGGTAGTGTATTTTTTTCTTTGCAAAACAAATTGACAATATGCAGAAGATGTAAGATAAAAGCAAGCAACACCAAAAGAATTTCCAAAATACTGCATTTGGAATTATATAAATAGCAAGACATGTGAGTCAAAAAAATTTGTAATATGTTTCAGAAAGGTAAGAACCATGGTTTTCACATTTTTGGTGCAGGATAAAGCAAGGAGCTGAACTTGACATATATTGGCATTCCTTCTCCCTACTCCCTCCCATTTGTGCTTTGTAGTCACACTTTTCTAAGTTATTCACTTATTTGACCTTATATATATATAATCATATATATTATATTGAACTACTTCAATAAGAAATATAAAAATAAAGGTCCTATTAAAACCTTGTATCTTTAATGGCTTCAAATTTAATCGTCCTCACATACATAATAGCTAAAATCACTGATCGAGTAATGTTCTGATGCCATCAACAATGAAACTTGCGACACCAGAAATGCGCTAGGGCATTATTTCATTGTTGGAGCTCCTAAAACTCAGTAATTTGCTTTCAAAAGGTAAAAGTCTCATGACTTTTCTTCAAATTTAATAGCTGCAAAACAGTAAAAAAAAATTTGACATTGATTTATAAAGTTTATTTTGCTGTGATCAGCAGTTCCTGAGAAATTTAGAACATTATTAACCATATATATTCAAAATTAATTTCTATTTTTAGCAAAGAGTAGCAAATTAGGGTTGACTGGGGCAATTGTGAATGTTTTTTGATGTTTTCAAGAAAAATTATTAAGTTTAAAAAAAAATGTAAAAATATATTGTTACAAATTCTGTAAATAGTAATTATTGTAGTAACGTAACCTGTAAATAGTTTCCCGTAATGAATATACAACCCCTTTTCATTCGGCTAAAGTATACGACCCCCCTATTTCTTTTTTTGTTCATTAATAAAATTTGATAACGGTCTACTATTTTCCAGAAGCGTTTGGAATATTTGAGAGATTTCTTACGATGTTTATAAAGGCGTCCCGCATGACAAAAAGTTCAGTTTCGATTGAGATTTCGAACTGAGAGCGTATTTGCTCTGTTTATTGCGAGGCATTTCGCTGTGTTGTTTTCGTATTTGGAAGTAAATACGGGTGTAAACGTTGAGTTTACGGTGTTGTGTGATAATTGCTTAATTGCTGATGATTATTTTAGCAGTTGTTAACGATTTCTCCTGTACATAGTGTAAATAAAGCTCCTGTGTTTTTATCAAGAACTGTGTCTTCATTTCAAGAAAGTGGCAGTCGCACTGAATCCGTTACAATTGGCGCCCAGCGTGGGGCTACTTCAGGACTTTCTTGCAGTAAGTGTGACTTTGGACATTTTTTCATAAAGACTTTTTAAATTTGGACTTTATTTTTATGGTGATTACTCGTGCAATGGATGAACAATTTGTAGAGACGGGTAATCCAGTTGTTAAAAGCGAACATTTATTGTAAATTGCAACAAAACACATTACCATTAAAAGAAATAAATATAAATTAATCAGTTCCATCTCGGAATAATCTAATATTTACACATAACACATCAATCCAGATACCGCGCGCTTGCCAACTCAGCTGGAGACTTTTAAATAAACTTTGCCAGATTTGCATGCGCTGTTTCTCTGAGTTAAGGCCGTTGCCACAGACTCCCTCACCAGTCTCACAAGACCATTGGGAGACGAAAACGTACTTTGCGGCCAAACCTTGTTGTAACTCCAGGAGTCCTTGGATTGGAATCTCCAGCAATTAAAAATGCTGGTTTTAAGCGATCGATGTGAACGATCTTTTCCTTGTCGTTCACCGAAATCAAAAAGTTCTTGTCCATTCTCTTTAGGACCTCATAAGGCCCTTCGTATGGCGGCTGCAATGACTTTTTTACAGCATCTAAGCGCACAAAAACATGTGTACAGTTTTGCAGATCTTTAGGGATATAAATCCGTTGTTGACCATGCCGAATAGGAGTAGATGGACTTAGCGAGCTAATCAGTCTTTGAAGACGTGCAACGTAGTCAGGCATATTAGATAAAGTTTTTTCTTCATACAACTGTCCAGGTAACCGTAGAGTTGACCCATAAGTCAGCTGTGCCACGGACGCGCCAAGGTCTTCACGTAACGTAGATCTAAGTCCCAACAGCACTAATGGAAGTGCTTCAAACCAATCGGATTTGTAACACATCAAAGCTTGCTTCAATGGTCGGTGCAATCTTTCCACCAGACCGTTACTTTGGGGTCTGTACGGCGATGTCCTTGCTAATTTTATGCCAAGCATCTTTGATAGACTCGTAAAAAGTTCAGATTCAAACTGTCTGCCCCTGTCACATGTTATCCTTTGCGGAGTACCAAATCGAGAAACCCATGATTGTACGAAAGCACGAGCTACCGTTTCTGCTGTTATCTCAGTAATTGGCACAACTTCAGGCCACCGCGTAAATCTATCCACTATAGTCAAGCAATACTTAAAATTTTGAACTTGTGTTAGTGGACCTATTATGTCTAAATGAATATGAGAAAATCTCTCATCCGGAACTAAAAATTGAACTAACGGGGATTTAGTATGCAAATGTACTTTAGTCTGCTGACACGGAACACAAGCTCTGCACCAAGCAGTTATATCTTTGTTTATATTTGGCCAGACATATTTGCTATCGATAAGACGTTTTGTAGCACGTATGCCGGGGTGAGACAAACCGTGCATTGTATCAAAAATTTTACGCCTTAGAATTTGCGGAACAAAGAATCTATTATAATTTCCTGATGTATCACAATATAGAGATTTATCGGTACCAGGCATAGGAACTTTAGCTAATTTACCACTGTACTTAATTCGTCCCTCTAAAACGTCCTGAAGTTCTTCATCCTCAGATTGTGATTTTTCCCACATTTCTATATCATCTAGAGATGAAAATGTGATCTCCGATATTCGCGATAGGCTGTCCGCAACCAAATTTCCCTTACCAGGTAAATATCTGATATCCGTAGTAAATTGAGATATGAAATCCAACTGACGGATAGTTCGGGGGGAGGATTTTTCATGTTTCCGCCGAAATGCGAAAGTTAGAGGTTTGTGGTCTACATACAAAATAAATTTCCTTGCCTCTAACATGTATCGAAAATACTGAATTGCACTATATGCTGCCAACAATTCTCTATCATAAGTTGAATATTTACATTGAGTAGCCGATAGTTTCTTTGAAAAAAAACCTAAAGGCTTGGGACCTTCAGGGGATAATTCATGCAATACACCACCCATCGCAAAATCACTGCAATCAGTTGTTAAAGCAAGTTTTGCATTAGTAGAAGGGTGATAAAGCAAAGTCGCTTCCGCTAAAGCACTTTTAATTTTTTCAAAGCTTGTTTCTGAAGCAGTATCCCACGGAATTTCCCTCTTATCTCGTTTTTTTGCTTTAATTAAAAACCTATGAAGTGGCGCTAAAATCATGGCGATATCTGGAATAAAGCGATGATAATAGTTTACCATACCCAAAAAACGTCTAAGTTCAGAAATAGTTTTGGGTTTAGGGAACTCTACCACTGCCTTCACCTTTTTTGGATCTGGCATACACCCCTTACTGTTTATCATATGTCCTAAAAAAATTATAGTTTCTTTCCCAAATTCACATTTTGATTCATTTATAACGATCCCGTAGTTAAGGAAACGTTTAAAAATTTCTTCTAAATGCTTTTTATGCTGCTGGTGATTTTCACTCGCGATTAAAATGTCATCCAGGTATGGAAAACAGAAATTCAACCCTCTCAAAACCTCATCCAAAAAGCGTTGAAATGTTTGTGCTGCTGAACATAACCCGAAGTTTAGAAACGGAAATTCATATAACCCAAAAGGTGTTATTATAGCCGTTTTCGGAATATCAGGGGGGTTCACAGGAATCTGGTGATACGCCCTTATTAAGTCAACTTTCGAGAATATTTTCTTCCCGTGTAAAATGCTAACACAATCTTGAATGTGAGGAATTGGATATTTGTCCTGAACTGTTATACGATTTAGTGCTCTGTAATCGCCAGTTGGTCTCCAGTCATACTCGCCTTTTGGGACCATATGCAAAGGACTAGCCCAATTACTTTTTGACGGTCTACAAATCCCTTTGTCAAGCATATATTCAAATTCCTGTTTAGCTATTTGAAGTTGCGTTGGGTGTAACCGACGCGCTTTAGCTGAAACAGGGGGTCCCTCAGTCGGAATGAAATGAACTGTATTATGTTTCATTACCTTTTGTGAAAGAACATTAAGTTGTGTAATCTCAATATATTTCTTTAACAATTCTTGATATTCAGAATTCCCATAAATTGTTTTTACATTCGGAATCTCGCAAAATATCGATCGACCGCTTGCACTAAATTTAGTCACCGGATCTAAAATACGCCTTTTCTTTAAATCGACTAGCAATCCAAAATGCTGCAAAAAGTCCGCCCCTATTATAGGCTTTGTAACGTCAGCTATGATAAACGGCCATCTCAATCTGCGTCTTAACCCGAAATCTAAATTTAATAACTTAGTACCGTAAGTATCAATCCCAGATCCATTTGCAGCGTACAAAGTGAATTCTTTTTTTCCGCTGTCTAAATTCAAAAAGGATTTTGGGTAACAAGAAACATCACTACCTGTGTCAATTAGATAGCTCGTTTGAGTTAAAATATCAGTGATATACAGTCTGCGACTAAATCCTTTTTTAGTAAAAGTCATAGAAACTTCCGACGATTTTGAAAAATTTGAAAATTTCGCTTCAAAAGCGCATGGTTTTACACATTTGGTAGCTTTGTCTTTAAATTTAAAATGATACCAACATAACCAATTATTCCGCTTTTCAGCTCTCAAATTAAATTGTTTACGGCCCTGAGATCGATTTGGAGACCTTGAGCGACTGCGCGTTTTTACAATTTTAGTAAGTTCGTCTACTTTCAGTTGCAATTGTTCCAACTGAATTTCAGTACTAGCAGTTTGGTATTTAAAAGTTTGCTTATCAATTGAGTTTACAACCAACCCAGTATATTCGCAAATCTTGTCTGCCATTTCCGCTAACTTTTCTAAATTTTCAGAACTGACCGCTAAAATTGTTTGCACTGGTACCGGTAACCTATGAAGCCAAATATTTTTTAAAAAATCTTCATCTACATGCATCTCACTTAATTCTTTCATTTTTCGTAATAACATAGATGGAGATTTGTCACCTAATTCTAAGTCTTCAATTAATGTCTTTACTTTACGACTCTGAGAAAATTCGAACTCCGCTAACAATCTTTCTTTAAGTGCGGTGTATGGTTTTTCTGGCGGCTGACATAAAATATCGGTAGCATGAGACAAAGTTTCTGCATCTAGCGACGCAACCAAATGATCGAATTGCGTTTGTTCAACCGTAACGCCAGCTAACCTAAAACTAGCTTCAAGTTGTACAAAAAATAACTTCGCATTATTAGGCCAAAAATTAGGTACTTTTACAGAAACCCTATTGCAACTTAAGTTTTCAGCACTTACTTCCTTTTGAGTCAAATTTAAATTCTCTTTTGTTTCCATACTAACATGAAACAACTAATAGCTTAGGCACAATGCTACACTCAAGAACCTCAAAGGACACATGCACAGAAAAGCAAGACAGTTGAAAAAAATTGAAGTTTTTCGTCGAAATAAATTACCTTCCGGCGAATTGCTGCGACCCATTCTTTCTTGAAATCATTTCGCTACCAACTGATAACTGCGTGTTCAGGTCACCAATGTAGAGACGGGTAATCCAGTTGTTAAAAGCGAACATTTATTGTAAATTGCAACAAAACACATTACCATTAAAAGAAATAAATATAAATTAATCAGTTCCATCTCGGAATAATCTAATATTTACACATAACACATCAATCCAGATACCGCGCGCTTGCCAACTCAGCTGGAGACTTTTAAATAAACTTTGCCAGATTTGCATGCGCTGTTTCTCTGAGTTAAGGCCGTTGCCACAAATTAAAACAACTGCTTGATGCAATCAACTCTGTGAAGAGTGATATGGCGGCTAATCAAGAACAATTAAAAAATGATATGGCGGTTAATCAAGAACAATGGAAAAGTGATTTAATGGTGCTGAAAAATGATTTAGCTTCTAACCAAGAGGAAATTAAAAGCGACCTTACTTCGGTAAAGACTGTGATGGAAAATAAATTTAATGAGATAGAGCATCGAGTTGATGCTTTTGATAAAAAATTTGAAACAGTAGAAAACCGTATCGCAACAGTTGAGAATCATGTGGATGAGAAAATTAAAGACATGGAAAGGAGATTGGCGACCGCGGAAAGCAGCTCTGTACAGTTTTGCGCTCCCACATCTGTTGCTTGACCGTCCATTAAACTTGCCACATTTGATGGGAAAACTTCGTGGCAGGTTTACAAAACTCAGTTCATGATAGTGGCGGAAGGGAACGGATGGAACTCTGCTACCAAGGCCTGCTATCTTGCAGCATCCCTGAGAGGAGACGCAGCGGACATTCTTCAGACCCTTCCGGACAGCCAGCGTCTGGATTTCGCCGCCCTCACAGCTGCGTTGGAGCTTCGCTTCGGTGAGAAGTGCCAGAAAGATTTCAGCCTACTCCAGTTGAAGTCCCGTTTATAGAAAACCGGGGAAACACTGCAAGAGCTAGCGGCGGACATCGAGAGACTGTCTCATCTTGCTTTTTGCGACTGCCCTGCGGATGTTCGAGACAACTTAGCACTCAACTACTTCATCGACGGAGTTCGGAATCCTGAAATCCAGAAAGCCCTCCGGATGGCGGATGTAAACGACCTGAAATCTGCTTTGGTGTATGCGATGAGATACGAGGCCGCCCAAGGAGCAACCCGTGTGGATCGCCATCCCATCCGGACTCTGGAAGCTGAGGAGTCTGATTCCAGGTCGTCCCATCTCGCTGAACTTGAGAGACAACTCGGTGACTTGGCAAAACAGCGAACAGCATAACAGCCCAAAAGAAACAAGAGCAGAAGTGCTGGAAATGCGGTAATGCAAGGCACCTGCGAAGGAGTTGTCCGGCTAGCCAAGCTACGCGAGGGAAGGAAAACACCACCACCAGAGCTCTGCAGATTTCCTCTTCTAGTAGTGGCAGTGATGGACTTTTCATTTACGCACATGCAAATGGGAATCCTTGCAAACTGATTGTCGACACTGGAGCCAATGTGACAATCGTTAGGACAGATGTGGCTCGTGAATTTGGATTGAAACTGTTGTGGACATCGCCACGCATAAGTCTACAGACTGTGACAGGTGACAAAATTGAGATTGAGGGTAAAGTGGACTTAGAAATAGTGTTGGGAATGCCACCTACCATCATACGGCATTCGTTACTGATATCACCGACCCCTTCATTCTCGGATTGGACTTTTTAAAGAAGTATGACTTCAACCTCGACTTCAAGACTAATGAGCTGCACTCGATAAGAGAAGACATAGCCGTTTTCCCCACAGAAAATGATGTAAAATCCGCTTCTCAAATAATAGCCCAAACAGATTTATCGATTCCCTCAAGGTCAGAATCATTAATACCTGGCTCCATTGAAGAAAGCAATAGTTTTCGATTTGGACTCATTGAATACCCCAACTTAAGCAATAACCTAAAAGGAGTGCTGGTAGCATCTACGCTTGTGGACCTTTCTTGGATGTAATTCCTGTGAGAGTCGCCAACGTGAGTGAAAGGCCAAGGAATATCCGAAAAGGTGAAGTGTTGGCAACTTGTACTCCAGTAAACTGCATCATTAGAAGAATCAATTCCCCCGAGACTGTGTCTTCTGAATCCTTGACATCGAAGTTAATTGGGAGTGCGCCATTATCGAAAGATCAAAGAACTGCTGCGGAACAATTGGTGGATGATTTTAAGCATCTGTTTTCATCTACATCGGAGGATGTGGGCCGGACGAATTTAACGCAGCATAGGATCTATACTGGAGAACACCCCCCTATTAAACAGCATCCAAGACGACTACCGTTTGCCAAGAAGGAAGAGGTTGAGACCCTCCTGAAAGAAATGCAGGAGAATGATGTAATCGAACCCTCATCCAGTCCTTGGGCCTCTCCCATCATCTTGGTTCGAAAGAAAGATGGCTCCACTAGATTTTGTGTCGATTACCGACGGCTGAATGAAATCACCAAGAAAGACAGTTACCCTCTTCCACGGATAGACGACACCTTGGACACTCTTTCCGGACACAAGTGGTTTTCGACCCTGGACTTGAAGAGCGGCTACTGGCAGGTTGAGATACACCCTGATGACCGAGAGAAGACAGCGTTTACAACTGGACAAGGCTTATGGCAGTTTAAAGTGATGCCCTTCGGCCTCTGCAATGCACCAGCTACGTTCGAGCGTCTTATGGAGACAGTGTTAAGAGGACTTTCCTACGAATCCTGTCTGGTCTACTTAGACGATATCATCATCGTGGGACGCAGTTTCGAAGAACATCTGGCAAATCTTAGGAAGGTGCTGCAAAAGCTTAAGGAAGCCAATCTGAAGTTAAGCCCGTCCAAATGTAATTTGTTCTGCTGGGAAGAGAACTACCTTGGTCACATCATCTCTTCTGAAGGTGTACAAACCGATCCAGAAAAGGTATCTGCGGCCAAGAGTTGGAGTCGTTCCGAAAACATCCATCAGCTGCGAAGTTTCCTGGGGCTCTGCACGTACTACAGGAAGTTTGCAAAGGGTTTTTCCAACATTGCACGACCTTTGCATAAGCTGACGGAGAGCAAGCAAAAGTTTGAATGGTCCAAAGAATGCGAAGATGCATTTCTACGACTGAAGGAGGCTTTAACATCAACGCCTATCCTCGCCTATCCTCAGCCTGAAAAATCCTTCATCCTGGACACTGATGCGAGCAACGAGGGCATCGGAGCTGTTTTATCCCAAGAAATTGACGGAAATAAACATGTCATCGCTTACTGGAGCAAATGCTTATCAAAGTCGGAGCGAAATTACTGCGTCACCAGAAAGGAGTTACTGGCCATAGTAAAAGCTATAGAACACTTCCATCATTACCTCTACGGCCGAAAATTTCTGCTTCGGACAGATCATGCATCGTTAACTTGGCTTTCGAACTTCAAGAATCCAGAAGGCCAGATAGCCAGGTGGATACAGCGGCTCCAGGAATATGACATGGAGATCAAGCACCGAAAAGGGTTGTCTCACGGTAATGCAGACGCTTTATCAAGGAGACCCTGTCCTGAGAACTGCAATTATTGTTCCCGAATCGAGAAACAGTATGAAACGACTAGCCCTACCGCCTATCAGGTGACAGTGACTCCAATATCATCAGAATCTGATACATGGAGTGACGACCAAGTTCGAAAAGATTAACTTGAAGACCCCGACATAAAACCAATTTTGGAGTTCATGGAAAGTGACAGTCGGCGCCCTAGCTGGCAGGACGTTTCCATCTTCAGCCCTGCAACAAAAAGATACTGGGCTTTATGGAACTCACTCCATTTACGGAACGGCGTACTGTACCGAAAATGGGAATCTGATGACGGCAAAACGTCTAGGTGGCAGTTACTACTTCCCCGATCAAGGATTTCAGATGTTCTGAAAGAAATACATAGTAGTGCGACTGGAGGACATTTTGGTGTCTTGAAAACCCTCAATAAAGTTCGGGAGCGCTTCTTCTGCAGCAAGGCGAAGGATGACGTGGAGAAGTGGTGCCATTCTTGTGCCTGTGCTGCTCGTAAAGGACCGAAGAAGAGAAGCAGAGGGAAGCTTCATCTGTACAACGTTGGAGCTCCTTTCGAACGAATTGGGATCGACATCCTGGGTCCTCTACCAAGAACTGCTGATGGGAACAAATACATTCTTGTTTCCATCGACTATTTCACCAAATGGACCGAAGCGTATCCCATTCCAGATCAAGAAGCTACCACCGTAGCAGAGACTCTAGTCCAACATTGGATCTCGAGATATGGAACACCTTTGCAGATTCATTCCGATCAAGGGAGGAATTTCATCTCTGCTGTGTTTAAGGGCCTATGTCAAATTTTCGGAATTGAGAAAACTAGGACAACACCACTACACCCACAATCGGACGGCATGGTGGAGAGATTTAACCGCACAATCCTAAATAATCTCTCGCTTATGGTATCCAGAAATCAACAGGATTGGGACAAGAAGCTACCTTTGTTCCTGCTGGCCTACCGCAGTGCTGTCCACGAGACTACCGGATTTGCCCCATCTCAGATGCTCTTCGGACGAGAGCTTCGGCTACCTTGTGATCTCGTCTTCGGTCGCCCTCCGGATGCGCCTTCATCGCCTGAGGAGTACATCCAGGATCTCCAGGCCCGGTTGGAAGACGTTCATAACTTCGCACGAGAGCGAATCAACATCGCGGCGGAGAAGAAGAAGACCCGATACGACACAAGGTCTACTGGACATGAATTCAATGAAGGCGACAAGGTTTGGTTATGGAATCCTATCCGACGAGCGGTCTGTCACCCAAATTGCAGTCGCATTGGGATGGACCCTACAAAGTCCTTAACCGACTAAATGACGTCGTAGTGAGGATCCAAAAACCACCTAATGCAAAACCTAGGGTTGTACATTATGATCGGTTAGCCCCATACTATGGCCATAGTTCATGAGTATTACGTAAACAACCATGGTTGATAACATAAAAGTTGTAGATAATTTTTTTTGCTTTTAATGTTTAGTAATACAGTAGAACCTCCCAATAAGGGACACGAAGGGGACCAGAAATTTTGTCCCTTAAATAGAGGTGTCCCTTATTCGGAGGTACAAAAATCAAGATTTCCAAACATTAAATAGAGCATTAACGTTATACAATAATAATTAATAAGAATTCAATAATAATTTTTAAAATGCCCTTTTAATTTTCTAGTACAGGCTAAGTCGTCCGGGTAGCGCTAGTATTAAATAAAGTTTGAAAATATTTTGAATTTTAAGTTATTTATTTAGAAAAAATTAATTTTAGCAAAAATTTAGTGATGAAAAGTACTTACAGATATTTATTTAAAGTAATCTGTTACAAGGGTTTGTTTTGCAGCACGTAATTTAGACGCATTTTTCTGTACATGTATACTAAAGTCGCTAATGAGTCCGAGTCCTTCACTGTCACCATTTATCAACATAAACTTTTGCAACTGTGTGATATGTCTTAAAGCATCACTATAATTTTTGATTTTGCAATCTTCTTCTGGCTCTTCTTCTTCCTCACTACTTTCAAGATCCTCTGGAAGACTTCCTCCTGCATCTTCAAATTTCTCAGAGATGAAATCAGTGATATCCTCATTGGTGTCATTAGTGCATAAATTTTCATCTATCGCTATATAATCGTTAATCGGAATATCACAGCCAGTGACTCGAGCAAGTTCGGAGAGTTCATTTTCTTCGTTGTTACTTTCATTGACTATTACATCTTGGATTTTAAAGCCTGCTTTTTTAAAACAGTTCTGAACGCAACTTTTGGATATTGAGGAAACCGCTTTAGTGATCCACTGGATTGCATTCGATACATTCACGGACTTTGCGAGCTGAGCACTGTTTTCACTGGAAGCTTGCGAAATAACATGCCTTAAAAACAATTTCCTATATCCAACTTTAAAGTTTTGAATAATGCTTTGGTCTAAAGGCTGCAACACAGATGTAGCATTTGGTGGAAAAAATACCAATTTCACAGCCTTCAATTTTAAATTTTGTGGATGTGCTCTACAATTGTCAAGAAATAACAAAATCTTCCTATTTGTTTTGCACATTTTGTCATCAAGAGCAGTTAGCCATTCTATCATTATATTTTGAGTCATCCATGCCTTTCTGTTGAAATACCACTGAACTGACAAGGTTTTTGGGTTAATGTTTTTGAAACATCTAGGTTTTTTTGCCTTACCAATTACAAGTGGTACTTCATATTCTCCTTCCGAGTTACAGCAGAGTAACACAGTTAACCGTTCCTTTGAACTTTTTCCGCCAGAACACTTTTCTCCTTTAAAACATAAGGTTTTATTTGGCAAAACTCTGAAAAACAGTCCAGTTTCATCAGCATTGTATATGTCCTTAGCTTCATAACCTTCACAAATTTCTGTCAATATTTCCAGCCATTCTGTAACACACTGCAAATCTACAGATTTTTCTTCCATACAAACAGTTTTAAAAGTAACATTATGACGTAGTTTAAACTTCTCCAGCCATCCATTAGAGGCCTTAAAGTTCTGCAATCCTAAACTTTCGGCAACTTCTTTCGCCTTTTCTTGCAACAGTACTCCACTAACTGGAATGTTCTTTCCTCTAATAGCCGAAAACCATTTAAAAACTATTTGATCAATATCTTCTCCTTCAGTTTTCCTAAACTTAACAGTTTTAGAATTTTCATTTGAATTTGTAATCCACAATCTTTTTATTTCTTCTTTTTCCTTTAGCACATTACTTACTTGGTTTTTACTTATTTTAAATTTCTCACCTAAATCCCTTAAGCTTAGTTTTTCATTTTCTGCCACATTTATTACTTCAATCTTTTCTTTCAAAGTTAATCTTTTTCTTTTAGAAGCCATGGCTAGAATTAAAGCTTGAAAACTAAACAAATTCCTCTCAGCAACAGAGCTCTATATGACCTACCTGACTGGTGACAGGACATTAAAAGCAAAAAATCTCCTTTTTCCTACCGAATCTAAATTTAGCCATTTAGAATAGTGACTAGGCCAATCAGTCAAGATAATCCCTGCCTTCTCCATTCTTGATTGTTAGTAAGCAACATTCTATGCATACAGCCTTTTCCTTCTCATAAGAAACCTTATCAAACTCTTCTGAACAACACCTCTCCCCCCTGACTTGCTAGTGAAATCTGCTTAGAGTTGAATACACCAGTGTACATTCTGAGACACCTGTGGAGCTTTTTCAAAGGCATTCTCAAAACTTGAGATAAGAATTTAAAAGATGAGTATGAGTGAGGGTGAGAACAAAAGCAAAATCAACCAGAAGTAATCCAGATCCACACTTTGTAAGAAACACCTTGCAGATAATTTCACCCCTTGCCCCTTCTAGAGCAATAGTATGCACTTTCCTGTTATGAATAGAAAATGTCAAGGTCGGTGCTCAAGTTGTCAGTGCTGAACCCACATGAATGGGGAAAGCATTTGGGAGTAGTTTTCAGCTAACATTTTAGTGTGATAATAGTACTTTTTCTTTGTTCATGTTTTGAAACCTATACCATTATTCCCCAGTTAGTTTGTTCAGAAAAAGTGGAACTTGAATTCTAGAAAATTCAATATTTTTTATCCATTTATGCATTAATTTTTGTTTTTTCGTTTCTTTGAGTGTCCCTTAAATAGAGTGTCCCTTAATGAGAGGTAAATACATTGGAGTCTCTATTCAAAGGGACTGGGACCAGCAAAAGTGTCCCTTAAATAGAGTGTCCCTTAATGAGAGGTAAATACATTGGAGTCTCTATTCAAAGGGACTGGGACCAGCAAAAGTGTCCCTTAAATAGAGGTGTCCCTTATTCGGAGGTGTCCCTTACAGGAGGTACTACTGTATTTCTTGTTATAATTGTGTTTCCTATGCATTATTGGATATTATTTAATGTCTGTATTTGTGAACTTGTGATAGAAGTTTACACCCTTTCTGGGGATTGTACTGCCCGGGACGTGCAGTCCTTAGGAAGGGGGCAATGTTACAAATTCTGTAAATAGTAATTATTGTAGTAACGTAACCTGTAAATAGTTTCCCGTAATGAATATACAACCCCTTTTCATTCGGCTAAAGTATACGACCCCCCTATTTCTTTTTTGTTCATTGATAAAATTTGATAACGGTCTACTATTTTCTAGAAGCGTTTGGAATATTTGAGAGATTTCTTTCGATGTTTATAAAGGATCCCGCGTGATAAAAAGTTCAGTTTCGATTGAGATTTCGAACTGAGAGCGTATTTGCTCTGTTTATTGCGAGGCATTTCGCTGTGTTGTTTTCGTATTTGGAAGTAAATACGGGTGTAAATGTTGAGTTTACGGTGTTGTGTGATAATTGCTTAATTGCTGATGATTATTTTAGCAGTTGTTAACCATTTCTCCTGTACATAGTGTAAATAAAGCTCCTGTGTTTTTATCAAGAACTGTGTCTTCATTTCAAGAAAGTGGAAGTCGCACCGAATCCGTTACAATATTTTAGAACTTATATTCAATTTTTTACATCATTTAGAATGTACCACACAAAATTTTAACAAATTCTTTGCAAAAATAAAAATTGTATAAGACATTCACAATTACCCGGAACAGATTTGTAAATCGCATGATTTTTGGGGTAATTGTGAATGGCATCCGAAATGCCATTTAGAATGTATTATAAAAGAATGTGGTGAATGCAAATAAAGCTCTATTCAAGATGTTCCCTTTTACTCTTCTTTGGAAATGATACCTTCATTTTTAATGCTCACAATTCTCCTTGTATAACATTGGTCACAAATTTCTCAATTTTTTAAAAATAGCACATGAGAAATAATAGGAAAAAAATTATAATACAGTAAAACCTGTAAAGTTGACCACCTTTGTAAGTTGACCACCTGTCTATGTTGACCGCTTTTGTCAGGAACGGAATTTACCCTATCTTATGTAATGAAGGAAAACCTTTGTAACTTGACCACCTCTCTATCTTGATCACCTGTCTATCTTGACCACTAATGTACACCAAATTTGGTTCGTAGTATTGTAAAAAACCCTTTGTAAGTTGACCACTTGGTTTATTTTTTAAAACATAATGTAGCAAATTATTTTATTTTACATTATTATTTATTTTATAGCTTTCCAAGAATATTTTCAATGCCAGACAAGCATTTTACCAACTAAATAAAACAGCAGCATAACTAAACCTACTTGTGAGTTTAACCACATGGGAAAACTACTAAGAACACTTATTTTCTCCAAACTTATTTTTCTTTTGTTGTTCTGTTTGAGATGGCCTTTTGTACTATTTGTTCAATTTAAACATGCGTCAGTAGAAAAGTAAAAAGTATTTTTTCCCCGTTGTGATATTTTGTGGCAACACTGGAATTATGCTGAAGAGTAAAGTTACTTGCATTGCAGTATTTCTGGCGCAAGGGATTAAGACATAGGACATTTTCATTTTCAATTGCCTTTTTGAACTATGAGAGTCCATCTTGTTGTTCTTTGTGTTATAGTTTTACATAAAATAGTTTCAAAAAGAAAGTTAGTTGAACTTGAGATTGATAAAAAGTATGAAATATTAAAATTAATTGAAATGGGAGAAATCGAGAGAAAATTAGCTGACACATATGGAAATTCTAAAACTAGTGTCTAATAAGTGCGCCAAACTTCAATAAGGAATTATTTTGTTGAACAATAGATTGTCATGGTTATAAATGTATATGAGAAAAAAATAGGGAAAAATTTGTTATTTTTGAAAAGCTATGGATTTTTAAGAACTATTAATATCAAATAAGTAACTTTTCATAAACAATAAGATATAAGGTTTTTTTTTTGATCAATTTACTGAAATTTTAAATTTACATGACTCATTCATTATACGTCATTCTGGGGAAATTCTCTAAAAATATTTGAATAACATTTTAAATTTTTGTTTCGAAGTAATGTTAAACAATTAAAGTGAGTTGAACAGAAAGAGTAAGTGTCAATTAGTCGAAAAATGAATACATGGTGCAAGAAATGTCAAAAAAAAAAAAACAATTACCCCCTTTATAAGTTGACCACCTGTCTAAGTTGACCACCAAAGTACTGCACCGCAAGTGGTCAACTTACACAGGTTTCACTGTATTAGTTTTCTTTCATAATATTAATGTAAATATTAAAGTTATTTAAGTTATAGTCGTCCTTCACAATTTAACCAGTCAACCCTAAATCAGTTGCATATCATGTGTCAGACATAAGTTGGTTACTACGATACATCTGATTACTCAGGGCTGAAGTAGATCCAGTAACTTTTCTGTTACTGAAACAGAAGCGGTAAAGGCCAATAAGCATAACCACCTAATAACCCCCGTATTATGGAGGCATTGGTTGATTCTCAAAAATAAAAGACATATACCTCTGACATCATTTTCTTGTTAATTTCTAGCTGCTTTTCAAATGCTTCCTGGAGCTCTTCCAACTTCTCAGCAGTAAACGGGTTTTTCTGAGGAGTGCCACTTCGATATTTCTGTTCATCTATGAGTGAGGTCAAACGAGATATTTGAAGTAACTGTTGAGACAACTTCTCTTGAAGGGCCATGTTTTCATGCTCACATTCCTAAATTATCATATTGGAAGAATCATTACACAGGAAGTCAGAACTAAATATATAAAATTATGAAGCTGAAAGAAAAATAAATAAGTATGATTATAAGACTTTTACCGATATCAAAATCTCTCAAATATGGACTGCTATTTTTCCAAAAATGTATCATGCATCATTGTTATTTTATAAAAATATTTACTTATTGTAGTAAATAAATTCCTACTTATATTATAAATGAGAAAGTGACTTCTCTTCTTGTTACGTTTTCACGATTTAACTACACAACTGATCACATTGAAATTTTGTATACATGCTGTAGGGGTGCAGAATAAGACATAGGGTACCTTTCATCTAGATTTTTTTTTTCCTTTTAGATTTGTATTCCAATTTTAAAGAAAATCCTAATCTTGAGACTGTTTTATTGAAGAAATGTCATACTTATTCAATTTTTGCATCATATTAAAACCCCCAAAAAGCTGCACAAGACTGAAAGTTTGAGGAATAATTAGAACACCCATTAATTTCTCATTTAAAGTTGTTTTCATCTTCTTAACCAAAGCTTATCTTGATCTTTAAATACTTACTTACATTGCGACATGTTTTCGTCAAGACAGGGAGTCATTTTGTCGTTAGTAGATTATATTTTGCTGAAAACAAATGCATGAATATTCTTTTAGAATTATATATAAGAGTCTAGTACAAACTACTTTGGGCTTTTAGGCTCTAAAACAATTAATTCATTACCCTATATGCAATACATGCAATAAAATTTGGAATTGAATAGTAACCATTTTGGAAGCTATAAACTGCCAAAAAAAAAAAAAAAAACTGTCATCTCTACGTTACAAAAAAGAGAAGGTATTATTTCAAACCCTTTTTATTTTATTTTAAATTTAGAAAAAAAAAACCATATATATATATGCATATATATATATATGCATATATATATATATATATATATATATATATATATATATATATATATATATATATATATATATATATATATATATATATATATATATATATAATAAAAATAATAAAAGTGAAAAATATTGAAAAGACCACACCAAAAGCCCATAGATGCACAATGCAGCAAAACTAAAAAGCCAAGTAAATATAAAATTAAGCAAACAGAATTTCAAATATTAAACAAATTATATATAATTAATGATGATAAAAAGGAAAATTGCAAACAGCTATTAAATAGGAAAAGATAAAGTATGAATCCAGAGCTCATCAGCCGTGGAGGATTCATTAATTATGGTCAAAAGACCAAAAATTTAACTATGAACTAAAAGAGAATGTTTAAGCTCCAGTACCGTGGATGGCTAATTATCGGAACTTGTTTCCCTAATTAGTCAAGGCGAAACCCCCTGCTTTTAGTTTTAGGTTTGAGCTCTAGTTTATTGTTTTTAGTTTAGCAAGTGGTGCTTTTGCCTAATGTTACTCTATATTGAATGTACTGGAGCTTAAACATTCTCTTTTAGTTCATAGTTAAATTTTTGGTCTTTTGACCATAATTAATGAATCCTCCACAGCTGATGAGCTCTGGATTCATACTTTATCTTTTCCTATTTAATAGCTGTTTGCAATTTTCCTTTTTATCATCATTAATTATACATAATTTGTTTAATATTTAAAATTCTGTTTGCTTAATTTTATATTTACTTGGCTTTTTAGTTTTGCTGCGTTGCGCATCTATGGGCTTTTGGTGTGGTCTTTTCAATATTTTTCACTTTTATTATTTTTATTATCATTATTATCTTGTATGTAATTAATTTTGTGCTGCTTTGCGCCTTCTAATTTGCATACTGGGTGTTTGCTGTGCTTCTGTTTTGTTCTTTTAATTTTCGGGTTTCGTCGATTCCACGATGTACTTGTCCTGTTGCTATATAAATTATCTTACCGCACCTTCTTTCTTTATTATGGGTTTATGTACAAATAATCGTTGTAAAATTTGATCTTTGGCTGACACTGAAGCTAGTGTTCATTTTGAGGGTAACTTTTGAAAGCAACATCATCTTGTTTATCTTATTAAATGTCTTTCTTGAAATCTCTGTTATATTGGACAAACTAGGAATTCACTAAATATTCGTATCAACAATCACAGACATGATATACTTTCGTTCAAAAACAAAGAAGACAAAGAACTTCAGCACTTTCAATTTCACAGTTTTGACAATATTTCGATTTCAATTCTAGGTTTTGAACACTCTCTGGAGAAGAGACTTTCACTAGAATCTCATTTTATTCTGCAATTCAAATCTATTTTCTCTTATGGGTTAAATTCTTCCCTTGATAATAAATTATATACAGCATACCATAACTCATCTAAAAATCTTAGTATTTATTCACTGTTTAGATTTGGAAATAATACTAGTACTTCTCATTTTAATAGAGGATCTAGAAAATCTCCTCCTCGTTTCCGCATTTTTTCGCCCATTGATATTCTAGATAAGCTTGAAAATTCATTTTGTCATTCTTATGACACAGAAAATGTAAGGAAATTTCTTTTTAGTCTAAAACTTAAATTTCTAAAAAAACTCAAAAATTTCCTTCCAAACTACCTTTTTAAAAATACACACTTTGAATTTCTTTGTTATGATCTTCTGATCTACAAAGTGGGTTCTACTCAACAACATCAAACCTACTACTGTACTTTTAGTTTTTTGCAAAAATCCTTCGACTATTTAAAATTTTCAAAACTACACAGTAAACTTTTGGATTTTTTTCCCATCAAGGATCTACAAATTTGTCTTCAGCTACAAATTCAATCCTCCTTCCTCGAAAAAAATTCTAAACTATCAAGAAGTTGCTAAAAATTTTGATAAATATTTGGACTTTGATTGCAACTGTGCTAATTTCTCTAATTCCATCTTCTTCAACTCTTGGTCATATTCTGACCGGTGATTTAAATTTTTTACAAAACAAAAAACTCCAGACTTGCCAACTTTATGAAAAAAAAAAAAAACGGGAGATCCAGTCAAAGTTTTAAGGGAGAAAAAGGGAGATTTTAAACGATGCTATAATAAGTAAAACACACTGTTATAACAAGTATTTACTTGATTTTTTCATGAAAGAGAATTCACTCGTACAATCGCTCTTTTTGTTTGTAGATATTTCTTTCTTTCAGGCATCACTAAAGATGAATGTTAAACTACAACGCACGCTGTAGATCAAGATGAAAACACGCGGCTTAGTTAGCATGCGTCTGAAAACTGAACAATACCGCGAAAACGGCAATAGCGCATGCGTGAGATAGAAGTGGAAGTGCGAACGTAGAGTTAAACCAAAACATCATCTCCGGAAGCATTTCGGTCGACACTCCGAATGCACCCATCGGATGTTTGCCGCTCACCTTGCGTTCGACGAACCTCATCGGTCGATCGGAAAGTAACCAGTTACTAACCGCCGGGTTCTATGATCAACCGGTTACCGCATCTGTTACCA
The DNA here is from genome assembly GCF_026930045.1 of Uloborus diversus. Lineage (NCBI taxonomy): Eukaryota > Metazoa > Arthropoda > Arachnida > Araneae > Uloboridae > Uloborus > Uloborus diversus. The sequence continues at coordinate 101,879,151 of NC_072737.1, forward strand.
TTCTAAGCAGTTGATTAGTTGATTGGAGCACATGATCATTAGCTGTCACGTGATTAACTAACCGGTCGTGCTCGTCGAACGTGAGCTCACTGAGCAGTGCGGGTTTGCTCTGCTAGCCACGCCATCTATTAGGGCTGTGAGTAACTATTTTAAGGAAGAAAATTAAGTTTAATTTAATTTAAAAAAAAGGAAAAACCCGAAAAGAATAAAAAAAAAACGGGAGAAATGGATACTCAAACGTACAACCGGGAGAATGGAGTAAAAAACGGGAGTCTCCCGTGAAAAACGGGAGAGTTGGGAGGTCTGAAACTCATTAAGCGTTTTAGTTTGGGTACTAAATATCGGCCTAATTTTCGTATTAATTTCCTGAAAGCTTATAATAAGCTTACATTTGAACTTGAATATTTTTAAAGAAAAATCTCCTACAGTTTTAATGTTCCACTTAATGCATTTCTTGAATATAGACACCACTTTTTAATTGAATTGAATTCACGTTTACATGATATTGTCAACACAGAATCTTCATACTTCCATCTCTCTGCTGATGAAAATAATGCCATTAATGAGTTTAAAAAAGCCTTTGTCTTTACAGTTGTTGATAAAGCCAGTTCTAATTACTCTATATGCTGCAAAAAATTATATGCTAATATTTTGAAAAATAAACTAGAAAAAACCACCACTTATAATTCCTCCAAACTTAATGAATCCTCCATCATAAAAAAATTTGCTGCTGCTTACAAACTTTTTAAATTGCCACGTCCTGATTCTGTTAACTTACCTTACTTATATGCAATTCCAAAATTTAATAAAACACCTGTTGGATTTCGTTTTATATGCTCTGCCACCAACACCATCGGAAAAAATCTGAGTGTAAAACTTGAACAGTTTCTCAAAAAAATTCTAGAACAACTTAAACTTCAACAAAAGAATTGGTTTTGGATTGTTAATAATAGTGTAGAAGTGATCAATTTACTTAATATGCTTGATATAAATAACTTAGAAACTTTTGATATTGAAAACTTCTTCACCAATATCCCATTCATTGAACTTTTTTCCTCTGTGTCAGAACTTTTTAATTCGGACAAGGATTCCCTTGATTTTAATGAATTGTTTTTTCTTGGTCTTTTTAAATTTTGTATTTTCAATAATTTTTTCAAAAATGGTAATTCATGTTTTCTACAAATTAATGGCATTGCCATGGGAGCTAATTTTAGCTCTACATTAGCCAACCTTTTTCTTTTATATTATGAGAAAAAATATTTAATTGACAATCCTTCCTCTACACCTCTTTGTTACAGGTACATCAATGACCTTTTGTGTATAAATTTTTCGAATTTTTCTGAACTTAGCAAAACTATTTATCATAGTTCATTAACGCTCAAAAAGACTAGTTCGAATCAAAATAGCTTTAATTTCCTGGATATCAACATACAAATTGACTCAAATTGTTCCACTACAATCTATGATAAAAGGCGCGAATTTAATTTCACAGTTAACAGCTTACAAGATTTTTTCTCCTGCTTAAGTAAAAAGGTTTTTATTGGAATCATTGTTTCGCAAGCTATCAGAATAAAAAGAATTTGCAATACCATTTCAGCATTTAATCAAGAAATTTCAGTACTCAAAAACATACTTTTTAATAATAACTTCCCTAAAAATCTGGTTGAAAACATTTGCTTAAGTATAGCCTTTGATGAGCATTTTGCTTCTTTTGAAACTGTTTAACTGTGTAAACGTATGATACAACCATGACAAACCATTTTTTATGAATCACCAGAGTGAATGAATTTTACACGTGGGAAACAGGCGACTGGTATGTCTCTGGATTGATCTTTTGAATGATTTTATTTTTATTTTTACGTTGACAACTGGAAAGGATTTTTATCAGGTTGAACATCGGATCTGGCTCTTATTATATGGATTTCAAGGTAAGATAATTTTGTTATAGGCAGGTACTGTCCCGTGGATGGCTAATTATCGGAACTTGTTTTCCTAATTAGTCGAGGCGAAACCCCCTGCTTTTAGTTTTAGGTTTGAGCTCTAGTTTATTGTTTTTAGTTTAGCAAGTGGTGCTTTTGCCCAATGTCACTCTATATTGAATGTAAGGGAACTTAAACATTCTCTTTTAGTTCATAGTTAAATTTTTGGTCTTTTGACCATAATTAATGAATCCTCCACGGCTGATGAGCTCTGGATTCATACTTTATCTTTTCCTATTTAATAGCTGTTTGCAATTTTCCTTTTTATCATCATTAATTATATATAAATTGTTTAATATTTGAAATTCTGTTTGCTTAATTTTATATATATATATATATATATATATATATATATATATATATATATATATATATATCAACAACTTCTACTTCTTGGCCATAATGTATTACTCAGTCAACCCCGATTCTTGATAAACTTGCAGGAAGATTTCAATAACTGAAACTCTCAGAAATTTTCCAATTGTCCCCAAGTTTTCAACATCTAAAGTTTTACGACCTTGTATTGTCCAAAATTTGCCGACTAGAACTACATAAAAGCTAAAAAAATATTGAAAAAGCACTCACACTATATGATGACCTTATTTTCTTGATTTGAACTTCTAAATCTTGATTCTTTCTGAGAAGGTCTTCGTCAACATGAATTAAGCGACCAATTTTTTCTTCTAATCTCCTCACTTCCAGCCAGTGGACGGATCGTGGAGACATTTCCCAACCATCCTCGCAAGGGATATGCAAGCACTCACTGTCTTGGGAGCTGGATGGAGAGGCATCCTCACTTTGTATCGGACTGGTCCTCTGAGAGGATTCCAACTGACAAACTCGCTGGTCTACTTTTGCTTCCAAGAAATGGATCTGAAAGAATACAATAATGGAGGAGGATATGAACTGCGGATTACAAGCTTTAGAATCCAAATAATGAATGGTCAGCTACTTTCTGTAATAGAAAATATTTATAAGAAAAGGCATGTGAATATGCTATTGAAACTAGTAAGATGGGCACTATCATCATAGAGATGTTGTAAGAGTTACAGAGTGGCCAGGTCACTGCTGCCAAAACAAGGAAAACAGAGACCTCTTGAGCAGGCCAGAGTGAACGTACCCTATAAGTTTCGCATAAGACCAGAAGACAGTTTCTCATTTAGAACGTAAAATGCAATTTATTTCAGCAGCATACAGGTGTTAAATAGCAATTATTTGCTGTTAAATGTTGGCTTCAATTAAAACTGAAGGTTTTTAAATATGACTGACAAATCATATTTAAAATATGACTTTACTATAATTTAAATCAATTACTTCAAATCAATGATTTTTCTAAAAAAAACCACTTGATTTAAATTATAATTTTAATCATGATTTAAATCAAGCTGATTAAAATCAACAAACCCTGACTTTTGAGGGAAAAAAATTCTTATGCTTAAAGGCTATACAAGTAATGCCTTATAATGTTGTAAGGTGAGAATAGTACCAGATAGTTCTCCATGTAACTTCTTGAAAAATATGTCAGCAATGCATGCAAACAGGGCCTGATTATTGGATAGGCTAACTATTCGTGGCATTCACCCCGCCCCTTTAGGGGACCTACAAATGGCTAAAATTGTAATTTTTGTATACAAAGGGACCCCACAAAAGCATTTGGCCTTGGACCCCTGCCCCCTATATTTTAATCAGGCCCTCTTGCAGATCCTAACACTGGTGTGCTAAAATGCTTTTAGCTAACGGAGTGTAGACTGCTTCTATATGAGGTTTTTGACCTGCAATTTGGTTATGGGTATTCCATACTGACAAACCCAAAATAAGGGTGAAATCAGGGCCATATACAGGGGGGGGTCTTAGGGTTCACCCCCCCCCCCCCTTCGGAAAAGTTCAGTTTGACATTTAAATGTTCGTTTATATTTAAAAATTCCCAAAAAATATTGTTCCAAAACTGAAATGTCTTTCATATGTATATATATTGCATAAAACACTTTTATAATAGATAACCCAACGACTTGAACATTAGCACAAATAGCGCGAAGCTCCGCATGAAAGTTTTAAACCCTCCCCGAAATTATTTTCTAGTTACGGATCTGGGTGAAACTGCTGCCTCTTGCTGCCGTAACTGAACTGTTCTGTATTTGCTTGCTGATGTAATAGTTATCCCCAGTTATTATTTGGTTCAATTTGCATAACTTTTTGCTTCTCTAGGTATAAGAACAAGAATCTTTTTATTTACATCATCACAGTTAACTTCTTTGATTGATTTGACATCATTGAATGGTTCATTTGAGGAGAGGACACAATTTTGGTAGTGCTGGAAGATCTTTTTCTAAAAATTCAGTTCCAGTATCCCTTCCAACACTAAGAAAGCGATCAATTCAATTGTAATCTTTTACAATTGCCCAACTGCATTGACATATACCACATATTCTCACATTGATTATTGGTAATCTATATATATAAAAATGGAGTTTGGTAAATTTGTTCCCTAAGATCTCAGAAACTACCAGGCAGATTTGGTTGAAACTTTCACCGTTTGTTCAGTTTGGTATTGGGAAGGTTTATAGACTAGTTCGAAAAAAATCCGATTGATAGTTCCTTTTTTATTCTAATTTGTCCAAATTTTCGCACAAATGCCCCAATATGGGGGTAGAAAAAAACGGGCACATATTAACATTATGTGTCTATCGAAAGCGCTAATTTTTCTGCTGAAGATAGCATCTGTTCAAAGTTTCTAAGTAGTATAAAAAACGAGTAATGAGCTTTTTTGTTCCCTGTTCGAAGGCTTTCATCAATCCAATTCATTATTTAGTGTATCATCTCAACTCCCAGTCGATAGCTAGAATTGTTGTATTGTTGAATATTTTTTTGTTTCGTCTGACTTTTTGAGGCTTTTCTCAAGTCAAATCTTAAAGTAACGTTTTTCCACAAGATTGGCTAAAAATTAATAGATTTGGCTAAACATTTTCCATTTAAATGAAACTTAAATGTAATTAATGGTTTTTTTATTATTATTTATGCCGATTGGACACTTACTCACTATCCGATCAATCAGCAGAAATATCGCGAAAATTTTTGCAGAAAGCTTCAGTAGCTGATGCATTTGGTAGTTTTTCCAACTGTCGCTGTTTTTGAAGCCAAAGGCTAGGTAATAATGTTTCTCAGCTTACAGCATTAAACAAAATATCGCCAATCGAAGAATCTTTTTTAAAAACTTTTTTTACTGTGTAAAATAATCCAGCAACTAAATAAGGCAAATCCATAAAGAGCAAAATAACTTCCATAAATTTTTATTTTTGCACAATTTCAAACAATCGCCAAATTTTCCTACTTATTTTGGAAACATTTCGGTTGAAACCGTGTAGCGCCATTTTATTTTGACCAAAAGTATCTCTGCATCTGGCGACAATATTTGTATAATAAAAATTAGTAAGAGGGGGGAGTATTATCGAAGGTGTCCCAAAATGATTCTCGCAAATTTGGTAACATTTTAAACCGCACCAAGTGCCCACAATAATTGAAATTTCCCAAAAAAAACTAAAGCAAGTGTAAGGGGAACACGGGCGGCTACATTTTTTAAAACAGTTCGTACATCAATAGCCATACAGAGAAGGTTTTAGATGTAAAAAAAGTACTAACAGATAAATCTTTTTAAACATGTAAAGTTTAATTTCATATTTCAGAAATTCTTCAAATTTGTATACGCTTAAACGTCGTGCTTTCGTTTCTAAATGAATACTATTTTGTTCTTTATACTTACTGCTATTTTAGTTTAATGAGTAAGGAAGAAGCTCGATTTTTAATCACGTCAAAAAGGTTTGTTTTAAATTCTTTCGCTTAAAACAGAAAACAAGGGCAAGTAACGATTGTTTCTCATAACTATTACAGACCCAGGCAACGCCGGGTATTTTTGCTAGTTAATCATAAAACGATACATTTAAAAAAATCAAAGTTTAGCTCAAGCTAATTGAAGAGTTTCTTGCAAGCAATGGTTCGCTAATATTCACTAAAATGAGGTTTAATATATGAATGTTATTCACGTAAACAGTTTTGGTTTATTTCACCTACAGAAAGTCAAATGCAAAATGGAAATTAAGCAATGCAAGTGCATTTAAAGTTAAACAAATAAAAGAGGTTTACCTGCCCTCTGAGTTCATGCAGTAAAGTCTGACTTTGGGACATCGTCTGAATTTCTTGGTTCTGAGATGCCACTTGCTCCTGTAGGTTCTGAAGCTGCTCAATTGATTCTGAATTAAATTGTGTATTCTTCAATTCTTCTAGATCATCAATACCAATAACATTCTTTTCTTGTTTAGCAAGAGACTCAAATATGTTTGATAATTTCTGTAAATGTATAAAGACTTAATAGTTATTAATAAACTATTTCGTGAAAGAAAAAGTTTCACGATTTGGGGCTTTTCCAAAGAAGACATAGAAGAATTTCAAGGGGGTCACATGTAAATATTTTTGACATTATTACTGTTTTTGAAGTTTTTATCCATATTCCTAAAAAATGTGTTAAAACATAGCACCCCGGCAACCCTGGCGGTGTGTGGGAGACGCTCTGAAAAAATAACACATTGAAAATTTTTTAAAAAATATGGAAGAGGAAGGAGGGGGAACTTATAAATCTTGTGCGAGGAGGGGGGGGGGGGCACACTAAGTCTATGTATGCTACAGTATCAAACGCAAACAGTGGTAATCATCTTCCTGATGTTACAACATGCCATTGCCTGGTATAACATGCTTACCTCATTTAGATCCTAGATTACGTTTAACCTCTTTATATTTAGTTCTTTGATTTCATGTGTTCTAATAAGAATATGTTTAAAATAAAGTTATGTGTAGTACTATTTAATTTTGTTTACAAAATAATCTGTATCTTAATTTAATAACCAGTTTCAGCTATTCCAACTGGCTTCAATTTCAAATTTTGTTTGTACTCTAGTATTGTTCAAATATGATGGTCTGATGGGGGAGGGGAAGGGGAGTAGAGCCTGACAGATTGAGAATCCATTGTTCATTTTATTGCAATATTTTTTTATGTTCAATTGTTTAGTTATGTTCAATTCTGCTCCCTCCATTTCCAAGTCTTCTTCGAGTATTTTAACTATTAAATTAATATTAATGAAAAATATAATTAACTTTCAATGGTCTGTTTTGATTTGAATCTCGGCTGAATTAATATAAAAAAAATTGTTCTTTGGTACATCTTTAAAATCCAGCCAATTTTCCAGTTTTTATTTCTGTTCTGGCTAAAATACCATTTTGTCAGCTAAGTGACTAACCCTAAACTGTAGAACTTTGGAGGAGAAATCATAGCATCCAAATATTGATTTTATGTGATCTGGGTATCACTTTATGTCAAAAACAAAAGACATATAAATTATTTTTTAAACCCCTTTTTTTAGTAAATTGATACATTATGTTGAGATATGCAATAATTACTTCTATTCAAATATATAAAATTAAAAGTGAAAGTTTTAAAATTCCTGGTTTAACATGCAAATACGCATAAAAATGTCACATCTGTAACAATGAAGTGAGCAATATAAATAGATATAAATACGATGGACTAACCAGTTTTAATTCATTCTCAGTTCTTGTTTTCACATCAAGTTGTTTTTCTAATTCTTCTATGACTTCTCTCAAGTCACGAATTTTGTCAACTGACTGTCTCAGCTCTTTCTCAAGCTCATCCTTCTTCGCCATGGTGTTCTTGTGGTCTTCGATTCTAGATCTTAACAGCTGCTCTAAAGACTCAATCTAAAATTTGAATAGAAAATCTCAAAAGATATAAACAAAATCAGAATTTTAAAGAGTAGAAATGCAGGGGTAAAACCCTTAGGAAAGTCAAAAATACTGATTTTACTGACCAAATTTTTAGAATACTGGCAAACTTTAGAATAGTTAACAATTTTACACTTTGAAAAATGGATGCTTTTTTTATTCGTAATGTAGGCTAATGCCTAGTTTGTAAAATAGAGATGTTGTGTCGTTCATGAATGAACGGGTCAAAAAGAACGAATCCTTAAAATGAACAGATCTGTTCGTTCACTAAAAAAATGATCGGCCATTCTTTTGAACAGGGAGCAGTTTTGAACATCGCATTGATGCACTTGTGATAAAATCGCTTTTTTTTAAAAAATTACATTCATCTTCAAATCTTTAACTCTTAATCAATCTCAATTTTCTTTTTTTCAGTGCAGTAAAATATATTCATCTTGAATCTTTTTACTTTCTGCTTTATTCATCATTTTTATTTAACCATTGCAGTTCATTTGCAATTTTCAAATTAATCCTTTAATAATGTTTTGGGTAACTTGTTTAGTAGACAAACAAAATGTTTGAATTTTCCACTTCCTGTCCCATGCACCTGCTAAAATCCTTCTCACGCTTTCTGTCGCCAAAATTATTTCTAAAAACACCTATTATCACTTTTCCAGGGATAGGAGTTGTCCTAAAATTCCTAAAATTTCAAATTTGGTCCTAAAACTCCTAAAAATTTGAGTTTTGTCCTAAAATTCCTAAAATTTTCATTATTTTATTCCATACTTGTGCAGAAAAGAAAGTTTAACTTAAAAATGAAACTTTTCATGATGATCTGCCTATATTTAAGGGTAAAATAAACTTGGTATACTCTAAGAAATTTTCTCTAAAAAATACAGTTAGCCAAAACATATGCTCAATATAAAGCTGTTTGTTATATCTATACTTTATAACTTTTGCATTCATTCCTGGTCTGCGAAAAAGATATAAAAATAAAATTATTAAGAAAATAAAAATAGCTGTGCAGCAGGTGCTGCAGAAGAACAGATGGGAGAGGGGAATAGCATCTGATATTTTTGATATTTTCCCCCTTGAAAGAAATGAAATATATGCAAACCATGGGGCAAAATAATCCCTCATTCTCTCAATTTGCAGTTCTGTGGTACAAGGGGAGGGGGTGAAATGTATAATAGTTTATCAAAGTAAAATAAACGCAATATGTTGAGTTAGAAACAAAAACACTTGGTTAAAAAAAACCCGATACATTTCTTGTTACTTTTTTCTATTTATACGTGGTCTATTGGCTATTGGTAATACTATATGTATATATACAGTGCTGTAGCTGGAAAAAATTAATAACTTAATTTTTTGACATGCTGAAATGGAACCTGAGACTTTTGGAACGGAAAACATAGCTTACCATTCGCAACTGAGAAATATCTTACAAAATGAACTATAATTGCATATTTTCTTATCTTACTTTTAGATGGCTTAGGTTATTTTTCCTTCAAAGAATATACTGATATAATGAAACATTTCGGATGTACATGAGTATGTCGTGCAGAGAGATCACCTGCAACTTTTTTGAATGAATGAAGTCGTTCAAATGGACGAGTTGAATGAACAGATCAAAAAAATGAATGAACCTCTAATGAACGGATCATGAAAAAGAACGACATTGCTCACTTCTGATGCAAAATAAGCCTACTCTGGTAAAAATTTGATCAAAAGTGGTAAAGTTATAGGTTTCATTTATAAAACTACTACATGATAATAAGTATGACAAACTGTTTTGACAACTCAGAAAAGCACATTGCCTTAAAAGATCTTGCAATTGTTCAAAATGTTAAATTATTGTGGAAAGTTTTTCATTATCAAACACCTTAATTTTATCTTAACCATTGAACCTAAAAACCACCGAAAAATAACTTTTGAAATCAGGAAATAGAAAAGAGAAAAAAATCTATTAATTGTACATTCAGCCCTGTTCTGCTTTCAATTCGAAAAAATAAATAAACTAACAAAAACATAAAAAATTTGTGTGCATAAATAAGTCATATGTTTCACGATTTAAAAAAAATTTCTGAATATGTGTTTAAAAAAAATGTAGAAAAGGGATAGAAACTTTCCAGCCCAAATGAAAATGTAATAAATTTTGAGTAAAATCAAGCACAGCACATGTTCAGAAGATTGTTTTAGTTGGTTCCTAAGAAGCAAATACATTTGTGTAGAAACTAATATCACAATATATGTGTTCTTACTATAAAAGTTAGACATTTTAATGAGGCCTTTTTTTTTTTTTTTTGGCTTTCTTGAGTTGGTACAAAAAATATAGTGTTGCATATACCTTGCTTTTATGTTAGCCCTTGTTAAATTTAGCACAAAACAGAGAAACATTTTTAGAGATATTTTGAATGTTGATAAATCACACATTAGTTAGAATGTAATGCCTACCTTGTATAAATTTAAACATATAACACCCACTTCTATGATCTTATGCAGAGATAATTTTTCATATTAACAGAAGCTATACAGTAAACTCCCGATTATCCGCGGAATTGGGTGGCACAAGTGCCACGGATAATAAAAATCGCGGATAACCGCAAAAAGACTAAAATGGGGGACAAATCAGGTAAAAATTGTCCTATCTCAAATTCTTAACTGTATTGATGCATAACAATTTCTGCAAACAGTGAAAATATATATAGAGTACAGTACAAATGTTTTGTATTTTTGCACAACCGAACTTAACATCAATAACAAACAAGTGTATGAACGATGAAGAACGCACAAAAATAATAATAATACTAATAATAATAAAATTAAATCAAATCAATCAAGCAAGCAAAAACAACTGAGTGTAAATTTACAATTTTTCAAAAAAAAAAAAAGAAAGAGCCACTGGTATCTGCTTTTTACTGCGAAAATACATGTTCGTGATTGTTGATTGATTTGCGGATAATCCGCCCGTGGATAATCGGGAGTCTACTGTAGTTTATAAAATGTAACATATTTATTTATTATACAAGCTATGAATGATAGATATTTCTCTAGCATGTTTTCCTGTTGCTGCACAAAATCATTCTGATTCCTTTATCAAATTACACGACTTCTCCTCATTATAAAGCTTATCGTGCTGGTTAATGACAAAAAATAGACCTGTGATTTTCCTACATTTTATTACATATTACTTCAATGAATAGCGTGTGACAATGAAGATACGTTGGCTTGATAAGATAGAGCATCATGCTTATAATAAGAAGGGTATGAGTTTGAATCCAGGCTGAAAAATATAGTTTTAATGTTTTTCTTTTCTTCAGCAGACTTCTAATCCAAGTTTCAATGAAAATCTTTCACCGATCCGTGATTTTCCACTTTTTGTATTTTTTTTTCATTTCACGGCCGCTGAATGTTTTCAAGCGATCGATCGCGATTGCATTCTTCTCGTCAGGATTTTTGCTGACCCGCGTGTTCTTTCTAAGGTAGAAAGAAGAAAGAAACTTTGTTTCGGTGGGTGGGGAGGGAAAAAGACTCAAGAAGGACATAGAAAGCGTCAGCGTTTATGCATTTTGAAATCCGATTGCATCCATTTCCATAACACTCGCTTATTTTTGTCTATTATGCCATCCTATCATTTATAAACCTTTATAACTTTTTGTAGACTATTATTTTCAACCCTTCTTGTATGTATTTTACTTTTTGCTGAAGACTTGTACGCGCATTGTTTTGCCACGCCCATTTTACAGGCACTTTCTAGCGATTAATCACGTAAATACCCTCTCACCTCCCTTCTGCTCCAACCTTCCCATCAGGATTCTTGCTGAGGCACACGTTCTTTCTTGAGTAGAAGAAGTAAGGAATTTTTCACTGTTGGCGAAGAGGGTGAAATAGGAGTCAAGAGGGAAATGCTGAAGAGTGATAGTGGGTGCAATCTTTGAAATCCAATTGCATCCGCTTCTGTAACACTCTCTCATTTTTATCTGCTATGTTATTCTGCTGCTTAGACATTAATACCTTTTTGAAGACTGATATTTTCAACCCTTCTTATACTTTTTTTTTATGAAGACTGCCACGGCCGTTCAAAAGTGTTTATCCTATTCCATCCGAGTTAATTTAAGCCAACATCATTCTTCAAATCTAGTTTTAATGCTTATCACGCTTACCAAAGATATAACTTTTGAAGATCTTAATAAATTCAAATTTATTTTAATTATACTGTACTATTTTATTATGACAAACATGTAAAATATAGGAAATTAAAAATGCTTATATTCTCAAATCATGACATAGTGTTTAAAACTTTATCAATTTAAAAATATTTATTTTTAATGTTTGTGCTTAAAATGACCATCAAAGCTCAAAAAGTTTCAGATTGGGTTTAGCTTTTTAATGATTTTTATAGAATGTACGCAGCTGTTCCACAAAATTTCAAAATGCTCCTCAAATTGTTTCTCCAAGGTTAGCCACACTGATAACGTCATTTCGTAATTATAGTGTCCAATGATTCAGCTTGGATAAAGTGTTTAATTATATAGAAGTTTTACAGCGTTAGATGCCACATTATAAAGTTTTAATTTCACCAGATTTGTGGGCTATGGGAAATTGAAAGTGGTAGATGAAATTCATATATCTGTTAAAATCTTAAATAAATGCAAGCTTATTTTATTTATTCATTTGTTAGCATTTCTACCTAGTGTAGGAAAAACAAAAAAATTTATCTATTAATATTTAAAAGACAGTATAGTATCAATATAATTTCGCATAATGTAAAATATACATATATATATATATTCAAATTTTAAGTCTCGCAATTTTTCTTTTTTTTTTTTACTTTGGGCTGTTTTCATCTCTGGATAAATGATGTGTTCAGATTAATGTAACAAAGGAGGAGAATCTTAAGGATGCTTATGAAAAAGAAGTGTTATACAGGTTTAAAAAGACATTTTTTGATTATCACAAGGTCAAGAAGAAAGTGCCAATTTTACTAGCCAATAGTAATCTAGATTTTGCACAATAAAGTAATCATAGCTTTTCAAAAAAAGTTGGGCCTGCTTGTTTTCTGAAACATTTTTCCAGTCAAGTTTTATAACTACTGCAGTCCCTACATGGTGGCCTAGTTTATTAATCTAAGCAATAGATGAAAGTTTCAAGTTTCGCTTTTTCCTTGACCACAAAGCTTGTTAGTTCAACCAGTACTGAGAGAATTTTCTTAATTTTAAATGGTGATAATATTGCAAATAAATTTTACTTTGGTTAACATTTAATTATTTGCCCTGAGCATTATCTATTGTACGCTAATAATTACTTGAATGCTATTTTCTGAGTTTCTATCAGTTTTTGCCACAATGTGACATTAGTTCACCCTGTTTCTACCAGTGGTTTTTAACACCTTGGCAGGAACCTGCCAACTCTAGCTTGAAAAGAAGATATTTTTCTTTGCTTAAAATAATTGTCACAATGTCCAACTTACCTCTTTAGTCATTTGAGCTTCATTGCTTTGAATTCTTTCTTTTTCTCTGAGAAATTCCTGCAGTTTACTAATTTCTTTCAAACATTCTTCACGCTCTTGTTCCCTTTCTACAGCTTGCTCCTAAATCACAATTTTTGCTTCATTAAATAAGCAAAAGTTTTGAAATAGAAAATTTATAGATTTTTAAATTAAATACAAAATATAGAAATATTTGAGAAGTAGAAAACAAAACTCATTATGTTGGTTGTTGTTGTGTCTCACAACTGTAGTGGTTATTGGGAGGGGGGGGGCATTGTTGAAGTTTTTTAAATTTCAGATTGAACTCTCCTATATCATTAGAAAAACTTTACTGACTATAAAAATTGCCTTTTTTTTCTGTGTGCATGCCATTATATTAGGTGAATAGAGAATTCAGCATCTCATTTTTATCTCCAACTTCAGAGATACATTGACAAGTTGCCAAAAGGTGGAGCACAAGACCCCACAGATTCTGCGTATGAAGTTCTAACCTTCTACAACAGGCGTCCTCACCTATGCCCATGGGCACCATGGCACACACTTATGTATGCCCACCCACCGTTGTATGACAACAATAAAAATATTTCAGTTACGAAGTAACAGCCAATGAAATGCAATAAAAACTCATATTGACTCTAAGATTCAAATTTTTAGTTCAAAAAATTTATACTTAAAAGGTTTTGTCTTAAATATTGATTAATTATTTATTTTACACAAAAATATTACCATCAATAATTTTTATAGGTTTAATTATACTGCCGAATTATGAACTCATATTTAAAAAAAAAGTGTTGCCCGCGATCCGGCCGGTATTCTAGAATGTGCTCTTGGGTGAAAAAAGGTCGGGGACCCCTGTTCTACATCACTCTCCGAGGGCCAGCTGTTCCTATCACACAGTGATTTTACCAGGTTAGGACTTGGAGCTATGCAATATATTCATATACAAATGAACTTACAGATGTCACAGAATACTCATACTATTTAACTCAGTGGTGGTAAAAGTGAATAGTTCCGTTGCCCATATGCATTTGCATATGGGTCAAAAGCTGTTCAGCATTCATTTATGGGTGGGCATAATAGAAAAATTTTGATGCAATTTTAGTGAATTTGACAATGAAACATTTGATAATGAATTTTTTTTTTTTTTTTTTTAGAATTACACCTTAATATTTACAATAATAATTTTTTGTTATAAAATAAGTAGGTGTTTTTCCAATAAAAAAATATGCATAAAATTATGTGTCACCCCAAGGTTAATTTCAAAGACATCAAATGCTTTTAAGTTCCAGATATAATTTCAGGTTTCCAGATTATTTATTTATTTTTTCCCTTTGTTCAAAATTTTACTGTTTTACTGTACCCTCCATCATTTTCCTAAATTCCTTCAAATTGCAAAAATCCTCGTTTTTAGGGAATTTCCTGATTGCTGGTAAAGATTCAGGAGAGTTATAGTTAGTTAAAGAGCTTGAGATAAAACATCAAAATCTAGCAGTTTCTTGAGTGAATCAGAAGAATTGGTAGCTAAAACTACAAAAACAGCCAATAAATAAATAAATAAATATATATATATATATATATATATATATATATATATATATATATATATATATATATATATATATATATATATATAAATACGATAACATCCAGCCCTTGGTATTCATTTGAGTTTTAACTTCTAGAATTCAAATTATGTTTTTTCAAATCGAGAATAAAACTCAACACGTTGGGATTCTTGTTTCTACAAATGGAATGGAAATGGAGAAGAAATTCCCACCCATCACATTATGACCGGTGATTTTCTAGGTTAGGTTATATGAGGCATGTCTATACAAAAAAGAAAGGGAAATCAGGATGTGGTAATAAAGATAATATAGCCAATTTGCACCCTTACAATAATAAGATAATATTTACACCTATACCATTATGGTATTTTTATTTCTTATCAATCTTAAATGATAGGAATCAGTCATCTGAGAATTTTATATTAGATTAATTTTGATGCTAATATAGTTAGTTCATATAAAGTATTGAAAAAGTCACTTACATCAATAAATTTTCTATTAGACTGTAGCTGCTTCTCCATGGCCTCCATTTCTGCTTTCAAATCTCTAATTTCTTTACATTTATTTTCAACTAGATCATCTTTTTCTGCCTTCAATTCTTCTATTTCTACCTCCATTTCCTGCATGCGATCCATAAAAGATTGGCGTTCTCTACTTAAGTTCTTTTGAACTGCATGTTTTTCAGATGATAGCCTTGAGTTTTCTTGAAGAAGTTCTACAAGTATGGGATCAAAATTGAATAGTTGCAGGGGGGGGGGGGGGGGCAGAGAGCATGAATAGAAATTATAACATAGCGAGTTAATGCAAAGCTTGTTTCATGAAGAATTTCATTCCAGTTTAAGCAATACAAAACACAGACTACAACTAAATCTATGAAATATTTTTATGCTATACAATTACATTTAGCACTACACTAAATACATAAAATATCACTGACTAATGTGAACAAAAAGAGTAATCTGGCAATCTTTATCTTTATTTCAACAGTTTAGAAAGCTGCCAATCGGTTCTGCATATGCAAAAAGAACTAAAATAAGATGATACAGAATTTATATTATTACCTAAATTACTGTCACTTTATGTTTCATAAATATTATAGCATTATTGAACGGATAAAAAGGATTTAATGTCCTTGAATTTTATGTTTAGAAATTTGCTATATTTTGAATTAAAACAATAATACATTTTAAAAAGCGTAACATTCTGCTTTTTGTGAGAGAACCATGTGTCACGGTATTTGGTGATTTTTCAATTTTGTTCATTCAAAATAAGTCCAACATTTAAATTGAATATATAATTCATACACATAAGATTTATTTCTTACACATAATAAAATTGTTAGTATTTTAGCATGTTTATGCATAAAACAATTCAAATGGTACCAAATTTAAACGCCTTCCCTCCCTCAAAAGAAAAAAAAAGGATGTCTCAAAATACCTTGCACATTTTGTTGTAACACTTAGGAATATAAAAACTACACTAATCATAGTACTATGTATTTTACAGAAATAGATACAGAATTCTATAGAAGAATTTTTATCATTTGAAGTTGCTGTGTTGCTTAAAATTTCAAATTTATTGCTATTACAGTTGATTCTAATTAATTGGACTACATCAGTAAGTACTCATTTTGGTGCCAATAACTGGCTGGTCCAAACCCACAAATAGGTCCTGCATTGCAAAGCCTAACCGTGTGTGATATATAGAACACATTTTTTCATTCTGATTATAGAGAGGAACACATGTTTCATGAACTACAAACATGAAAAAAATAGCTTATAAAGTTGATTCGTTGTAAAGAAAATTTTAAGAAAATCAACACAATACTCAACAAGAGAAGCATGACACACGGTCTGTTCAATAAGTATCGGGACTGACTTGCTGTATCCTAAACAGAGCGGTAGAGGGCGTTCCGATCCGTTGGCCTTGATAAAGGGGTCCTCCACTCCTCAGGCACACTTTAATTTAGTTGCCTGCGGGCATGGAGTGGATTTTTATGACACATGATATTTTATATGGTGTTGTCGCGGCAGCATGGAACGCTATGAAATTTTGCTTTAAACTCGGGAAATCCGACCCGAGACCCTTGAGCTTATTAAATAAGCTTATGTGGATGATGCCTCATGCCTCACAAGAGTTTTTAAGTGGCACAAAATATTTAAGGAAGGCTGGGAGCTCGTCGAAGACGATCACCGACTGCTCAAACTGCTCAAGGTGGTCAAAGTGAAAGCAATTTTGGACTTAGGCAGGCATTTAACCATCACACATATTAATGAGTAGACAAATCTTTCAGTCAGAACCATCCACATTATTATAACAGAAGATCTTGCGATGAGGAAAGTGTGCGCAAATCTGGTGGCGAAAGTCTTGAGTGAGGAACAAAACTGTCACAGGTGGAAATTTTGGATAGCATAGGCTTGAGGCCTCCACAGCCTAGACATGGTTTCACTGGACTTTTTCTTGTTTCCGCAAATGAAAAGGGAGCTCAAAGGACATTGGTTCGAATCCATCAAGACGGCTAGTGAGGTGACGACAAAGGTTCTCAAAAGCATTCGGGAAACCGACTTCTAGCAGGCTTTTGACGAGCGGCAGACGTGCCAAACTTCATATATCAATGCAGGAGGAATGTATTTTGAAGATTAATAAGCAATTGTAATCATACCTGAAATAAATTTGTATTTTTGAAACCAATCCTGATACTTATTGAACAGACCCTGTACACTTTTAAAAACATCCTACTAAACCTCAGTCAACTTATCCAATATTAATTATTGCATTCTTTTGACACGTTGCACCTGAACCAACTTGCTAAATATATAGAGTAGCAATGGGAATGACGCCACTTCCCTTCTGTATCAAGTAATATAACAAAGTTAATGCATCTTATGTAGTCACTTGCTACGGTAAATTAGAAGCATCACATTGCTTTCCTGATTGTGTAATGCATTTCAACACAATTCGGAGGAATAACTGCTATGTCACAAGAAAGTTAAATGATGCTTGCCAAAGAATGCAACATGTTTGTAATGTAAGAAGCTGTCCCATGTAGCAGAATAATACAGCCCAGTTTGGTTGCCAATGTAGATGTCACCTACTGGATAATTGTTTAGAAAGGTGGGCAATTTTATAGATTTTCATTTTTCAGCACCATTAGCCACCATGTGTTTTCTTGAATTTTATGTCATGTCACATTTCTTTCAAGAATACTAATAGTCTACAGTTTTGAAATTATTGAGGCAGTTTTCCAGCGAGTTCTGTTTTGCACTTTAACATTAGGTCACTTACTTGCATACCTTTTTCCAATAATACAAAAGCAAACCATTCCTTAAGGTATATTCAGTAAATTACCGCCCATTAGCCAGGGCTAAGGCAGAAATATGTGAAATACACTGCCAGTTCAGTCATTTCCAGCCGAGGACTGCAGTTTCGTACTTATTAGCACTCATCAGCCCGGCATAGGAAAGTGACTGAACTAGAGATGGAAAACCTCTTAAGGAAGCCAAGAGTGCGAAACAAACTGGTAGCTAACATAGAATTAGCAGACCAGATGATGTATTTCACGTATTCGTTAAGGGTTACATTAATATGTTGACTCATGCCTTCACATTGTTTTTGGAAAGTTAATCATCATTCTACACATTGTGCTCATTTTCCTCACGTACTAATAACTAAAATTACTACAAAAAAAGCTACAAATTAGTTCTAAAAGGTACGCAACAATCATGGGCAGAGTTGGAGGGGGGGGGGGATAAGGAGGCTAAATCACCTTGACAATTCATTAGCCCTGCTCAAAGAAAAAGTACAAATGTGTTTTCTTTCTACACATACTTATTTTTGTTCTTCAAAAAATAAAACTCTCCTAACAATTAAAAATTTGCACAGCATTGAACACTCTTTGAAGCTTTTCCTTTTATCTCATGACCTCTTAATTTTGTTCAGTGTTGTTACAGTGGTGGATCTAGGTGCTTGTGTCCCGTGCAACAACTTCTGAGGGTGACAAATTGGCAAGATTTCATTAACCCGGGAGGATGGGCAGGGGGGGGGGAGTCATTTTATGACCCCAAGTCTTCTGCAAGTAGTAATTGCCAAAAAACTAGCCACCATTTCATTCTTTTCATATCAGTAGCTAAGTTTGGTCTACCCATCTACCTTTTGCTAGCAGTTTGAATGGATTTGGGACCTATGCTCCACTAAAATACGTTTTGTTAGTTACTGGGGTCATAAAATGACCCGCTTGTCCCGCCGTTTGTTTCACAGACCAACTGTTTCGGATGGCCAATACGGTTACTTTATTTATATCCCATCAATATTGAAGTCATTTCATGTAAATAGTAATGCCAATACAATACAAGAAAGAACCTTCGAACACTTTTAGCCGAAATTGAACGAAATAATTGTTTCATCAATGAAGAATATGGAGTTAAATATTTTTTAGAAGATAAATTCTTAGATCATGAAAATTTCAGCGAAAATAATACAGAGTTGAAAAAGGATGGAAATACTTTAAATTAAATGAATAACTGTGATTTTTTTATTGCAAAATATGATGTAAAGTAGAGTAAAGTTAGATCAGATTGCCTTGAATGCAGCAATTTTTTTCTTTTCTTTAGTCTTAATAAAAATCAAAACATTTTTATCATTAATTCTACAAGTTTCTGCATCAAAAATACCAATTACAGCCAGCGTTAGAAACTACTGCTGGTCCTCTGGTCCCAGACCAGTGAAACTTGCCTCGGACCACTATAAAAAATAATCAATGGTCTGTGGGACCACCAACCGCTGGCTATTTCTGATCACAATTGGCTAGAAAAAATTCAAAATCATTAGTCTAGCCGATGTTTGGTTATTTATTATGCCATTTTTTTGGTAGTCAATTTTAAGGGTTGCTTAATAATGAAATTCGTTTTCAAACTGTACACTTCACTGTTTAAGACAAAAGATTTAAATGTTTTATTGCCAAACTGTACCAAACAAAATATTTTAAATTTTGAAACATTAAGTTTATTCAAAAATTCTCATCAGTAGAAGAATGTTTTACTCTTTGCTTATTTGTTTTGCATTTTTAGTTCACCATTTTGAACTTAATTCATAATACAGTAGCTATGCACTTTCAAGTATCTATACTTATGTCTATATTAATAGTCACAATTTATAGTGTTTTGTTTAATGCTAAATACATTAGTTGAAAATGAAAGTTATATTTAACTTAATAAATGTAATCATAATGTGCAAATAACTTCAGGTGCAAACATATTACTGCCAAATTTAAAATGCACCAGTGATGTTGTCTGGGGACCAGTACACATTCATGTTGACTGGTCCAAAGGACCAGTAGGAATTTTTACTGATTTCTTAAGCTGACAGCATTATAGTTGTTATAAATTTTGTAAATTTCACAAAAAGCGTTATTATCCGCTATGTGTTTGAACTTGATTCATAGAATAAGCGTAGAAATCCTTTCATTATAAATGCAATATAAAGTGCATTTCTAAATCGCACTTCATCTAAAATTTAATTTTAATGTCAAAAATTATAAGACGTTAGGGTTTTGACGATAAATAAGTCGAAAAATGATGCTTTTATTAGCGTATGACTGGGTTTTGATCTGGGTAATTCAATATGACCCCTGCGCATCTTAAGTTTGCCCATGAAGTGCGCATTCTCCCAAGTTAAAAGACCAAAAGGATCTAAATTACCTATTTAGCAGGTCTGTCAATTCAAATTTTTCCTGGGGGGGGGATGTACACTAGGATAGAATTTCTCAAGTGGTGTCCGTAGGCCCCTGGGAAACCTCAAGCTCAAAAAGGGGGGGGGGTCACAGTGTTAGCCTGATGCAAAGTACAGAAAGAGTGAGAAGAAGAAAAAAAGCTTTTCTGTTTATGTGCACATTCCAAACCTGTACATTAGGGTGGTAGTTCACAAACCTGTGGGGGATTTTTTTGCCCTAGGGGGGGGGGGGAACCACAGTTTTTTTTTTTTTTTTTTTTTTTTTGCCCCACAGAAAAGACAGGATGCACTCTATTTATTTTACACTTATCTATCCTAACATACCGGCAAAATTACAAACTCTTACTCATACGAAAAGATAATGCTCAAATTTTGAGTATTTTTTAGGTTTTTATACAGGAATTTGCAAAAAGTTTATAACTAAAGCCAAAATATTTAAACACATTTAACGTTATTTAGTCACTTAGAATATTTTATAACTGAATTTACAGTTTCAGCTTTTTTTTTGTCAGAGAGAATTTGAACATCCACTGCTTTGTTGCGGCAGCAGGGTCTTAATTATATCTTTTTGATTTTCTTCAACAACTTGTAAAAGAAACTGCTTTGCTCTCAATGTTTCAAAAAGCTCTGTTAAATTCTTGAATCAGCTGAACATTCTCTTAGCAGTGTCATTCATCATTCTTTACATATTTTACTTATTTCTAGACCAGTAACATAGTTGATACTATATTTGCATTCATTGGGAGGTTGAATTTAGTTCTGAAACCAGTAAGAAGTTTTTCATTTAATAATGAGAGAACAAACTCAGGTACAACAATTTGTACAGTTTTTTGTTTTTAAGTTGTCTTTTGCATAGCAAGGCATTAATAAAAACTCCACTAGCTGCTAAATCTCTTGGGAGTACTTGAACTTAAAAACCTTAAATAAAATATTTGAAATAGGAACTTCAAACTTAGATGCAAAAAAAAAAAAACCCTCAAATATTCAATATAAGGAAAATGCTCAATTGAGGTAGTGAGAAGCAAAGGGATGCAAGTGGCAAAATTAAAAATTTGGAGATAACTAGTACAAATAGTAGGTGAACCTCTCCTCTGTCGTGGAGCAAGAGATTGTACTAGTAGCCCTGGTAGTTGATGCTATACAGCATGATTTAGAAAAAAAAAATCAATGAAAGTCTACCTAGGATCTGATCTTTAAACGTGTTTTACTCGAAACTTAAAATAGTTCACTTGCATCCCTTTGCTTCTCACTGCCTCAACTGTTTTTGCAAAATCTACAAGGTTAGTTAGCATCATCATTTAATAATTTTAACTATGCTAGAACTCTTACATTTCAAATCTAAATCCCTGTAATAATTTATGTTCTACAGCTAGAAGTCTGAAAACAAATCCAAGCTAATTCATCAGAAATATACCACAAGTGATTTTCTAAAATTTCCCTTGTTGCTTTTTGAATTTTCAGATCGACTATTTCATATCTTTTAAGGTTTTTCCAAAGTTCTGGTATTCTGAGTTTTAGTAGCTAGTAGAGCTTCTATTAATGTCTTGCTGTAGGAAAACAAACTGAACTGCAGCCTACTTAGAAGTTCAATTTTGAAAACTTACTACAGAGTAGCCCCCTAAGTAACATCAACAAACATCCTCTGAAATTTTATTTTTGGAACCTCAATTTCAAAAAAAAAAAAAACCCAGGAAGACAGAGCGATTCTATGAACACCGTTTAAAGTTAGCCTATCCTTAAATTCTCCCGAGGGCAGCTAAGCACAACCACTGATGTCATTAATACTGTTGTTCACAAGGACACAAACTTCCACATGAAAAATAAAGTGTTGTAAGTATGTGGTTAAAGTATTGTAAATTTTTAAAACGCCATACTTTTAAGAAGATTCACTTGTAGTATTGGTGGGTGGATAAAGAAAATTTTTATGCTTGAGCTGGGCCCGTAAACTACTTTTTCTGTACGGAAACTTTAAGGCTAGTTCACCCCTAATGAAATAAGTTGATTCTGTATAATTAACACAATGCAAATTACATTAAACTAATATGTTATGCAAAAAGATAACTAGAAAAACAAACCTGTTTTGTCATGCACACAGATCTCAGATGAACCCAACATTTTATCATTTCCAGCTGAATTACGCCCGAAAACAAAACATAGAAAAGAAAAATAGAAAGCAAATGTAAGAACATAAAAAAATGCCTCAAGTAAGGAATGTGCGAGCTTTTAAATCCTAATGTTATGTACAGCCAGTTTAGAACCACCACCATAAGCATAACAAATGAGCAACAAAAGTGTTAACATCATTAAATCAGTTCATTTAATGAAAAAAAATGTCTACCTCAAAAATGAACTAAAAAAAAAGACTAATAATAAATAAATAAATCAAAAGAGTTAGAAAATTAATATTTTCATTTATTTTCTCTTTTTTTTTTTTTTGCCAAATGATTTCAAAAAACTCTTTTAGTAATTTGAAAATCTTGGTAACTATTCACAAATAAAATGTACTGGTGCAAATAAAGGCAATTTAAGCATGTTTAATTATATCTTCTTTAGACAACAGCTATGAAAAAAAATAATAATAATCACAATGTAATTGAGTTTAGTAAATAGGCTAGTAATTTTCAAGATTGAAATGTTTCGACTAACTAGAATAAAGAAAACTTGCATTATCTTCACCAACTTAATATTACTGAATTAGGTAAAAATTGATTTCAATCTATTTAGTTTCTGAATGATTAATACATTCCTTTTTTATTTATTTATTTATTTTTATTATTATTTATTATTTTTTTATCAAATGCCTTACCTAAAATCAAAAGGATAATTTTTTTTTCATAATCAAAATAATTTTAATTTGACAATTTTGAACTTCAGTAAGTTACTGCCCAATTAGCCAGGGCTAAGGCAGAAATACATGAAATACACCGCTAACTCAGTCATTCCAGCCGAGGACTGCAGTTTCGTGCTTATTAGCACTCATCAGCCCGGCTTAGGAAGTGACTGAGCTGGAGAACCATTTAAGGAAGCCTATAGTGCCAAACAAACTGGTAGCTAGTATAGAATTAGCTCTGACCAGACGAGTGACCGAAGCAATGGTTCAACTCCAGCTTGAACTCCACCTCCAGCTCAGTCACTTCCTAAGCCGGGCTGATGAGTGCTAATAAGCACGAAACTGCAGTCCTTGGCTGAAATGACTGAGTTGGCGGTGTATTTCATGAATTTTGAACTTATTACTAGATTTCAATAAATTAAAGCTAAAAAAAAATGGCATGAGTCTATGAGTTAAATTTACTGCCTAGCTTTGGTTAGCTTGTAAAGATAATGTACTTTGACTACATGAAACACATCATTAGGCTAATATAGAAAATAAATAGTAAAACTAAAAAATAAGAGAAAATTAGTTGGATAGAAATTTAATAAAGCAACTAATTTAGTAAAGTTAATTGCATGCAGTATTTTGAGACAGTCATAAAGTAAGGAGAAAATCTGAATTTTTGAAAATTAAAAAACCCACATCATAGCTTCCTAAATGAAATCTATTGTTTTTCTTTTCTTTTATTTATTTTTAACTCTAATTACTTTGACAATGGAAATAAACTTTGTAGATCCTAACTATATTCCTCAAATGCATAATTATGCACTGGATATTTTGTTTAAATTGTTATTGTTTAGAATGCAAAGCTTCAAAAGTAATTTATGAAATATAATGCTAAATAGCGTAAAAGCAAATACTTCAAAGTCAATCTACTTTTATCAATAAAAAACATTTTTGCAATAATTTTAATTTCAAACGATAAGCAAAATAATGCCAATCATTAAATGCAAAGCGTTTTAACGCTTTTTTTTTTAATTGTTCAAATCAATTACTGAAATGATAATACAGTAGTTCCCCGATTTAACGAATTCATCAGGACCAAAACTTTTATACATTAAATCGGGATTATTCGCAGAGCCTGATCATTCTGATATTAGACATGGGGCACATTTCTATTTCAGGGCCCCCCTAGGGGGACTACGCTTTTTGAAGACACTGGGCATGAAATTCATTTTGTGCCCCCCTCCCTCTCTATTTCCGCTTATTCTGAAGGCTGTAAAATATTTTCATACTTGCATATTAACACAACTATGCAAAATTTGGTGGTACCTCATATCACAATATTTAAAAAGTAGAAGATATATAGTATAAGATAATTATATAAGACGTGGTTAAACTTTGTCAGTTTACGGTAAATATCAAAGTTATCCATGATATGACTTTCAATAGTAAATGCTGACTAAACTTGTTGTGGTTTTAAGATTTGTAAAGAGATCAAATTTTTAAGAGGAATTTTTATCAACAAATAAGAGATTTTTTCCTTATCTTGGAATTTGCAAAAATACCAATGACATCATTGTACTCCAGATTGATACTCCAGAGTGAAATCATTATTTATTTTTAATTAGCATGATAATTTAAGGGGATTTTGGGACCCCCCAGAAATTTTAGAGGAGGGGCCTGTGCCCCACATGCCCCTCCGGTAATCAGACTCTGGTTATTCGTAATATCGGGGTGTGAAAAAAAATTGCACTTACTTTATCTATAAGCCCTAATAAGCAATTGCGCATAAATATCCAATAGAAGAAAGCTTACACTTTCTGTTCAGTATTCCACGAATTATTGCACACTAGTTACAATTTGAAATTTTAAAGTACTGAGTAATAGATGTTTGACAATTCCCTTGATACTTGACTTGAAATAATTCTCTTGTGACTTTATGGAGAGAAGAAAATACTGTGTCATTTACAACCTGCTACATGAAGCATGAGATACATTTTTGGTTTCCAGGCCATGTAAAGCATTTGAAAAAGTAACACTTTTAATTGCAGTTTCATTATTGCATTCTGCATTAGAACCGCTATTCATTGGTTGCCCCCTCGCCCTTCGAAAATTTCAGATTCTAATAAAATTGTTTTTCTGCTTCAGACAATATGGATATGTCATTTGGAAAACAATCCAATGTTTCCTAACTCAAATTAACAAAATAAAAAAAATTTCTTTGGTTGCTCAAATGATTCGTTAATTCGGGGTTTATTATTCATTAAATAGGGGTTTCTGCTTTCATTTTAGTCGGGGAAAAATAAAAATTTGCTAAATCACCAAAATCGTTAAATAGAGGTTCGTTAAATCAGGGTCCCACTGTACAATAATTTACAGCATATTATTAGTGTTTGTATGCTTCATCATAAAAAGTAACATTATAAAAAAAAAGATTAATGAATATCTTCATGTAAGCAGGGTAGGAAATGCATGACATAACATGGATTGTTTTGTAAAAAAATAGTTGAGTTTTTTTTTTTTTTTTTTTTTTTAACTGTATCTGTACCTCAGAGCCAGACTAACGTAAGTCCAATATTTGCTGTTTTGTACGTAGAATACGAAGGTATTGTACGCAGAATCCTATTCTACATTGAGGCATTTGAAAGTAATTCAAAAAAAAAAAAAAGTGAAACCAGTGTTAAAATAGTCCCATCCTTTGCATACATCAGGCAAATGTTTTCCCTCTTTCCTGTAAAGTAGAAATTATATGACTTACGTTAGGCTGGCTCTGAGGTACAATTTTTATGAATATGTTATAAAGTGTCAAATTCAAAAACAAGACATTGACAAAATTTGATGAAGAATGAAGCAAATTTTGAAATACAGCATTATATGATCTTGATCTACATCTATACTAAATATTAAGTTGGGGAGAAAAAACCTTGATACAACTTAATAATAACGTGCATGCTTGAAACCTAAACATTTTTGCATTAGGAGAAAGAATAAATGGTTTACAATGTTTGAGAATAATAAAACAAATAATTTCATTAAATAAAAACAATACATTTAAAAAAGGAATACTAAAAAAGAAAGAGGGAAAATAGAAAAGAAGGGAAAAAAGAACTTGCTTGTATGGATGCAGAATTCAAAAAAAAAGGGGGGGAGATTCAAATCCTTTTGATCATACAGCAGTATGTGATGGTACCAAGTACTCTGATTAATTAATTTAAAAAATGATTTCAAAAATGTATATTAAATTAATTTCTTAACAGAAACAGAACACAAGTGAAAAAAAGTTTAAAATGTAGCTACACAATAATGTACAATTCCCTTTCCCTTATGTCCCTTTTGTCATGGAAAGGGTAAAAATGTGTTGTTCAGAGAATATAAAAACATTAAACCCATTTGTAATATACTTAGGCTTATCATAGAACATATCATTGTGTCCTACATCAACACAGAATAAAAAATACCTTACAGAACATCAGCTTAATTGTTTGAAACGTTCTACCATAATAAACTGAAAGATGTACAGTTTTTCCTTTTAAGAATACAGACAATGTTATGAAATAGTTGCTTGTCCATCTTCATAGAGATCAATGATCTGCTAAATGCTGCAAATAGCTTGAAATAGCTGCTTGCAGACTTTTTGTACTAATTTGTGCTTTATTTCTATTGGTTTTTCTATTTACTTATATTCCCCCACAAAGCAATTTTCATCATTTTGATTTATTTTCTAATTGAATTTTTAGAAATCTGAAAAATGCATGCAAACATGGTGCAGCTAAAAAGCAAGGCATAAAGATAACAGGAGATGAGATGTGCTAAAATAAAGAATCAATAAATACAGGTGGAAAAGAAAATGATCTTGTTTTTGAATGTAGAACAGCATGCTCATTGCTCATTTAAAGAATAATAATATACTAGAATTTTTTTTCAACATGACTTTTTTTTTTCTTTTCATTTTTTATAATTTAAAATTAGCATTAACATTTATAGCATTCACTGGTAATGAAACTTAATTTTTTGCAATTTTGTGAAACCAACTTTACACTGTACAAAATGTTGCCATTTTGTAAAGACTAATTACAAAACTCAAAATGAGCATGTGTTGGAAAGGAAGGACAAGAAGCCATGCAAAACAGTGCAACACATTGCTGGCTCGCACATACCAAATAATTAAATGAACATGTACTTAGAATAATCGAAAGGTTTCAAAATTCAAACTAAAAACAGTAAAATTTCCCCAAATATTTTAAACAGAAAGAATTTTAAGAAGAAAAATACACTCCAAACATTAACTTAAAAATATAACTATGAGAAAGAAATGTTATAAGCGAAGTGTGAATCGTGAAAAGCTTACTTTTTTCCGGATCACCAAGCCGACTAGATAATAATTCACATTGCTCTTTCAAAGCTCGAACTTCATCACATATGGCATCTTTTTCTTGCTCCACAAATGAAAGCTTGTTTCTTGTAGATGAAATTTCTCGCTTTAAATTTTCTTCCCTTTCAATTAGTTCATGATTTAAGTCTTCTAATCTTTGCTTCTCATTT
Source organism: Uloborus diversus (assembly GCF_026930045.1). Classification (NCBI taxonomy): domain Eukaryota; kingdom Metazoa; phylum Arthropoda; class Arachnida; order Araneae; family Uloboridae; genus Uloborus; species Uloborus diversus. The sequence goes on from NC_072737.1 coordinate 101,907,033, forward strand.
TCAACCTTTCGTATCATACCTAAAAGAGAAAGAGACATTTTTCTCACAGTAAATGCTGGGACACATGTTCACTCATATCAAATCACCCACTCTAAAAAAATGTATTGAAACTTTTACTTATAAAATTTTAATGCCATCTAGGTAACTATAGATAAAACATGTATAAATGTGTCAGTGTTGTCAGATTGGGGGAAATTTCCCCATTTTGGGGAAATCTGGTGCTCTCTGGGGAAATTTTGGGGAAATGAGTTTTGAGGGGAATTCTTTGGGGAAAACATTTTTCCTTGGGGAAAACCCGAGGGAAAAAACCTCGGGAAAAAAGATTTTTTTCGTACTTAAATTCGCGTCAAGAAGTGGTGGGAACATTGTTTGTGTATCAAACAGCGTTGGGTTAACTTTGCTCAACTTTATGGAATTCGCATTTCGCATTATGTGGAATATTATGCTATGGAATTCCCATTAATGTTCTGCGTGAGTAACTAGTTGATACGTGAAACAGTTAAAAATAAGTGTTCTTGGATAAATATATACAAAAATCATAGTTTAAATGTACATAGAGAAGCAGAGTAGTAAATGCGAGTAGAAAAAAATATTTGGTTACTTCTTATCTCTTGGTCAGGCGCTTGTATTTATGACTAGTGGCACTCGCACGGCTTTGCCCGTAAGAAAAAGAACAAAATCAAATTTTCAAAAAATCGTTTAAAGGTGCACAGCCCCATGCTACAAACTAATTCTTTGCCAAATTTCATGAAAATCAGCCGAACGGTCTTGGCGCTATATGCGCGATAGAGATCCTGACAGACAGAAAGAGATCCGGACAGAGAGATATCCAAACAGAGAGACTTTCAGCTTTATTATCAGTAAAGATAAAGATCAAGAAGACAAAAAAAAAAAAAAAGAGAAAATGTGAAGAAAAAAAAGTTGGGGAATTTTATAAGAAAATTTGGCTATTTGGGGGGGGGGAAATTTTTTCAAGAGACAAAAATATTAGAAGAAGTCGATTCATTTTATGAAAATATTAGTGGAAAAATAATTTTTGCATTTGGGGAATTTTGGTAGAAAACATCCCTTTTTGGGGAAAAGTTGGAAGGGAATTGGGGAAATCTGGATTTGACCATCTGGCAACACTGAAATATGTGTTTCTGTGTGTGTTTGTTTTTGTGACTGGCAAATAGAAATTCCATTGGTAGTCAGAGGATCAAGGGCTCAATTACACTCAAATTTCATATGATTATTTTTTGGAAAAGTGCAGGTGGTATTTGAGATAACAATACTAAAACAAATTTTTGAAAACAGGGCAAGTTGTCTTTGTGTCTACTAATTTTCCGAAAACAGAACACATTTTAGGGTCATTCCATGCGAAATGAGCAAATCAGCTGTGGCTGACATGTCACAGATTTCAATGAAAATTTTTATTTAGGTAAACCATGCATATCTATGAGGGAATGCAAAGTATGGAAGTTTAAAAACGGTTTGTTGCTTTGTTATTGAAATTAGAAGTTGATGCTTACGCTAAGCCTAAATTTTCAGAGTTCATGGCGGACAGTTTGTGACTCAATAACTCCATAAGTTATAAACATACACTTGAAAAATAAATATCTCCATATTCTATAAACAAATCTCTATTGGGAAAGAGCAAAGTAAAATTTATTCGGATCTTTTTTTGAATCTGAGATATTAACAAATATTGAAATTTTGCTAATTTACTTCAAATTTCAAATCATTCTTCTATCAATCAGCTCTTTTAATGAAAACATAACAGTAAAAATGATTCAGATTGAAAAACTATCTATAACTAACTATCTGCTCTAATTTAGTAATTGTTTATGAATTTCTTGATGACGAAATCGTACTTTAAAAAATCAAAAATTTCCGAAAATTTCATTTTTTCCTCTATTTTAGATGTTTTTTTGAAGATGAGGGAATGCTCTAAATTTACTCAATTTTTTTTACGTAACACATTGAAGTGTCTTTTAGATGCTACTAAATTTTAATCATTGGTATCAGCGTATTTTTGTTGCTAGAGTAACTTGAACTAAGGAAAAATTTCATTAGTTACTTTTTATTGTAAGTTTAGCAAAACTAACCATTTCTTTCGTGTTTCATTTTCTCAAAAGCATGTTTACGAAGTACTTGCTGAAATGTTTCCTTAATTATTGTGTTGAATTTTCCTCTCCATTCGTGATATAGGAAAAAAAATAGTTCTTAGAGAACATACTAAGTTTAAAGATATGGGCAGAGGACCATCTCGTCTAATTCACAATAGCATTTGAGATTGGGCTATGAGTTTGAGGACATTTGTTTTTATCCATGAATATTTGACGAAATACACTTCATCCCCTTTTGGTTTACAGGGGTCTAAAAATGTCATTTTTGTCATTTTTCCGATTTTTGAGGGGCTGTAATCTCTAAAGGACTCACAAACACACAGCAACAGTTACATATTCTTATTAACATGGTTCCAGTGACTAGTTTTTGCCGTATTTCTTTTTGTGTTTCCGCGAGTTATCCCCCTTTGAAATGAGTAAAATTTTTACATTTGACCTTGAACTTCAACCTGTTGCTATTATTTTAATTATTAACTTACAGCTACGTAACTCAGCATGTAAGACTATCAACTTATGCACTTTAACATCAAAGCTTTAAATTAACTGCCATAAATGTAATTCAAATAGATTTTGGTCAAAATGCAAAAAGTCCCTTTTTTGACTACGAAAATCCCTTTTGATGACCTCTAAAAAATCAAAGGTCCAGTTGAGAGAAAAAATAAAAGTGGTTTTAAACATCTTTCATATGCAGCTTTAAGGGATATGAATTTCAAAAAAAAAAAAAAATTTAAATGGTCGAGCGCACGCACTCGTCAAATCTGTATGGATGACCAATAAAACATAAAGAAAATGCTATTTTTCTGAATTTTATTTTAAGTTTGGAAATTGAAAACCAATTTCGAGTTTCTTTAAGCAAATAGTAGAAACACAGCTCTATATTCTTGCAAAATTTTAAAGTTTTCTGAATTTTCCCTCATTTGAATTTTTGTGTCTATGTGAAGGAGAAAATCATCATTTTACAAAATGTCACTAAGTTTAAAACTGATTTTGAAGACAAAGGAGTTAAAATACAACTTCAAAAGTAAGGTAGTTTTTTTATGATACTAAGCACATTATTGGGTATTAGTTTCAGCAAAGCTAATGCATTCCTTAAAGATTGAGATTGGAAAATAAAATGCTTAATTATGACAAAACTGAAATATTTTCAGTTTTTGGAACTCGGTTAAAAGTCAACTATAATAACTTTGAAAATTTTACTGATATCAGATTAATTACTCTACTCCATAAATTGCAACAACATATAACTTTCATGTTTTCATTAAATAGTTAATAAGATACAAGCCTTCAAAAATGCAACATTTAGCATTAATGAGAATGCTGTTCAATTTGACCAATTTTCAATCGCATGTAACTATTCAAATAAAAAATATTGAGCAAAAATATTTTAGATATTTTTATACAGGCATAAAAGGAACCTGTATACCAAATTTCATAAAAATCTGTTACCATGCGGCCACCACTTTTTTGTGAATTTTGCTCATTTCGTATGGAATGACCCTTTAATGAATTCACATTAATTGCACACATTTGTTTTAGGAAGCTAGTTGCAACTGTGTAACAAAGCATAAATCCGATTTCTAATTATGCTACACTAAAAAGGTTCTGTAATAGACTATTTTCAAATGTGTGCTGTATCCAAAAAAAAAAAAATAATAATAATAATAATAAGTAGCTTTCCCCAAATTTAAAAATTGGGGGAACATCAAACCATATTTACTGCCTTGCATCACGCATAAAAGTCGATAAAGGAAGTTGCACACAATATAAATCTTTTAAATAGAAATCTCGTACAAAGCTCTGATTTTCAATATATTATTCCCAAGTAAGGTAAAACACCAGTAGTGGCCACTTCAAGGTTTAAAATGCACTAGTTGTGGTCACAGTGAAGTACATTTTTAAACTGTAGGTCTATAATATTACTTGCCCCTCTTGTAGCTCAATGAGTGTTTTATAGCCCAAAGCTTTTTAAACCTAGTAAATTTCTAAAAATGCCAGAATTTCAATTTGTTCTCAAACCTCCGATTTGATCCAGCAGTGGCTACTCTAAAATCCGAAAATTTCAGTAGTGGCCATCTGACATTCTCCCATCCGAAGTATTTACATTACTTACTTTAAATTCAAATAACTAATGAATAAAATTGATTCAATGTGATAGTTACATTAAGTACCAACAAAAAAATCACATCTTTATTGTTCATTTCTTTCTTCAAAGCACAAAAATAAATTTGAAGTGGCCACTACTAAAGCACGGGTTACTACTGGTGTTTTACCTTAATCAACGGATAATAAAATACTTTTTGAAAGGAAAACATACCACCAAAGAAATACCTGCTTAAAATAAAATTTGCCTTTTTAAGCATTATTAGCAATTATCTTACATACAAGTCAAAGTTTAGTTATTTATTAACGTCCATGAATAACAATCATCAAGAAAGTAAAAATCTGAACACCATACCTTCTGCAGTGAGCAACTGCATATGAATCGAGTCCCTGCTCTGACTTTCTTCTTGTAATTCCTGTGAGAGTTCCTCATTACGTTTTAAAAGTAGTTTAAAATCCTGGCTTTGCTGATTATCAAGAGTCCTAGTTAGAAGATTCAAGACATGGTCAACCGCTGAACGAAGCCTCTTACTTGCTCCTAAATTTAATAAGTCATAAATTTATCAAAAAATAAGTAGTCAAATGATTAATACATTAAAAAATAAACAAATATTCAAAGACAAATTCCAGGCCCATCTATTCAAAAAAAATTTTGTGGGATCAAAAGGTATCTTGGTAAAGCGAATGCATATTCATAGAAACACAACAAAAACCTCAACCACATATCTGTACCTCAGAGCCAGGAGGACAGGAGACACATTATATTGATTTTACAGGAGAGAGGAAAAACTTTTTTCTGGCGCATGCAAAAGATGGGGTGCATGCTCTTTTAACCCTAGTAAAAAATTGAATAGGATTTTTTTCAAGCATTACGTTCACATGGCTTGAAGCAGAATTGGCTCCTACATACAATGTACAAGTAAACCGAAAGTTACAATTTTTGGGTGCGGCTTACAGCTTTTTGGTTCTGAGGTACAGATATACAGTGTGTTCCGTTTTAACCTGCAAGATCTCTTTTTTTGCAACTGTTAGTCCTAGATGCATACTTTCAATTGCAAAAATGTTGAAAATCAGATGCAGAGTTAAGGTGTCGAAAGTTTGAAGCAAAGATAAAAATTAGCCAAAAAATACAAAATTTAACTTTTTAGATGGGCCCCAGGTCCCCTAACTTATGTTCAGGGAAATAATCTCCATTGAAAAATAATTTTAACTCAAAATCTTAGAAATTAATATAACCAATATTCACCTAGATATGTGTTGTGTCGTCGCAAAACCGGCCAACTCCTCAAGTTTGGGAAACATGTTTTTTCAGTGTTTGGGGTACTAAGATACATGTTCCACCTATTTGATACCTGAAGTCACTGCAAAACTGGCAAAATCCTCATTTAACATGCATTTGAAAACCATGATGTGCTGCAAACCCTGCCAAATCCTCTTGTCTGTGAGTTTCAAAACCGGCCATGTCCATATCCGCTAGATGGTGCTGCCGATCCAGATCTGTAATGTTCCTTTTCAGCTTGCAGCAATCTGTTAACCTTTCCCTGTGCTTTATAGTCATCGTGTTTAATATTGGTCAGTGGTGCGCGTTGCTTGACGGCTGTGGGGGCCAAAACAAAAATGCAACAATGATGTTCATGCTTCAATATGGATGACTCGTTATGCCCCGACCCTAGGGTGGTCCAAAATTTTGAAGGTGAAAATTTTTTGAGTCCTACCGTCCCATTTTGTTCCAATGTATTAAAAAATAAATCAGACAAAATTTGAAAACATTTCGATAATATTTAGAGGTAGCTCAACGCAGATAAAGTTTTCATCATTGCTGAATAGAACGCGTACGACACACGACCATTGACCTCACTAAGGTAAAATACAATTGCTATTTTTATCAACAAGAAAACAACTGCTTTATATGGAGCTATTTTATATAGAGACTTAACAATAGCCATTATGAAAATACTTTTGTAAATACAAGTAAATACATAAAATCTATTCCTTTAACAGTCGTGATCGAATAAATTTTCAACTTGTTGTTGCTTATTTATGTATTCTTAATTGTTTTGGATTTGATTTCACCACTGTTGGAATGGCAGTTTGTACTTATTTTTGAAATGCCTATGTCTCTTGACTTTAAAATAACTGAGCATGGCAAATACATCAATTAGATCAAAATCAGAGGTTTATATTCTTAGTTCAACCATAAGTGAGCTGACAGGTAGTAAACTGCCTTCAATTCGTATGGCATTGGATATGTTTCTTCATAACCATATTGAATTAAAGAAAACTGTCAGAGAATCTTCAAGAAATACAATAGAAGAAATAACAAAATTTTGGCCGAAAGCCAGAATACCCGTACAAAGACCCCAAAACTGTCAGCCCCAAGTTAGAAAAACTTAATTAACAATGGAAGTTATTGAAAAAAACCAAAAGCAGAAGTACAATGACACAAAAAAATAAAGAAGGTGAGCTTTGCAGGACTGGGGTCTAACTCACAAAGTTTCTGCAATGTGCTTTGATACAACGAGTGTCAATACCGGGGAAAGCAAGGGTACCCGTGTTTTATTAGAGCAAAAACTAAAAAGGTTACTATATTTTCCATTTTGACATCACATTATGGAATTAATTATTGGTGCAGTGTTTAATAAATGTTTGGGTTTTGCTTCCGCACTAGACATACCTCTTTTTAAACGATTCCAGCCCTGCTGGGAATTTATAGACAAAGACAAATACATCATAAGCATCAACAATAAGGACATTCTAGCACAAGTGGCAGATGAAAAGGATGATACAATAGTATTTGCTGAAGGATTACTACATGACACACAAGCGAGAGATGATTATCGAGAATGTCTTGAACTATGCTTAATATTTCTCGGTAAAGCTCCTCCACATGGTATCAAATTTGTAGCACCTGGGGCTATGCATCATGCTAGACAGATGCTCGAAATTTTGTATTGATTCAAAATATGGATGTTTAGCTGTCAATTTACCATCACATCAATAGAAGAAAAGGGATTTCAAAAAATAAGCATATTTGTTGTACGTGTGTATTTAAAGGCTTGGATGACTGCTTCTATGCCTCAAAATGCACCGAAAACGATTTTAATGAAATCTTTATTGAAGTATAAAAAGATTGATGAAAACATAAGCAAAACTGCAACGCAGAAATTTGACAATCAGCTGTGGTATTTGTCAGAAGAGCTCATGGCATTAGCCCTTTTTGCCAATAAAGTGCACACTGCATTAAAAGACAGATGGTGAAGGCGATGAATGAAGTAAACAAGAAAAATAATGTGGTGAAGCGCCCTAAGATTTTGCAAAAACATTTTATGGATATGAAATTTGAAGAACTTGTGACAAAGGGGTCAATTTCATTTTTTCAAAGCATGGGTTTACCTGATACCTTCATTCACGTAGATCCAGAACTCTGGGAGCTTCAGGGGGATTTTAAGAAAGCAAAAAGGATTTTTCAAGGAATTTCAGTGGTTAATGATAATGCTGAAAGGGGTATAGCCCTTATAAAAGAGTTTAATGGAAAAATTACATGCAAAGAAGAACAATTCCAATTCTTGTTGCAAGTTGTCGCAGAACATTGACGAGCTTATCCCGGATGTAAATAAAAGAGTTTGTAATGTGTTTTAAGAAAAGTCGTATACATAACTGTTGAAATATTATTATTATGTAGCTATTTTTAACTTACAAAATGCTGGCAATTTTAATTAAATAAATTATATACTTTTCCTAGCGTCAATTTTATTTCTATCTGCATTTATGGCATAAAATGGTAAAATGTGGAACTTGGAGACTGTTGAGCTACCTCTAAATGTTAAAATTATGAGCTGAAACTTCACAATAATTATTTTTTACTCAGATGGAACCAAATAAAGGGGTAGGACCAATAAAAATCAGGAATTTTTTTAAAAGGGTCTTTTTTGGACCACCCTACCTGACCCATCTAAAAAAGTGGAAATCATTTTCCTCATTTCTGGTCATTCTTTCATTCCTCCAGATCGTGTTTTTGCCCAAATTGAGAAGAAGTTGAAAAAAATTGAGACCCTCATTCAGCCTTCAGAATTTGACGACGTTGTCTCAGAAAGAGGAACAGTGTACAAGTCAGGAAGAGACTACACTGATCTTGATTGGAAGGATTGGAATGGCATTTCAAATTCGCATCAACGAAGAGATTTTTCATAACCAAGCAGAATAATAAGGTGCTGGTTCAAGGAGTGATTTTCTATAGATCTGAGGTTGGAGCAAAAAAAGTCTGTTGTGAAAACTAAGAGAAGCATTGCAACCAGTAAGGTTACGAGTGTATTTCCAGGTTTAGTGGTGAAGCCTCAGAAAGTGCGTGATATCCAAAACTTACTGACCAAAAATTTTGGGTCAAACTGGGAGACTGACGAGCGCTTGATTTTTTACAAAAACATCTTGATGGCGTCATCTGCTCAAGGTGATGGAAGCACAGGCGAAGAGGAAGAAAACAGTGGTTATGAAGAACATCAGGAAGAAATGTGTGAGCCTGTTGAAGACGATAATGCTGCAAGAGTATGAGACTGTAGTTCTTAAATGTTGATATTATTTTATTTTTTATATTATTTTATTATACTTAAAAATAATTCTGGTCATCTGTTCTGGTTTGTTTGCTTTTTCAAATTATATTGTCTTATTCTCGAAAGTTATATATCGTACCCCAAAATCTCAATATCTAAATTTGGTACAGCAATTTTTAAGTTCAAATTAGTAGCAAAACCGGCCAACTCCAAAATGAGTTGCAAAAGTGGCCAAATCCAAAATGAAAATATGAGTAAATACCCCCCTCCACACACCACTATCATTTACATAAACGTTTTACAACACCCTTCCCTAATTTCACTAAAAACCGAAGAGATACAGTTTTGACCTCGATTATGCTTGATGTAATAGTAAAATAGCTTTCCCCAAAAATTTAGTCTTTTGGAGGTGGCCGGTTTTGCAACTGGGCGACACATATGAAATGCAGCGTTTTGTGACTAACACCACTTTACACTTGCCTTCAATAACACCTTTTAAGGGGAAATATAGCGGTTAACAAGTGTTTAAAATTATATGTGTGCATAGAGTGTGGTTTTTCAAATTGTTCGAGGTTTTGCAGTGAGTTTTTGCATATCATTACATAACATTTGCATTTATTTTGGCATAGCATTGAAAAATATAAATACTTTGTTCTTTTATTTCGACAACCTGTCATTCTTCTGAAAGGGCAATAAGTTCCAATCTCATCTTCTGTACGGTCCCTTAAAACTTTAAACTCTAATGTCTCCTTGAGTTTTGGTCGCATAAATGTCAAGGTTTTTTGTGTTAAGAGTATTTTTCAATGGAGATTATTTCCCTAAATATAAGTTAGGGGACCTAGGGCCCGTATAAAAAGTAAAATTTTGTATTTTTTGACTCATTTTTATTTTTGCTTTAAACTTTCAATACCTAAAATCTGCATCTGATTCTGAACATTTTTGTAATTGGAAGTATGGATCTATTACTAACAATTACGAAAATAGAGGTCTTGCAGGTTAAAACGGAACACCCTGTAACTACATTTGTTTCTCAAAGCCCGTGGGAGGGGTGAGCAATTGCCTTCTCTTGATCCCCAAAATGACACGCCTGGCCAATTTCTAAGGTTTGCTTCATAAACATTTAATTGAATGGAGTTAGAAAGATTATTTAACTATATTTTCAGAATTTTTTTTTATGCATGTAAATACTCCCAAGGTACCCATGGCAACTTTTATGAGAAGACAAGCAAAATTGATTGCTATAAGCAGCATTACTGACACCAAAAAATAAATTACCAAAAAGAGATGAATAAATGTGAGCCACAGGCAGCTGGTGCACAAAGAAAGGGGGTGGCGTTTCAATGAGGTGTGAAGCGTTCGGGTAAAGGGAGTGCCCCTAAAGCTTTTTTTCTCCGTAAAATTGTTCTACAATTTGGAATTTTAACATTAATGCTTCAATAACTTCTAGAAGATGTGGAATAGGGTCTCAAAATTCAGAATGGATGGTCACCATATCGTCGGTTCACAGCAACACTAAGACATCTAATCCCAGGAATAACACTAAGATATCCTACTGTTGTTATGAGGCGACGATATAGACTATCCCCTTCAAATTTAAAGTTCAATTTTTTTGAAACAACGCGAGAAAAGTCCATTCATTTAGAATTTTTAGCTTTTATTTTCGTTAAAACAATCAATTCATCGAGTGAAAAATCATTTTTCAATCAGCGGTTAACTTTTAGCTCTGAAAAGTGAGGGGACAAGGTTCCTTTATTATGGAAGTGAGGAGGCAGTTCTGCAGTGGGCAGGTAAACGGCAGTATCTGCAGAAATGAACTTTCCAGGTAGTTGAAGAAATTGTGTTGGATTCAATACTAACAGTAAGGAAATGTTGGAAGACATTTTTTCGTGCCTTTTTTCAGCAAGAACCAAATAAGCAAGCTTGTACAATAAATACAATAAAGCTAACGTACAACAGATGAGAAAGATGCAAAAAAAAGTAAAAATGAAAAATGTGTACTTACTGCCCTTTACCTGCCCACAGCAGAGTTGCCCTTCCCCCATAAGAGCTGCCTACGGTATAGACTTTTTTTGGTATAAAGTACATAATCTTTTCCACTTAAACACACTCGGATGTTTTTATGTACTATAGGAAGTACATCAACTGTGTTTAAAATGAAATATTTTAGTCAATAAATAACGAGGCAGAGGCTATAAAACAGAAAAATTCAACATTCTTCAAAAATACTGAACGAAATTGTTTAAACATTTATCCCTCTGGGTAATTAGTTGCATAATTCCATGCTCATAAAAGTCTGTTGGCTGCTCCTGGAATCAATTACGCACACACTCCTTTACTTCATCGTCCGAGTGAAATCGTTAACCCCGAAATGCCTTCTTGAGTTCCTCAAAGATCAGGGATCATATGGGGCTAGATCTGGACTATAAGGGAGGTGATTCAAGACTTCCAACTTAAATTTCTACAGAAGTTCCCTTTTTGCTTTCATATGCTGTCATCCTGTTGAATGATAACGCTAGACCACACACAGCCACTGCAAAAAAGTAACTTTTGCAGAAATTTAAGTGGGAACTCTTGAACCCTTATAGTCCAGATCTATCCCCATGTGATCCCAGATCTTTGGGGAACTCAAGAAAGCACTTCAGGGACAACAATTTCATTTGGACGAAGTAAAGGAGTGCTTGCGTAATTGGATTCAGCAGCAGCCAAAGCACTTTTATGAACACGGAAATATGCGACTAATTTGCCAGTGGGATAAGTGTTTAAACAGTTTCGGTCAGTATTTTTGAAGAACATTAAATAAAGTGTTTTATAACCTCTGCCTCGTCATTTATTGATTGACCCTCATACCTAAAACAACATCCTCTCCTTCAATGTCAGTATCATAGGCACCAACAGATGAAAATAAGTCCCATGCTCGAGGTGTAAGATCAGGTCCATCCTCTGTTAGTTCAAGATTTGGGCAATCTCCTAAACTTAGTGATGTGAAATCTTCACGTGAACCCACACTTTGACCTAATTCCAAAGAAAATAAATTAAACTTAAAACAAATAACTAAAACTTTAACTTCATGAAAAGTTTGAAAGAGGCATACAGAGAGGGGGAAATTATAACATTACAAACAAATAACATGCAAAATGCTAGCATGCATATTGAGATACAGTAGACCCTCATTTTACACAGGAGTTCAAATCCACGGAAATGCCGCGTAAATAAAAGCATACCTGTCAACATCTACTGGATTTTTTCCCAGTAGATGTTGACAGGTATGTTTAAGAAATCCAGTGGATGATTACAATAGATTTTTCATTGTTATTTAGGGAAGAAAAGGGATTTCTTATGATCCTTCTTAGTGCAACCAAATGTTCCTTACATCATATACACAATCAAGAGAAATGATCAAAATCCAGGAATCTCCCGGAAAAACCAGTAGAGTTGGTAGGTATGAGAAAGACTTAATAGTATTGTTAAAGTAGGAGTTTGGTTCTACAGATAAAAAAAAAGCATTCCAGTGATAAATAAAAAGCTTAATGTGTACTCATTCTGATACATATGCACAACATGCATGAAGAAAACATGAATTAACTTAGTGTTTATAAAAAAGAGCTGGTTGTGAATCAGGGTTGTTAGAGTTTCGGGCAGTGGTGGTTTTAACCACGGATAAAACCAGTTAAAACCGGCTTGGATAAAATTAGTTTTGTCCATTTTTGGCCATTGGGCGTGAATATAGGAAATAATAAAGTTTAAAATCAAAATAAATGAATACATAATAAAAGAAACATGAAACAGCAATCCCATAATCAGTCACTATTCTTTATTTTAGTAAACAGTTCATTTTACACCCTATGCAAGTAATAAATGACGGCATGTTTCAATAGGTTAGTCACCTCATAGGAGAATTATGTGATATTTTTTTAAAATATGTTTTGAACAGTGTAAAAATCACAATATATACCTACTTGTTTCATGGTTTTTAGCATACAAAATGAATTTCAAATTTAATCAAGGTATATTACTAATTTTTTAATACATTAAAAACATGTTACAAGTTTTGAGAAGAATAGCTATCAGTTTACGCTGTAGGCTGTTTAGTAGTCCTAACAAACAAGTGTCCTTTGTCTTCATTGTGAATAACTTTTAATGTTAAAGAAAAGTTGCATTTTATCCGTAAATCATTTAAAAAAATTATTTCAATTATGATAAATACATTTGAATCATTCATTAAAATGTGCAATATTATGCATACAACTTATATATGCAGACTTGCCAACCTAGACAAATGAAAAATCCTGCAATTTGCATGATAAAGCCTGCAATTTTATTTATCAACGTACCGACATATCAAAATCGCAATAATATCTTACTTTCAGAACAGAAAAGTTTTAATCATAATATGCTAAGATTAAAATGATGGCATTGTGTTATAAACGAATTTTTTTACACAGAAAATATGGATTTTATACACAGAAATAAAACAATTTGAAGTTTAATTATTCTTTTATTAATAGAACTAGTAATTAACTGTTGAGGTATAATAGCAAAATGAATACTATTAATCTAAAGCATTTCTAAACAATTAATAAGCATATACTTGTCAAGATATTACATTTGATAAGAAAATTTTGCTTTAAAAAAAATATTTTATGATTTTAAAGAATTAAAAGTGCAAGATTTTGCCTTTTTTAAAAAAAAATCATCAAACTTTTTTTCGAAGCAAGGAGCTTTCATTTTGGACTTGACTGTCAGCAAGCTTTCTAAATTTTCATTTGATAACTGAGAACGAAACTGAGTGTGGGTTTTGGTTACCATGCTAAAAATTCTCTCGCATTCTGCATTACTGTGTGGTAAAGTAAGCAGAGAGAGCATAAATTTACATAGCAGATCATATTTTTTTTCAGTATAATTACTCATTATGCTCCACAATAAACGTAGTAAAAAGAGCTTCCGCACGGATAACATTCAAGTCTTGATTAGACTTAAGGGCATCAAGTTTTTTATTATTTTTTAAGCTAGCCGAGTTCCGTGTATGTTTCTCTGTGCTTATATGTTTTTCTATGTCAGCTTTACCTCGATGCAAAATGGAGAAGTCACAGGCACAGGTGGAGCAAAACGCAAAGTGTTCGCCTTTTCTTGACGATTTGATTGACGGAAATTGTTCAGTGTAGCTTTTGCTGAATGCCGTCCGATATTTTTTTGACATCGTTTCGCACTTTACAATTTATATTACTCAACACGCAACACAACATACATGTACATTTACAATTTACATTACACAATTCACACTCGCACCGGCCGACACAAACAACAAACAAGTTCTGACCACGTGAGCTAGCAGGAAAACCGTCAAAGTTAAAGTTATTTTAGTTCACCTGTTTCTTCCAATGAGACACGCTACGTGATCAACGACGTACTCCGTAGAAACAAGAGAGTCCCATGTCGTAGCCTACGAAAATTCTGTCCGTTAACCTCTGTGCTGCATTGCATTTTCGTAGGCTACACCTGCGTTTCGGCAGTTTGGCAAAACGCCAAAAAACTGTTTGAGAGCTTTGCGGGCGGTTTTTTTTTTCTCTTTTCAATCAAAATGAATATTTTTTTGAAGAAATGTATTAATTTTTGGTGCTGTTAAGTTTTTGAACAAAAATCCGGAGATATCAGCGCTAAATCCAGATGTGTCGAAAATAACGTAAAGTACGGAGACTCAGGCCTAAATCCGGAGGGTTGGCAAGTCTGTATATGTACAGATATTAGCGTGTTTTTATACAATACAGTTTTGGTCAGCTCTATGGTGGTTAAATCCAGTTTGGCTGGTTTTAACCAGTTTTTGCCAATGGCATTGCCAAAATGGGTTTGTCCGGCCAAAACTACAACCCTGGTTGTTGATATTCTTTTTGGAAATCATCAACTATTTTTTTCTGTTGTTATTTGTAAACATTAAAACATTCATAATCACAGGTGAGATTTCCATCACAGGATCTTCTTTCGCTAACAAATCAGAAAGATCATTTGCCATTGCCAATGTGAAAGCTTTTAGTTGCATGTCATCGATGTTGGTATCCCGGTTGGTTTTGTTCTCTTTTGTCACTTCTAAAAGCTCTTCTTCCAGTGAGCTATGAATTGTATGAGTGTAATAATTTTATTTCTGGAAAGAGCTTTGAAACAAATCTCAAAAAATGTCTCCAGTGATCCAAGATCGCTTATTAGCACGGCAAAGGGCAGTTTATTACATATCATCTGCAATCTCAGGAGTTTGAATTTTGAAAGAGGGATTTCAGAAAATGTTACAGCTAATCTTTCTCATGGAAGGGCCAAGGAGTGCATATTATTCTAGAAATCTCAAGTCTTCCATAAAATTATAATAAACACAAAATTGAAACTGGAATGTTATAATGAAACACCTATTTTATTTATTTTTAATGGGGATGTAAGTCCAAAAATATTTCACAATGTATAAGAACATATCTACAAGGATGAAATTGGCAAATAATTTTTAAGGTGCCAAAATCAAAATTTCATTTTTTTTTTTTTTTTTGCATAGTAGAAAGTATTTTTACATTTGTGAACTTAAAGAAAAAAAACTAAATCATCAAAACATGTTTCAAAGTTGGATAGCAATGAACTGAAATAGATATGGTACAATGAACTTCCTATTCTATCAATTGGTGAACAACTTTAAAGGTTTGCTCAATAACTGTTATTTATTATATTTTTTCTTTTTAAAATCTACAGATATGGATTTACACACAACTTACCCTAACTTTGAGTAAAATATTTTAAATAGAAATATTTACCATTAATTCTAAAAATGTGCTTTGTTTTTGCTTGTGGCAGATTAGGTCAAACTCACTCTGTACAGAGTAGGGCACGGAGACTTTCTTTTTTGAAAATTTAATTTACAAAATTACGTACCTAAAAACTCTTCATTATTATCTTTTTCCTGTCCCACATAATAAGAGATCATGACACTGTTTTGAAAACAATATCTCTTGTAAGTGCTGCCTTCTACTGCCAATACACTGATTCAGTCAATCTCAGAAGTTTTGGTCAACTCTTTGGAGTATGTCAATCGCTATATTGGCAGTTTCGACTCGGATGCGGTTCTTCAGGTCCACCAGGGTTCATGGACGATGGTTACACACCCGCAACTTTAGATAACCCCACAGGAAATAGACACAGGGAGCTAAGTCAGGTGATCATGCAGGCCAGATTAAGTCCCCATTCCGATCAATCAGTTGGTAGAAAAATACGTCTCCACAGTAGGACTGCAATGCTGTCTCGACCAAAGCATAATGGTGACTGAGAGCATGATGCAACACAACTTTCCATTCAGAACTTTCCATTGAGCCTCGCCCCATCACTCTGTGATACTCAATTTTTCGCATGCCAAATTCAAAAAAGGAATTTCCCATGCTCCACCCTGTATGTATGCATAAATCTTAAATAGGGTTTTTTTATTTTAATTTTCTTCATCAATGTTGCCCTCCCTGTATAATAATCTGAGTTTCAGAAATGAGCCTCAAAAGTTTGAGTATCTAAAAACATCTTACTGATCCAATGGAAGCACTTTTTAAGGAAACCATGCATTCAATATTTTATAAACGTTAGATTAAAAGTAATCTTCCAAATTAATTTCAAAATTCTCACCGGTTTCATCATCCTGGTGAGATAGAACAGGAGTACGTGAAGGTATCAGCCCATGCTCTAGAAGATGAGTATTAATATCATGTTCAATATCAAGGAATGTTTTCACCAAGTCAGATAGGACGTGAAGAAGACGAGAATTTGTTTGTGCAGCATGCCTACAGGAAATCAAAATTTATTATGCACAAGAAAGAAAGAAAGAAAGAAAAAAGAGAACAAAAAATAAATGTTAAATTTTCTGCAAGAATC
This sequence comes from Uloborus diversus, assembly GCF_026930045.1. NCBI lineage: Eukaryota > Metazoa > Arthropoda > Arachnida > Araneae > Uloboridae > Uloborus > Uloborus diversus. The sequence goes on from NC_072737.1 coordinate 101,923,672, forward strand.
TCCCATTATTTGCACAAAATTTCCCCTGACAATTGAAAAACCAATACTCTTAGGCAGTATAGTAACAATTTGGCATTCACTGCATTTAGCCTAAGACTAACATGCAGGGGTTTAACTACTGTCCCACTAAAGAACCTTCCTTGTTTGAGCATTGACATTGCTGTCGCACTAGGATTACAATAAGTAAAAAAGCCTGGGTTTTATACTTTTCAGTATTCCCCCCCCCCCCCCCCCAATAACAAAAAACATTGGCATTGGATTTTTTAAAGGTAGATGAGCTGATTTTCCCTTTAAGTGAACATCGGTCGGCAACGAAAATACCCTTAAAAAAAAAACACTACCCATGCATTTGTTCAGGGGGAAAAAAATGTAGGTTACCAGTTTTAGCTACTGACATGATATTCTCTCATTGCCAAAAAGCATTTTTCAGTTTCCACTAGCAAGTGGTGACTGCTAGTCTTGACTTTACATCCCTCATTCGCTATAGCAGGGTAAGACTGTATATACATACATAATACAGTAAAACCCCTCCTAACTGACACCTCTCAAATGCAGGCACATCTCTTATGCAAACAATTTTTAATTCCCTGGTTCCAAGGTAAATAACATTATTAAACCCCTGTCCTGCGTACACCACTCTATTGTGGTCAAAATTTTTTGTCCCGTTAGTGTCCATATTACAGGGTTTTTACTGTACATGTATGTGTACATAATAATTGTGTACATATGTATGGACGTCACAACCAAAAATGTCAAAATGGCCAAGGAGAAAGGCCAAAATGGATATTTCATGCCCATTTAGACCATAGCTCATGCATGTCCTTCTAAGTAAATACTATCACATTTCTCCTAATTCCATAACTTTTCATACAAAAATTAAAAACTTCAAAACAAAGTATTTCTAAAATTATTATGCTGACACAGAAAATTACATTTTGAAATTCAAATATAATGAATTTGAATGAGAAATAACTGATTACCTTTGTACCAACTAAACAATTAAAGAAATCCAATGTGGTCAAGTAAGGTATGAAATTTTTTGCTGTTTTTACCATAGTTATCTCTTTATGCAAAGAGAATCAAACTTTGTTAAATTTCAAAAACACATGTGTAGAATTTGCATTGTAAATTTGAGCCTCATCATGTTGGATTTTTTTAATTGCTCTTACTATTAAAAAAATTGTTAGTATGCGTAAGAAATTCAAATTGTTTTGTTAGTAAGTGAAATTAGTTACAAGAATTAGTTTTGATAGCTCACGTGTTAAAGAGCAATTAAAATTATGTTTGTTAAAAAGCAAAATTTAGTAAAAAGGGAAAACCAAAAGTAATAGATTTCCACTTGTTAGGGGGTCAGTAGAGGGAAATAATACATTACACTTACACCTGCCAAGATCTAATATCAGTGGATGAAAGTTGGGAGCCTGATATGCCACCCCTAGAAGCAAAAACATAGGTAGCCATGGATAAAAATGAGCACAAAAAGCACAAGAAATTAAAATGTAATAAGAGTTCAACAAAACTAAAAATTAATAAAGTATACTGAAAAAATTCAAGTAAAACAATCTTGAACTTTCAAAAAGAGTGATTGAAACTGATGGGAAAATAAATTATAAGATTTCAAAAATTCATTCTTGAAAATACGTCCAAATAAACTGTATAACTAGTGCATTATTAAACTCTAATGGGGGGGGGGGAAGCATTCTGAAGGAACTTAAAACATCTTCAAAAATCAGTACAAGCAATAAAATGAGAGTGAATATCCCTACTTACAAAGTACTAATCTTGAAAGCAATAAATTTATTACCAAACATAAGAAAAAAACACTCTTCAAAAAATATTTTTTCAAAATTTTTACGTATTAGTTCTAAGTATAATCTAATCTAAATATTAAATTTTGTTACACCCACAATCAGTAAATAGAATAATACATAGATCAAAAACTGAAAACTTCATTTTAGAAAACCTTTCTGCTTAAATAGAAATAGAAAAGTGACGACCAGCAGCAGGCTCTGGGTTCAGCTAGACAAGTTTGAATCAATTTATTAGCAAGGTTCGCGTTTACGCGCTATAGCGGGTTTTTTACGCAAATTCGTGGAAAGGGGATGCAACTTCCGCGAAAATTCGGGTCCTGGGGACCCAGAAAACCCAAAAGATAAGAAACAAAAAGAAAATGTGGAAAATGCTGAAGATCCATTTAGTAATTGCTTTTAAGCTTCAATAACCAGGAGAATCAGCAGAAAGGAATTAAAATGACCCTATCTCTTTATCAGCTATTCAAACACACCCCTATTGTTGACCAGTCAATGGAGTTTTATTAGTGATAAGACTGGAACTTACAGTGACCTCCTGGGCTGAGCTCAGGGAGCAAAATATTGCAGGTTCATAAATAGTCCATTGTACTGTAAACTGTATTCTAAGAACAAGCTCTCCCTCAACTTTTATCTTTCCTGAAAACAGTAATCAAGACTAAAAGTAAGAGTGTGGTTTCAATGTAATCTTCAGGATTAATACAAGACAGCTGTACAGTAAAAGCATATCTATTTTGCACTCATGTAACCAGAATTATTTTTGAAAATCATGCATCCCCAATAACATGATAGGAGAAAAAAAAATGGCGAACATTTTCAAGATCGCGCTGAACACAAAGTTCTGAACTTCACACATTTTTCTTTTTAAATTGCTTATGAATACTTGAACTTTATACAAAAGCACTTCAAGCTTGTCCTCTTTCTAGTAATTCATCTCTTTTTAATGGGTTTTTTTTATTTGGACTTGCAAAAGTCAGGTATTAATCGGCCGCGCCATTTTGAAAATGGCGCGATTTTAAAAATAGCACGAAAGCCAAAACAGATATTTTAAAAGAGTCAAAATTACGTCAAATGTACTGATTTAAGATTGCAAATGAGCAGTTTTCACACTCATGTGAGAGAATGGTTCGGTTTTTGCGATCGCGATTTTTGCGTTGGGTTCATTCGCTTGCGATTTTTTTCTTCTATTTCTGTGTAATTCCCAATGATAATTGATGATAGTTCATGCTGGATAGGGGGGAGGGGGCTTTTTGGTATTTTCATCTAGAAAAAATTCCAGGAAAATAAAGGTAAAGGGAGTGCTTTCTGCTTGATCAATCGCACTTGTTTAGTATTTTATGGTAAAATCCAACTTTTTTTTTTAAGTAAATTTTGAGTGTGATTATCTCATTGTAACTGACCAAATAGTTTCTCACATAACTAAGTCTTGCAAGTGTATTATTTGAAAATAATTTTACAATGATAATCAGAGAAAATAAAGCCAATTTAGTTTATTTCATAACTTTTTTAAATCACTCTGTGGATAGTTTTTTTCCCAAGTATTAACCTTTTTATATTATTCATTTATATGGTAAGATTTTCTGTTTAAAATTTAAGGGACTCATTTTTTCCACTAAAGGACCCAAATCTGTTTCATTAATGGGTCCCTGGGACTCAGGTTACGGATAGTTGAGCGTGAACACTGTATTAGTCCACAAATGAAGGCTTTGTCTGTAACTGTATGTTGTTTATCTTACATACCCTGAATCGTGTAACAGGAACATTCAAAGCTATTTAAAAAAAAAAAATTTAAACTATCGGCAGCTAAAGACATTTAAGCTATGTAAAATAAGCAACATATAGACAGCAGTAACAGCATCTTGGTGAATCCTACTGCAAATATTGAGGTGCAATGCATTGTTAATAAGAAAAAAAAACACAGATAATCCGCGGCAGTGTATAATCTACACATCATTAACTTTCTTTTTTTTTAATACAGGAAAACATATTACATTTTGATATGCTACAAGGTTCTGATTTATTGTAATATTAAATTTAAGATGCAGGTATATACTACAAAAAGTGCATATTTACTTAACAGCTGTTGAATCTGTAGCAGCTAGTCGTGATTCTTTAGATGCCAATTCTTTCTCTTTCTCATGCAACTGCATTTCAAGCTTTTCTTTATGATCCTCCAACTAAAACCAAACAAAATAATTTATTGCAGTAATATTGTTCTGCCTAATAATTAAATTTAAAAAATTCACGGAACATTATTAATGCATTTTACAAAACCATGAAAATGCTTAACAAATTTTAACTTATCATGTAGCAATTTTTTGCAAAGGAAAGATGAAGGGACTCAATGAAAGTTTTGTTACAGCCACAATTTTGTTATAAAAATTAAAAATAATGTACAGTAAAATTTGAAAAAGAAGCATAAACACTTAAACCAACAATTTTAGCCAGTTAGTTTTCATTGTCAAGAACATTTAACTTTTTTTCTGTATAATATAAGATACTATTCTTTTGTTGAATATTTTTTATGAACTTTAAGAACATAATACAGATTATCTAATATTGTGTTTTATCGTTGTATGTGACTATCTATGTCATTGCTACCCCTGATGAACGACATGAAACTGAGCATTGAACCCCCCCTCCTCCCTGGGCATCGATAGATTCATTATCTTCCTGGCTATATGTTTAGTTATGTATTTTAGTTGTGAGACTTCAATAAGCTAAGATATTAATCAAAAACGTAATTTTTCTCCTCTTGGTTCTTCTCTCGGCATAACTTTTAGCTACTTTTTCCTTTCGACATTTTTGCTTTTACCAGCAGGGCATTTGCATTTTCTCTACTGGCAAGAGGCCAAAGCGGAAGTGGCTTGCAGAAAGTAAGGTAATGCAGAAAGAAACGAATGTTTTTTGAGTGGCATAGAGAAACTTGTTTTTCGATGCACTAGGAGAAGTGATAATTTGAATGGCTAGCTTTAAGTATATCAAGTGTTTTTTTAATGCAATGATTTTTTCTACTTTTCTTTTAAAGGAATGTCATTTAGTTCCCAAAAACGTCAATTTAAATTCTTTCACTGTCTAAAGCGGTCTCAGGGGCAACGAAGTCTCTTCTTATCACTTGTTTATTGGAGGGAATTAAATTAAAAGATTTAAATAATTGTTGTTAATTAAATAAAATGAGTCTGTATTCTTCTATCTCTGGCAGATCAGAAGTCCTCAAATTTTAATTGGCTTTCCCGTTTTTAGTTCTTTGAACTTCCAGTAGCTAATATTAAACATGCCAACACTAGACACAAAATAACACTTTATAGTCACCATGGCGCTCCTATTACTCAATGTATTACACACCATATAGGAAAATAAGACATATTAGAGGTTACAAATACTAGTGTGTAAGAAACTACACACACAGTTTTATACATTACCCTTTAAACCAGGGGTCCTTAAACTTTTTCGATTCGTGGCACCCTTTGAAGATTAAGAATTTTCTCAGGGCACCCTAGTCCATCTCTATTATGTAAACAACTAATAAGTAGTTATTTTCAGGGGGGAGGGGGTTCCCACATTAGCACAGTTTGTGCACATATATGTGCAGCATAGGATCATATCCTCCTCCCAAATGCTCTGGTGTTATATTATAATAAGGACACTCGTGTTAGTAAGGCGAACCATGGTTCTATCGTACTACAATCTACTTTTCGAGGTTATCAAAGTGCAGGGAAAATGACGACACACAACAACATTTTTCTTTTTCAATTTGTCAACTACATAGTTTAGGTTTCAAGAACAGTATGCTTCTTTTATTCTACTTAAGCTTCAAGAAACCATGTAGAAACAAAATTTGCTGTAAAATAAGATCAGTTGGTTTTGACAACACTCTTCTGTAACAACATTTGCAACACTGTTGCAATGCTGTCTGGTAGTTGAACATGGCTTGATGGCACTTTATCATCAGTTAGGATTTTTGATGACGCTGAAAGAGGATCAATAGTGAATTTTTGTTCTACTGCATCAAAAAATGGAGGATATCTTTACTGGTCATTTGGGCATTATTTGGCACATTCATCTTACAAATATATTGATACTATGAGCCCTTCGCGGCACCCCTCACCTCTTCCTAAGCACCTAGTTTGAGAACCCCTGTTTTAAACAATGAAAATAATACAATTTGTACGGTGATGAAATAAGTGCAAATGAGTAAATATCCCTTATCCCATTAGCCTTGCATTCTTTATTTCTCTTACTGTTAGAAATAGAAGTAGATGAATATTTAAAAATGCACTTATCCCCTTGCAATTATAACTCCTCCCCTAACAACTAGCTCTATTACAGCCCCTCAGAAGAACTTGCCTCATTTAAAAACAATATTTTGATAATCTTTTGAAACAAGTAGCCAACACAAAGCCATTAGGAAAGCCCAAAACCTATACATTTGAAAAGACCAAGATAAAGTGAAGCAGCTAAAGTCGAAGTGAGAAGTGGCAAGGGATGAATGTAAAGACATTTTAATATTACCTTGGCCTTTGTTCAACCATCAATTTGCTGCCCCCCCAAACTAAAGCAATTATTTCTTTCTTTATAGTTTTAAGTATGATACTTAGTTCAATTCATGTAATCGTACAGGCTATGTCTTACTATTCAATTTAAAACATCCATGAAAAATAGTTTCATATTATTTTTACAAATATCTCACTGTAACTCTAGCTCATTTATTATCAATGCAAATTTTTGCCCCAAAAAGTTAAGATTTTTCCCCCCTGGAATTTAGGGTGGTGTTGCAAAATCAAATACAAATCGGTACTTTACAGCCTTTTGTCCTAAATTCGGCAATGCTACTAATTTATCAACAACCATCTATAACACCACCCTAATAAGCATTTTTCGACAGAGCAAAGAGAGTTTATAAGTGAGATTTCAGAGCGAAATAATAATAATAATAATAATAATAATTAAGCCTTATTAGTGTAATCAGAAACTTAAAGTACCTCTTGAGTCTGTCTCCTTAAGGTCTGTAGCTCTTGATGAAGTTGGTCGTTCACCTCCTTATACATGGCTACATCTTTTTGGAATTCCTCCTGAAGTTTATTAATCTCACTATGGATCATTTGAATATCTTGGGGATCTAACGAATCTGGAGCTTCCACAACATGTTCTTCAGCAAAGTTCAGTTTATTGTCAGTTTTATCAGAGCTAATCTGAAATACAAAGCATTAAACAGTTATAAAAATGTCAACTAATATTTAAAGTTGCATTGCTTCTACATGCTCTGCTGATGACTTAGAACCAACTTATAAAAACTTTTTTAAAAAAAATCTTCACTGTTAAATAAAAAAGCAGAAAACATTTTATGGAATATTAAAAGTTTTTTCGTCTAGTACACTCAATTTTCAGTTGAAAGTAGATTTTTTAAAAAAAAGGTGAAAAAGTAAACAAATTGTCAACGTTTAAACTAAGGGTAAAAGATCATCTATACTAGGGATGGAACGTTTAGTTCGGACCCGGTCACAGTGAACGGGTCTTTCAATCGAACTAGTTCAGCTTTTAGTTCAGTAGAAAACAATCTAGTTCACTAGTTCGTTTAGTTCTTAGGTTCGTTTAGTTCTTAGTTCATTTAGTTCTTAGTTCGATTTCGTTTAGTTCTCTTTCTCTCGTTCGATTTGGCAACTAGTTCGTTCGTTTAGTTCTTAGTTCGATTTCTTTAGTTCGATTTGGCATCTAGTTCATCAGTAGTTCTTTTCCTCATCTAGTTCACTGAACTAGAAATCTAGTTCCCTGAACTAAAAGCTGACTGTTTAGTTCAGTATTGCATCTAGTTCGACCAGTTTTCCTGCGTGTCTCTCGCAGTGCATCTGCTTTTCGTTCAGTCATTCAAGATTCAATGGAGCTATTGTTTAGCAGAGGCGGGTGGGGGAAAGTTCGGGAATATTCTTGACTTTCCTTTCAATTCAATCGCGATGCACGATGGATGTGGCGTGATTAGTGAAATAGGCGGAGTATGTGCGCCTCGTCACATGCATTGGGTGCGCTTATTTCAGAATTAAATTGACAGATTATTATTTTGTTTTTTAATTTAAACTTCAAATTATTTCCATTGCACAAATGGACTTTAAAATGAAAAGAAAAAGGCTTTGTAAAGAATTTTTTTTCCACTTCCGACAGTGCAAAAGAAATTAGGAACGACTTTTTTGTGCTTTCTAATAAAAATGTTCTGCCTTTCTTAAAACTCATATTTTTATTAACACGCTTTTATTAGCTTCACCTGTATGTATGTATGTATGTATGTATGTATGTATGTATGTATGTATCTTGTAACGGAATCTTGCAGCTCAAATTTCGCCCACTTCCTGCGATCGGATTCTTTTGAAATTTGGCACGCGACCTCACACCCGATGACAATGCAATATTCTATAATTAAATTAATTAATTAACTCTTTTAATTGTTAGTTTCCTCCAGTTTTAATCTATATTTTGGCATAAATCCAACAATGTGAAAAAGGAAAAATTTAAAAAAATACATTAAAAAATGCTCGCAAAAATTATTTTTAAATACCTACAGAAACCTTTAATTTTTCTGCATCAGACAAAATTTGTTCCAAAATGTTCCAAGGTAATTAGAACATGAAATATAATTGTTTTTAACTAATTTCATGCCAAAATTTAGGTAAGCCTTCAATTGGAAATTCATTGCTGATCAGATCATTGATGAACAAAACTTTTATTTAAATGCATCTCAAATTTTTAAGTATAAATATGATTTCCGCAAACATACATCAATGACTTACAGTAGCTTCCCATCGGGGTGCCCTTATCTTAACTTTAAGATATTACCTCGCACTCATTTTATAAATAGTTTCTTCGCCTGATAATTCTCCAACATATAAGACTAAAAAACAGAAAAATAAAATAATAGTTTTAAAAACTAAAAAAACACACTTTCGTAGCAAAATGAACTAAAAAGCGAAAAATAATCTTTGGATGATAGTAGTTGACCAATCAATTAATTTTAATGTAATACAAAAGAGCGTGGGGTGCTATCTATTTACATTTTTACTTGGACAACAAATGGAGGAAATTCAAGACAACTGATAAGAAGCCCCCCCCGCGCTTTTTTGTATTACATTAAAATTAATTGATTGGTCAACTACTATCATCCAAAGATTATTTTTCACTTTTTAGTTCATTTTGCTACGAAAGCGTGTTTTTTTAGTTTTTTAAACTATTATTTTATTTCTCAATCCATTTGCACGGGTGTGAGATTTTTGCGCATAAATTTGCAGTTTTCCCCTGGAATTTTTAGGCATTTTATTGTGGTATATTCCAATAAAAGGAACCCTTATATGTATCATAAACGAAGCATCAACTTTCTAAAAACAATTTGTGTAGTATACAAATATTGACTTGTACGTGTTACGTCCGCAACAACGTAAAAATCATTGTTTTCAAATACAATATTTCATAAAATGAGTACAATATCATTTGCTCAATGTGTTTTGAAAACTTCGCAACTAGTCAAGTTTGTTGACCCCTTAAGTTTTTTTTTTTTTTTATAGTTTTTGAATTAATCTCCGTAAGTTTTTATTTATTTTTTTTTTAACATGTAGTATATCGTTTTGGTTGTGTTAAGTAAATTATCACTTTTCAGTGCTGGCTCTACAATCTTTCCTAGTCATCGTTGTATATCTTTTGAAACTGGCGCCTTGTCTAATTTTTTTTTTTTTTTTTTTTTTTTGAGTTTTTATAAGGAGTTTCAACGAGAAAAACACAAATGAGGGTGCCCTTAAAAAGTTGCTGCCTGAGGCAAAAGAGGGCGTCAGTTTGTACCTCCGAATTCCTACAGTCGCTTTCAAGGCAAAATATTTCAACAAAATATTTGAGAGTTTAAAATATTCAAAAGAAAATGAAAAAGGAACACAATCATATCATAAAATACATTGAATTAAAAATCAATACAGTAACACATTTCAGTTAATACAGCTCTGTCGCCATGAATTGTTTGCAGAGCAGAACCAGTAAATATTCTTAGCGAATTAGTGGCGAAATGAAGGGAGGGGGGGGGGAGAATAACTTGAGTAGTTAAATAAAAATCCTGGGCGCGAGGGGGGGGAGGGCAAGAGGTAGGAGGCCGCACGTTCTGAAATAATACTATGTTAAAATTTATTATTATTATTATTTAATTTTAACTTCTGCACACTTTTCTATTCTATAAGCGGGGGGGGGGCTAAGTCTGTGTACGCTATCGATTGAGAATTAAAAAATGCTCTTGACAGTAAATGTGAGGATGAAAACAAAAATGAATAACTCTGAAACATTAATTTTGGTAACAAGACCAACGAATCTCTAAAATGACGAAACTTTAACACAGAACATGAAGTGTGACGCAAAAAATTAAAAATCAACATAAATACTTAATGGTAAAAGAAAATGAGTTGAAAATAATTGTAAAGATGTATATATGCACTAATGTATTGCTCAAGGGTCCCCCCCCCCTCTGAGCAAAGGCGCAACCCTCTAAAAATCACGAATCCCCCCAAAGCAGGAGCCTCCCCCGAAAAAAAGAAAAAATACCCCTACTACCCCTCTTCCTAAAAATTTCAATGGCGCAGCCTGTGCCATGACCCCCCCCCCTCTCCCCCAGGTTGGAACCCCTGATTGTTAAAAAATATTAGTTTTGATAATTAAACCGAAAAATATGAATAAATACGCGGAAATTCGCCAAAAAATATACATAAATATGCGAAAATTCAATCAGCCCAAATTTCCACAGCCCGGCAAATTGCAAAATTTATCCCCCCCCCCCCCCGGCCTTTAAAAAGGGAGAACTACCTATCTGGCAACATGTGACTATATTTTCCCGCCAAAAAGCTCTGAATAGTTCATTTGAACTAGTTCATTGAACTAGTTCACAAGGTTGAGATGAACTAAACGAACTAGTTCCTCGAAAGGAACTAAAACTTCCATCCCTAATCTATACTAATAATATAAAGCTGAAGAGTTTGTTTCTTCGTTTGAAAGCACTAATCTTAGAAACTACTGGTTCAAATTGAAAAATTCTTTTTGTGTTGAATAGTCCATTTACTGAGATTAAGGAAGGCTGTAGGTTATTTTTTTAAAAAAATCAGATTGACCGAAATATTTGTAATAGCAAATTAAATGTTTAATTAAATTGTTTAGTTCTATAAATTCCAATAGATGGCAGGGTAAGTTTAGTTCTATTATCAATATTCAGGTACATAATTTGATTTTGTACAATTTTTCTATTGGGTTTTGTTTTCCATATTTCTTTTTTGTTTGTTTTTGTTCTTATAGTTGAAGATAGTTACGCATCTAAGTAAACAATTTGATTTGTCGCATTATTCAATTGTTATTATTCTTTATAATAATGTTTCTATTTTGTATTGTTTATTTGGTGAAACATTTTAAATTGAAAAAAAAAAAGGGTTCACTCGCTAAAGGGCAAGGTTAGGAGAGCGTGGTTGCTTGACGTATTAAGGGATAAACTATACAGTCAAAGGATTATTTTGAGTTTTAAAGCTACTGTTAATCTTTTTATGTGCTTTGGTGAATAGTTTTAAATTCCAAAGAGACTTATAGGACTAATAGAAAAGGTGTTTTTGAAAAGATGTGTATGCATTTTAGTAGAAGAAAAATGATCCTTTCACATCACAAGGGGGAGGGGGGACATGGATTTTTTTTATTCAACGGACTTCTTTTGAATTTTTGCATAGGCATCGCTGTGCAGGTATTGCTAGTTATATATGTAACAGAGATTCACACAACTAAAACCAAAAGCTGGATCCACTCTTCTTTAGAACCACTTGTTCAACAGAAACAAAAAAAAAAAAATGCTTATTTATGAAAAGAAAAACTTACACCCAAACTCACTTACTTTATATTTTTTGTTTGGAAAATCTTCTTCTGATACAGGAAGTCTATTAAGAGATTAAATTCAAAAATAAATCAGTCAAAAATAACAATATCAAATTGAAACTTACAGAGCTCTTAAAACGGATATTAAAAGCAAATACCATTGTTTACATACCTCTTAAAAACTACTTTTCAATTAGGAAATGAATAAATACCTTTGTCCTTTGTGGGACGAAGTAATAGTAGTAAATAACGTAGAGAGATAGAAGCAGTTGAGTGTGGACACCTATTTCGGGACTTCAAGGAACCCCTTTTTCAATGCAAAGAAGGGTAAGCTTTACGTTACATCCTTAAGCTCACTTTTCTTTGCATTGAAAACGGGGTTCATTGAAAGTATAAAAAACGCGTCTTCAATTAATTGCTTACCTGTGCTTTACCTCTGCGTTGTTTACTACTGTTACATTTCAAACAATAAAGTTTACAACTAATAAATTAGCACAGCATACATATAAATTGTACTATCATTCCATGTCCAATTTTAACTTTACTATTTTCTTGACTGAAGCCAAGTTAGATTCTGGGGCAAACATATTTTTTGGAGGGTCAATGCCTGAGAGTTACTTGCCCTTTGAGTTTTACTTGTAAACTTTGTATGTCATTTAAGGCTGGCAGGATCTATGGCTAGTAAATCCCAATATCACATATAACTGTAGGGAGATTCTCAAAAAAATGTCCCGTGCGTAACGCTAAGTTTATTTTTTCCAGCTAACCAAAGCCTTCAAAAAATAATGCTGTTGAGGAATAATACATGCTTTAATATACAGTCAAAGCATATCATTTAATCACATATTTAATAAATAGTTACTTGAATAAAATAAAAAACTTAGCTTTACTCACAGGACATTTTTTCGAGAATTGCCCTGTAGATAAATTTTTTCATTAGGAATGATTTTTTATGCAATGCATCCAGAGGACTAAAGCAATCTGATGAATCTCTTGTACAAGATAACTGATATTATTGATAAAGTTAAATACATAGTTGAACTAAAATAAATTATTTACAATCAAACCCCACTAAAACAAACTCAAAGGAACCTTTTAAAATAATTTCAACTTAGTTTGTCTTACCTTAAAAACATTAAATAGTGTTATGTTTTGTTTTAAGTGTGTTTGAACAATTGACATTTGGCTGTACAATTGAGTCTTGACTTACACAAGGGACAGGTTTCAAGACTTGTCCGTAAATCTTTTTATTTAAACTTTGATAAAAAATACTTTTGTTAAGTTAATATTAATTTTTGAACTTTCAGTTTTTTTGCTCATGACATAAGCATGTTGTTTGAAGAACCAAGTTCTAAAAAGGTTCATTAAGGTTTCCCTTGTTTAACAAGATTCCTTGCAAAAACATTGAAATAGCAGTTATTAAAAAATCAAACTTACCCAAAATTCAGTTCCAAATATTCTGTATCATCAGTTGAGAATTCTCTGTTGTCATTATTCATAAAGTAACTTTGGTTCAAAAACTTGACAATGCCGTTTTCAATGCTTCGGTTTAATTCATTCAATGTGTCAGAAAAACTCGTGTCCAAACCATTGTTTGACAGTTTTGAGGTCTCAAAAATTTTAACTTTTTCTGAATTGATCTTGGACAGAAGCTGTTTGCACAAAATTACTAAAGCTTTGTGGTTCTTTTTCAGTATTGTCTCATATTCTGCTGTAGTTCTGGTTAAGAGTTCACATTTTTCTTCAAGAAGCTGTTCAATCTTTTTCTGGTAGGTAGCAGACTCATCAGAATGTGCAGCTTCAATGAGGTGCAACATTTTAGAATGCTCATGTTCGTTTTCAGAGAGCCTTTGCTCCATTTGAATTCTCAATTCATTTAATTGGTCAATATGAGATTTTTTCAAAGTTTCTATCACAGACTCATATTTATTTTCTAATTTAATTTTTTCTTGATTAAATTGCTCTTCATGGTTTATAGTCACATCTTGAAGATCTTGCTCATGTTCTTGAACCAAATCAGCAATTTGATTTTCAATTTGAGCTTTTTCGTCTAAAATTTCTACAATTCTCTGATTGGCAGATGACAATTTCTCTTCTAAATTTTCCGCTTTTTTGATTGCATTTTCTTTTTCTTCCACACACATGTTGTACACATTTTTAAGCTCTTTCACTTCCTTATCATTTTCAACAGATAAGTGTTGAATTTTCATTTCATTCTCTTGACAAAGAAACTCGACTTGCTTATTCATTTGAACCGTAAGATCATCTTTTTCTAGCTTTAAAATTTCAATATCAGATTCTAATTTTTTGATAGTTTCTAATAGTTCAGTTCTTTGATTGTTAGCACAATTTTCTAGAGACTCTTTAAAAATAATTAATTCGGTTTCGTAGCTTTCCTTCATTAACTCGAAATTCCTTTCGCACTTTGGACAAAACTCTCTTTCTGGGTATGGCCTAGTCAAATCTAGTGATGTTTTTCTGCTAGGATTGGGTTCAGAATCTATTGTCATGCATTCAGCTCTGTATTCACTATCTGTCAAGGACATTAGGCTTACACTAGATAAGGGAGGTTCTTCCATCAACAAATTATCCTCTGAATTAGTAAAATTATCGCTTTCAACTGACTTTTGACGAATATTCCTTTCGCCTTTTTGCAATTCTGCATTCTAAAAACATTAAAAACAATACATTTATGCTGAAATCAAAGCAACTTAAATTTTTTTGAGAAATAAGTAATTTGTTTTACTTAAAAATTATGATGAGTTTCAGGACAGATGGATTTCAAACTTAATACATATCTAATCACAAAGTATAAGTGTTGTTTCACAAGGTTCAATTTTAGGGTCGTTGTTAAATCATTTTATTAACAGTTTTAGTAGTCGCTTTCTAGGAGTATCAATGAATATTTTTGCAGATGATGTCAAAGCTCTGGGGATTGCTGATGATGAAGGCCAAGCAGGGGTGGACTGGGTCTCGCAAGAGGGCACCAACTTTAAAAAAAGAAAGAAAAAAGAAAAGAGAAAAAAAAGAAAAGAGAAAAAAAAGAAAAGAGAAAAAAGAAAAGAAAGAAAGAAAAGAAGGGGGAAAAAAGGTAGACAGGTTTACGGTCTTAAAGAAAAGAAAAAAAGGGGAAGTGAAGTCTCACAGGTTTGTTAGCGCAAAAAAAGAAATTATGATAATAATGATAAAAAAAATTAAAAAACAAGGAAGTTGCATCAAAAAATAGAATAAATTTTTAAAAAAATTCTATTAAAGGTGTTCAGACTTGAGGGCGCATCAGACCATCGGCAAGCCCGCCCCTGAGATCAAATGAAAAAGCTTCAAGAGAATTTAGATCCAGGGGTCTGTCCAGGATTTTTCGCAGGGTCCGTTTTTTGTGAAAAATCAAATAATTTTGTGAAAAATGAATTAATTTTGTAAAAAAATCAAAAAATTTCGCAAAAAAAAAAAAAAAAAAAAATTTGTTATAAAACGAAATTTTAGAATTTAGAGATGGCACAAACTGCATCAATTAAACTTAAAGTTGAGTGTTTTCCTCTTCTACGTCGAGAAAATCATTCTGGATTTTTTTTTCTGATATTTGGCGGGGGGGGGGGGGGCATCGCTCTTTCAAGTATCAATATTTATCTACCATTCTACATTATGTTAAATTATACTAGATATATTTCTGTACAGTACTTAAAATAATTGTAACAAAACTATAAATAAATAAAATAAAATTCAGAATAGGGTTCAGCCATTCAACTTTTTGACCCAAGACACTCTTAAAAAGCACAGAATTTCGTTCAAAACTTATAAATTCCGTGATTTTAACAAAAATAAAAAGATATTTCAATTGTTTACCTCTTAAAAAAGCGTAATAATCATTAAAAATTCGAAAAATCGGATTCCCATAGCGGATGCAAAGAGATCGCAATTCTCAAAGTGAAGGCATCAAAAGTATAAAAACGGCTTGTAAAAGAAATATTTTTGATAAAATTATTTTAAAATTGCATTTTAGAGTCCTATGACAAACATATCATTAATATCTGTGGACACAGTTGACCCAAAAAATAAAATAAAATAAACCATCTATTCAGCATTTTGATTTTTGACTCATAACAGAAAATGGAATTTTGCTTTAAAAACTTGAAATGAGAGTTCTAACAGAAATAAAGAGACTTTTCATTTATTTGAATCCTAATTAAGCGAAGTTAGCTTGAAAAAAGAACAAAATATGATTCTCATATCGGATGTTAAAAGATTGCATTTTTCAAAATGTAGACATCTAAAGAAAAAAAAAACGGCAATTAAAAGAGTTTATTTAAAGTTAATCATCCTTGTTAGCATCGAAAAATCAAAACCCATATAATTTTCTCCCAAAATAACAATTAAACATCGCACCGCATATATTGACAAGCTGGCAAAATGATGAGAATATTTTCTAATCAAGTCATTATAAAGGTTCAAGGCCAGACGCTAAGTGGTGATAATTTTGAAGTTGGTAACACTATCTGAAGCGATCATATTTTTTCTTCACCCTTACTATCCCTTTGCAGTTCTAAGTTCATTTCGCAGATATATATTATTATTGTTTATTAAATCATGAGCGGAGAAAAGTACTAACCAATGCCTTTTCAGAAAAGTTTACAAAAACACCGCTGCTAATTAGCTGTGATAAAACAAACAACCATTATATTTATTTGGCAGTAGCAATTATTTATCTCTTGCAAAAGCATCCCAAGAGTGCCGATTTTTTTTTTTTTTTTTTTCAAAATTAGCCGATTTTGTATAAGCTGATCCCTCTAATTTGACTTAAAAAAAGGTTCCAAAAATTATCGGTTTATACACAGAACTATGCGTTATTTTGCTTTCAGATTTGCTCTTTCAATAAACAATTTGACAGATCCGATCTTGTTTATCAGAATTTTGTGAAGGGTCCGTTTTGTTTGATCGGGATTTTGTGAAAGGTCCGTTTTGTTTGATCGGGATTTTGTGAAAGGTCCGTTTTGGTTGATCGGATTTTTGTGAAGGGTCCGTTAACGGACCCAAATATCCTCTGGCCAGACCCCTGAGATCATACTTCTAATTGGGCAGTTAAATGGTATACGTCATTCTATCTTAACAAATGTCAAGTGCTTCATTTAGATCATGGAAATAAGCATGCAAGGTATTATTTTCAGAGATCTATCATTAGCTAATAAAAAGTTGATCTAAGTGTTCCATAATTAGTCAGGTCTTAAAATCATGCCACCAGGGTAACTTAGCAAATAACAAAGTCCACAGAATGCTGGGATACATCAATATGTTCATTTCATATATCACTTATAAAGCTATGCTTTCATACAGAGGACCCGAAAGACGTTCTTCTGTACAAACTTTGTTTACTGAAACGTTAAAATAATTCAATAAACTATCAAGTGTTTGAACCGTTTGGTTGAAAAAAAAAGTAAATAGGAAATGTTTTAAGCTGCTTGGTGTCAGAATGCGTATAGTATTTATTACAACTTGATTTATCGAATGCCCACTGAGCAGTTGTTTTATTGCTTATTTTTTCTCCCATACTTGTTGGTTTGTTCCTTTAGCCATACTCAAAAGATAAAAAGTGTCGTCAGATATTAAGAGTAAAAAACTAACTACCCATCTAGAACAAATGGGAAATCTCGCTGCAACGTCCGCCATATGAAAAAGAACAAAACAATCGAAAAGATATCATTTTAAAAAATGATAAAGGTAAAAACAGTTCGCTGAATAAGCGAAGCCCCCTCCCAATGTAAAATAAATATTCTTCAACTAAAATGACTAATCACTCTTTAAAAATAAAAAAAACCATTCTTTGCAATTTGAAATATTTCGTCAAACAAACAAAAATACAACAAATTACAATAACAGTTGCTTTAAAATGCAAACAAATGATCAAGCAACTCTATTGTTTATAGCAAAGTCACCAAGCCACCATGTTACAGTAATCCAGCCGATCAGTGAGCGAAGCTAACTCTGACCGATTCGCGGTATGATCTTTTGAGCGAAAACTTTTTAAACTTCATATATAGCCTAGTTTGTTCTTTCCACCAAAGATAAAGATCTTCCACTACACCGATCTTTTGTGTACAGAACTACCCTGTTGCAATTAATCTGGAAGAAAATAAAATTTGTTTCGTCTTTAAATTAAATCCTCTTTTCCTTTAATAATATACTCATTAGTTTGATAATCCTTAAAGTAATCTTGACATTGGTGCCAAAACTCAGATGGATTTGAGCCGAGAAACAAATGTTGCTAGGTACGGTACTATCTGATCATTTGGTTAGGAAAACCTAAAGCACCGATCCAGTAGGAAATTTCATTATAAAAAGCAGAGCTGGCTTTTTTATTGTCCTTTGGCAAGGGGTTAAATATTTATTTCAGTTCTCGCTCAACAATAGGGTAAAATAAAAATTCATCATTTGGGAGATATAAACATTGTCTGCTTAAATTAATTTAAAAAAACGTTTCTGATTCAATCCATCTCGCTTCTAAACCATGCTCGCCACAACTTAATTACACACAAAAAATTTGATCAAAATCGGTCAAGCCTTATGGTGACAAACGTCCACACAGAAGATTTTAATACTTTAAGATAATGCTTAGCTCATTAACATATACTCCACAGATAATCATACATTACATTTTACTGTTAAATATTACATACAGGGTTGTCCAGTTTTCTCCATTCCAGAAAAAAATTGTCCCAGACAAAATAGCATTTTCTGCACTTTTTTACTGAATAAAAAAATTCTTGACTAAAAATGAATAAAAAGTAAATATATTGATTATTCTCATTGAAAGAACATTTTAAAATCAAACTGTCACATATGCAGTTGTATATGTACTCACTATTACGTGAAATACTGATCAGTTGAATATTTTCTTTTTTTTTTTTTTTAATTGTAGCATGATTACGAAACAGATGAATATAAACATTAAGTTTAAAATCAATTACAGTGAGCGCCAGGTGTGGTTAATTGCCTTAAAACCTCAAAACAAAATCTATCTTTGACATTGAAAAACTGCTGGGTATCTGAATCAAACATGCTGCTTGGATAAATCAAGTGTATGGTTAACTATTTTTCACGAAATACGTGATACACCAGCAGTCTTTTTTTCCTTTTCTTTCTTGTTGCAAAATGAAGGTTTTTTTTTTTTTTTTTTTTTTTTTTTTGTAAATAGTTAAAAATAGGGAGAAACAGGCTGTTGTGCACACTTTTAGTGAGCCTTCTTGGGGGAAAGTTACTCATAACTAGTGAGACGCAGAACGACATGGTGTCAACAAGATTTCTGAGCTCAAGGCTAGTGTCAACATTAGAGCAGTGAGGTGCAAATTCGGTACAGATGTGATATACCCCCCCCCCCCCCTATTTGGCGACATCCGATTTTTTGCACAAAATTGAAATATTTTTCTCGCCAATGAGGCGATAACTTTTTAAGCATGGCATCCCTGGCGAAATTAACCCGTGTTTCGCAACCCGAAGGCAATCTTGTTCAAACTTTACTTGGTATATTCAGTAAATTACCGCCCAATAGCCATGGCTAAAGCAGAAATACACCGCCAGCTCAGTCATTTCCAGCCGAGGACTGCAGTTTTGTGCTTATTAGCACTCATCAGCCCGGCATGGGAAAGTGATCGAGTAGGCGATAGAAAACCTCTTAAGGAAGCCAAGAGTGCGAAACAAACTGGTAGCTAATATAGAATTAGCAGACCAGACGAGTGACCGAAGCGATGGTTCGATTCAACTTGAAGATTGAACGCAAGGCAAGGTATATTCAGTAAATTACCGCCCAATAGCCAGGGCTAAAGCAGAAATACACCGCCAGCTCAGTCATTTCCAGTTGAGGACGGCAGTTTCATGCTTATTAGCACTCATCAACCCGGCATAGGAAAGTGACTGAGCTGGCGAACCTCTTAATGCCGGGCTGATGAGTGCTAATAAGTACGAAACTGCAGTCCTCGGCAGGAAATGACTGAGCTGGCGGTGTATTTCTGCTTTAGCCCTGGCTATTGGGCAGTAATTTATTGAATATACCTTGCCTTGCATTCAATCTTCGAGTTGAACCGAACCATCGCTTCGGTCATTCGTCTGGTCTGTTAATTCTATATTACCTACCAGTTTGTTTCGAACTCTTGGCTTCCTTAAGAGGTTTTCCATCGCCAGCTCGGTCACTTTCCTATGCCGGGCTGATGAGTGCTAATAAGCACGAAACTGCAGTCCTCGGCTGGCAATGACTGAGCTGGCAGTGTATTTGTTTACTTGGGTTGTTTACTCGGTTTCACGCAGGAGAGATAGGTGTTGTTTCGTGCAATATACCTTACAGGAAAGCTTATTTTGTGTTAGTTTAAATTCAGTAATTGTGTTTTGAAGTAAAAACATTAGAAAATGCCAGTTTCTTCAAACTTGAACGTTAATTAAAAGTTAACTCCAACGTGGTGTGTATCTGTAACGTGCCATTGTCATATAATGTATTGTTTTAGACTGAGTGTGAGGATTTATACCATATAAAAAGGTAAGTTCTTTATTTTAGAATTCAAAAAAAAAAACTCTCACTTTTGAAATTCTTTGTTTTTACAAATCCTTGAGGGGTTCTTGTAGTTTTTAACTTTATTTTTACTGTATATAAATTAATTTTACAAAAATAGTACGGTTATTTTGTTCTAAAAGTTAATTCTTATCGATGCCACGAATTATTTAGACATTCTATGAACGTGCCTCTTTTAGGTACTGAATTTCTGAAAATAAGTTGACAGCATTTTATAAAAATATAAAGGTGTTGTTTTATGTAAAATATAATAGGTATTTTGAAAGCATGTTTGGATAGCAAATAAATGTATGGTATTTTTGTATTGTTTATGTTTAGGATGGTTCTGTTGAGAGATTTTTACTTTTCATACATCATACATTTGAGTAACTAAGCGCTTTTTTGGCTGAAATAGTTATTGATTTTGGGGATGTTTTCTGCTTTAAACATCGCAATTAGAATCGCTTTGCTCTTTTTTAGCAGAGTATGAGAAAAGTTTTTGTTCGATGAAATGAATGTTGGAAAATAGCTTTTATTTCTATTGGTACATATTTCATTGGTGAGCTGTTTTAGTAATTTGTCAATTGAAGCATTTTAAATACTTTCTAGTAATTGTTCTTTGTGTACAAAAACTTTCTAGTTTCTGGTATTTTTGAAGCGTATATTCGTGATGTTTTTTGTTGTTTTTATATATATTGTGTTCTGAAGTGCTTTGATCATGTTTTTTTATCTGATTTTTTCCTGTTGGCACTAAAAAAGCATCGCTAAGAACGATGTATGACATATGTCGTCATACATCGTTTTCTTGGCGACGCTTTCCTGGCGCCAACAGGAAAATGTCGCCAAGGGTGGGGTATATCACATCAGTTTCGCAAATTCTAATGAATATTGAAGGTAGTTTTACAATATTGAAAAGATATTTTCCAAATTCATTACAACCAATTCTTAGCAATCAACAAAATACATTTTTTAAAGAAAATAAGTTAACATTTTAATACACCAACTGCTTTTTCAGTTTTAAGATACAATTCTTTAAATGATCCAAGAAACTACTGGATTATTTAAAGAATCAAAATATCTTGGAAAGAAATTCTAAGATACTTTGAAGTGAACCATAGGCGCCCATATAGGAGGGAAAGTGGGTTCTCAACCCCCCCCCCCCCCTAGAAATGAGAACTTCCTTGCTTTTAGAGCTTTTTTCTTTGCGAAAATGTATAGAAGTTTCTCTTCTAACCATTAATGAATAAGTTATTATAAATATCAAATTTTAATGTCACTAATCTGTACTAAAATTGGTTTCCATGGAGAAAATATTCTGCTATAACATGGGGAAAATCTTTGGACCCCTTTAAAATTTTGCAAATGGGCGCCCTTGAAGTGAACTTCATACTTATGATACATTATATTGTTTGACTAAAAATTAAACTGTTAAATAAATAAAATTTTAGGTCTTTTTTTCTCTCTTCCTTCTCTCTATGTCAGATATCATTAAAATCTCTCTAGTTGCAATAAAACTCAAGTTTTGATCACTAGCATTTGAAGTTAAACACATTAAACTAAATTTAACAAATTGCACTATTCAAAATATACTCACAAGCTCTTTTAAATGCTGCAGTCGTCCTGTAAGATAAGATTTCTGCAAAATGATTTCTCGATGTCCATGGCTTGGTGTTCCATCACTGATCTGCTGCACATTAGAGGGCTCTTTAGCACACTGATCCACAGCATCCCCACAAGGTCCAACTTTGAGAGATGTCAGAGAACATATTTGCTCCATTTCCCTCCAAAGGAAATCCGTCACAAATGTAAAATCTTCAGACACATTTTTGTCTCGTAGTTTTTCAAAAGACTGCTCTTCAGTTAGAGTCATCTGGCACAACATATCATCTGCATAATTTATGTCAGAAACTTGACTTTCACTCTCTGAAACATCATGCAAATCTCCAGACCCAGAAGAACCAAGGCGCTTCAAGAAAAAACTCTGGAATTTACTAGGAGAGAAATCAGGCACAAAATCACTTATACCACTAGGTATGCTAACAAGACACTCAATCAGTTTGGCTATCCTGTTCAAAGAAGCTAGTTTTTTTACTGCACTATCCATTTCAAGCTCTAGCACACTATTTTGATCATTTGACACATTTGCATCTGCATT
Organism: Uloborus diversus; assembly: GCF_026930045.1. Classification (NCBI taxonomy): domain Eukaryota; kingdom Metazoa; phylum Arthropoda; class Arachnida; order Araneae; family Uloboridae; genus Uloborus; species Uloborus diversus. The sequence continues at coordinate 101,946,029 of NC_072737.1, forward strand.
ATACTGAATCTCCTGACTTTCATTTCCTGTCAATAACTTCACAAGCTCTTGGATATCCTTTTTCGAAAATTTACCTTTTAAAATACTGCTTAGTTCCTGAATCATAGTAAGAGAAAAATCACTAGTTTCATTAAGTTTTGTAATGAAATCTGCAAGACAGCTCGTTTCAAGGTCACTTTGTGCACTTCCTTCACTATCCACCTTGTGCTTCAACTTTTTTGTTAATTCTACTACACAGTCAACAGGTAATACTTTCTGTAAAATTTCACTCAAGTCAAGAGCAACGTTTTGGGAAGACTGGGAAGTATCCAAATGTTTGAAAAAATAATCTTCGATTGCAGGAATATTGTTTGGAATAGTTACAACATCATCAGGAGTAATCTGAGTACTTGCCTCATACTTTTCAACTGCATCAGTCTGTGAGTGCACACATAATTTTTTGCATGAAACGAAAAAGATAGTTGGTTAATTAATATATTTTGATCATGCACAAATAGAAGATAAGAAAATGAAAACAACATTTTGCAAAAAAAAAAGAATGCTACTAGATTGATAGCATCATTCTCATGTTGTATCCCTTGTACTTATACTTTTTTTGACTTAATTAAAATGTACAGGTTGATGATCAATTTTATTTAGTTATATACAGTGGCTCCCACAAGTGTTTGTACACCTTGAAATTTTGTAGTAAAACCGAAATAACACAAAACTGAATTTGAATATGAAGTCCAATTTTTTTCACATCATACCTATACCGTTCTGAATAAGACCCAGTAGTTTTTTTTTTTCAAAATATTGCCAGATTTTATTTTTGAAATTTGTCAAAAAACGAAGAGACAGAGAAAAAATACGCCACAAAAGTCATCGTACAAAGAAATATTTTCGAATAAATTCATAATTAAAATAATCATGTGTTTTTTTTATTATTTTTGCATTGTAATAACACTATAAAGTCATTTGCCTTCATTTTTTTGTGTATTTATTCCCTAATATTCTGCTAATTAATTTAAAATGGCAGGTATGTGTAGAAAACAACAAACACGATTCGAAATTTGATTTTTTTTCCCTCACAGTAGCCGTAAATTGGTTTGAAATGTCTCTAAATCGGTTACTTTATACCATTTGATAGTGAAGGGCTTGATAAAATGCTTTAAAGACAAAAATCGGATCGAAAACAAGGTAAGAAAAGGTCAACTGGCAAAGTTAACAAAGCGTGATCGGAGGTTTACAGTTAAAAAAAATATGAAAAATAGACATTTCAGAACTGAAAGAGTTTCCGCAGAATTGAATGAAACATTTTACATTTAATTTTTACCTAAATTTGCTCGCCAAGTTCTCTGATTAGCTGGATTAAATGGGACCTCATCCCGCAGAAATTTTCTTGTTCGTGCGAAAAACAGAAAGCTTACGCTTTCCGTCGTAAAATCAATGATAAATAAGCTCAAAACGTTTTGGAACAATGTCTTACTTAAAGATGAAAATAAATTCAATATGTTGGGTTAAATTGTTGTATAACTGTGAATAGAAGAAAAAATAAGGAATTTAATCTTAAGAACTTAGCTGGATCAGTTAATCAGGACGGTGAAGGTGTTTTTGTGTGAGGGTGCACAACAGCATCAGGACTTGGAAATTTGGAATTTTTTGATGAAATAATGAATTATGCTGTTCATTTAAATATTTTAAAAAACCATTTTAAACTATTAGCCCAAAATTTGGTATTCGGAAACAACTTTGTTTTTTATTAAGATAACGATATGAAGCACACGTTCGCGTTTGGTGCCTCAAAATTTGTCCTTAAGCTTAGAAATATCTCCTCAATCGCTAGATTTAAACTTAATGGAACATATTTGGAGATATTTGGTGGCTAGATTACGAAAATACATCATTGAAACGAAACGCGAACTAGAAACAGTAAGACTCGTAGTGCGGCTGAACACTTATACAAATACAAATGTGACGACCAGCAACAGGCTCTGGGCCCAACTAGGCTGGTCCTAGTCAATTAATTAGTCCCCAATGAAGATTAATGGCCCTCTTAAAGCTATTCACTCCCTTGCTCATTACCGCCTCTTCCGGTAAGCTATTCCAAGTGCCCACGACCCTGCTAAAGTAGTAGTTTTTCCTGATTTCCAAGTTAGCCTGAGATTTAAATAGCTTTAAACAATGACCCCTTGTCCTGCTTTCCCCGCAAAAATTTCATCCATTTACATCTTTCATTTTGATAAATTTAAATAACTGAATCATGTCCCCTCTGACTCTCCTTTGCTCCAGGCTATACATGTTAAGCCTATTAAGTCTGGTATCATAATCTAAATCTGAGAGTGCCCTTACTAATTTAGTTACCCTTCTTTGAACCCTTTCCAATACAAAAATATCTTTCTTCAGATAAGGCGACCAAAACTGAACAGCATACTCCAAATGAGGTCTTACTAAACTCCTATATAAAGGCAGAAGAACTTTCTTAGATTTGTTTGAAATAGATCTATTGATAAACCCAAGCATTTTGTTGGCTTTGTTACTAGCAATACTGCACTGTTGACTAAACTTGAAATCCTGATTTATAAAGATACCCAGATCCATAACATTTTCTGCCTGATTTATGACTGAACCCTGTAAACAATATCTAATACGCTTATTTCCATGACCTAAGTGTAGCACTCGACATTTCCCTACATTAACTGCCATACCCCATTTATCTGCCCACTTAGTAATATGATCTAAATCCTCTTGCAGCTGTTTTACTTGTTCTTCATTTTCGACAATCCCCATAACTTTTACATCATCAGCAAAACAATTCATGCTTCCAAAAATATTTTCATTGATATCATTCATAAATATAATAAACAAAAGAGGCTCTAAAACTGATCCCTGAGGAACCCCACTTAAAACATCACTCCAATTAGAATGATTTCCTCTCACAACTACTCTTTGCTTCCTGTCAGTGAGCCAATTTCCAATCCAGAAATTGCACAAAAAAAAGTAAGAAAAAACAATGAAATCTATTCCCAGACGTTTAAAAGCTGTTGTTGTTAGTGAATGATATTCTACTAAATAATAAGTTAGTAAAAAGTTAGATTATTTACTAATTTTTTGACATTTTTTCAAAGTGTACGAAGACTTTTGTGAGATAAAATTTCGGGCACTTTTTGGTTTTTGATTTTTAAAAAATTAAGTTTTAATGTTTTATTAAAAATTGTCATGTAGTTTTGTAAAAAATAGATCATAGATCTTATAATAAAATACCGATTCCGAAATATTAATTCTAACCAATGGATAATGGCCTATTTCATTGAAAGTCGTAGGTGTACGAACACTTTTGGGAGCCACTTTATTTTAAAATTTCCACATTAATACTGTATGACTTCGCATCAGAGGGATGTTAATAATAATTCAGGGTTCACCAGGTTTTCAATATTCCATGCCAGGTCCTTTACGGCATGCCAAAAAAAACGAGATTACAAAAATGCATTGAATGTAACATAAAAATTATATGTTTACCTTTACAAAATATATTGAGCATTATGCATTATTTCATAGATATTAACAAATAGTTTTCTTTTGTTAAAATATTAGTTAATAAAACTATCATTCTGATGATAAAATCCTAATCGGTTACAAATAATTTTGAAAAAAAAATTAATTAAAACCAAGTTAATATTTGTAGCCCAAACATTGAAATACTTTAAAGAGTAATGTAGCTATTCATTGAATAAAACGTTAACTTACTCAAAAAGGAAAAAAAATAATTCAAAAATGAATCACAAACACACCAACATCCATAATAAGAAAATTAAATAAGTTGATTTTTAAAAACTTTTAAAACCCAAATTCTTGATACATTGTATCACATAAATCTTTTGGAAGCAATGATTTTGCAAATTTTATTGCATGAAGATGAAAGGATATATTTCAGTGGAAAATAATTTGAATTTTTTTTTATAAACTATAAAAGCCTAAAAAAAGGCCCAATTGGAATAGATTACATACAGCAAATTGCCTGAGAAAAAAACATTAATGCAGCATCAAATAAGCACAAGAAAAAGCAGGTGTAAACTTTTTGAAAGGAATCAATACAGGGGTCTGTCCAGGATTTTTCACAGGGTCCATTTTTTGTGAAAAATAAAATATTTTTGTGAAAAATCAATTATTTTTGTGAAAAATCAAATAATTAAACTTTTTTTTCTTGTAAAAACGAAAGTTTAGACTCTTGAGATGGTGGAAACTGCATCATTGACACTTAAAGTTGAGTGTTTTCTCTCTTTTCTGTTGAGAATATCATTCTTGAGTGTTTTTCTAGTATTTAAGAGAGGGGGGAGGCATCGCTCCCTAGGAGATGGGCACCCCTCAAGTATCAATATTTATCTACCATTCTACATCATGTTAAATTATACTAGAAATGTTTTTTGTATAGTATTTAAAATAACTGTAAGAAAAAAAATTAGGCAGGGGTTCAGCATTTAACTTTTTAACCCAAGACACTGTTTAAGAGCAGAGAGTTTTGTTCAAACCTTATAAACTCCGTGATTTTCACAAAAATAAAAAAAATATTTTATTTGTTTACCTCTTAACTAAGCGTACTAAACATCGAAAATTCGAAAAATCAGATTTCCATAGCGGATGCAAAGAGATTGCAATCCTCAAAGTGAAGGAATCAAAAGTATAAAAACGGCTTGTAAAATAAATATTTTTGATACAAATATGATATGATAAACATATCATTAATATCTGGACACAGTTGAAGCAAAAATAAATAAATAAATAAATAAAATAAAAAATAAACCATCGATTCAGCATTTTAATTATTGACTCATAAAAGAAAATGGAATTCCCTTTTAAAAACTTGAAATAAGTTTTGTTACAAAAGTAAAGAGACTTTTCATTTATTTGCATCCTAATAAAGCGAAGTTAGCATGAAAAAAAGAATAAAATATGATTCTCATATCGGATGTAAAAAGATTGCATTTTTCAAAATATAGACATCTATAGAAAAAAATAACGGTAAATAAAAGTTTATTTAAAGTTAATTATCCTTTTTAATATCGAAAAACCAAACCCATATAACTTTCTCCCAAAATAACAGTTTAACATTGCACCACCAGACACTAAGTGGCGATAAGTTTAAATTTTGTAATCCTATCTGAAGCGATCACATCTGCCCCACCCATACTATCCTTTGTAGTTCTAAATTCATTTCGCTGTATATTATTGATGATTAAATCATGAGTGGGGAGAAAAGTGCTTACTACGCCTATTCAGAGAATGTTGACGCTTTTCCAAAGAAGTTTACAACAACACCGCTGCATAAAACAAACAAGCAAAATTATAAACCAAACTGACTTTCAGCTGTTAATTTCTTTCAAAGAAACCAACAACAGGCATTATATTTATTTGGCGGTAGTAATTATTTATGGCTTGCAGGAGCATCACAAGAGTGCCGATTTTTTTTTTTTTTTTCCTTTTGCAAAATTAGCCGATTTTGTATAAGTTGATTCCTCTAATTTAACTTTAAATATGCTGTATTATTTTCATTTGAGATTTGCTCTTTCAATAAACAATTTGTGAAAGATCCGTTTTTGTTTACCTGAATTTTGTGAAGGGTCCGTTTTGGTTGATCGGATTTTTGTGAAAGGTCCATTTTGGTTGATCGGATTTTTGTGAAAGGTCCGTTTTGGTTGATCGAATTTTTGTGAAGCGTCGGTTAACGGACCCAAATTTGCTCTGGCCAGACCCCTGCAATAACTAAAACACATATACCGTATTTAAAAAATTCTATTACCGAGTCTGGTCCCTGAATTTCATTTCTGATTTTCTGATTTTTTAACATTTCTGAAGCCTAAAAAAAAAGAATATAGAAATATTTAAATGCCTAATATACACAACTATTCAATTTTATAAACAATAATATAAGTCTAAAATGGTGCAAACCTCTTTCATTTGTAAATGAAGAACCTTGATTTCTTGTTGCAAGTTTTCTATCTCAATACTATCTGCAGAATCAGCTGCTTTACGAACCTGAACAGCTGACTCCAGCTGCTCAGTGAGTAACTTAATAAGGACATCTTTTTGTAGAACAGCATCTTGATATTTTTGTAGCTAGAGAATTGCATAGCAATTAACATTTTGCATAGAACATATTATAAAATATAGAAAACAAAATATAGAAAAAAAATTGACAAAATGATTTTTTAAACAAAAAAAAAAAATAGCACATAAAATAGGAATTCTATCTTTTCTTCATACCTTTTGATCATATAAAGTCATCAATTCAGATTCTTCATTCAAAATTGATATGTGATCATCACAGACCTGAAATATTAAAAATTTAAGAGTGAAAGGTATTGACTGCGGTCTAAACTAAATTAGTATTAATACCAAAGTATATATAAAGTAGAAATTTTAATTAAAAAAAACACTTTACAGGGATGGTGGGTTTTTCAAGTGGGTCTGCGTAAAAACTCCACTTAGGATTTATGGGGACTCATTTTGGCGAATTCTGGTTTTAATCCCTCCAGGTCCGGATCTGCGTGCTCATCGACTCCACACTGCTAGGGAGGGCGAGGGGGGCTACTTTCTTAAGGGCCCAAGAAGTTGAAAAAAAAAACTAGCACAAGACTTATTAACATTGCAAATTTCCATTGCTGGGCTCTGGGAAGAGGCCCTACAGATTTTGTTGCAAGGGGCCCAAAATTTATAGATCCAGGCCTGAATCCCTTTTTCATGTGAGTATCATGTACTGAATAAGAGAGAGAGAGATCAGGCAAACCTAGTCGGCAAAGGAAGTGATCGGCAAGCTTGAAGACATCTCATAGCAATAAGAGTCATGTGTGGGTGGGCATAACGTTGCTGATAATTAAATCCAGGAGGACAATTTTTACAACCACAACATGAACAATAATGTGAACTGTTGCAGTATTTCATTTAATGTATTGCTGCGTTGTAAGTGCACCAGTAGTGAGTTACAAAAGGGCGCATCTATCAAATCAGAGAGTATCCCAATCTATAACATCCTGTTGTATGCCTGTGTAGCTAGGGGTTTAAAAAATGCGAGATCACCCCAACATAGTCCAGGATGTCTTCACACATGTCTGTGGTTGTAGTTAGGACCCAGTCGAAAACAGGACTCCTCATATATTCTTATTGACAAGTACAACATCATGCAATAGTTATATGATCATTACAGCATATAGCAACACCTTAAACACTACAGGATTAGAATACTAAAAAAATGATAAAAATAAAAGGTACTTTATCGAAATCAAAGGTACTTTATTCTTTACAAATGTATGAAAAAATCTTAAAGAAAAAATTTTTTTTTAATTAATTTAAAAATTTCTATCTAACAAACTTTCTCTACAGCAAAGTTTTTACACGAAATCAAGAAATAATGTTAAGGGGACTGAATGATGCAAACACATATTTCTTTCTTTTGATACTAAAAACTTGCATTCAAATTTTTTATGATAAACAATTGCAAACAAAATTACCGCTTCAGCCATATTTTCAGGTAAATTAGTTGCGCTCATTGTGTTTTCAATAGGAACTGGTGAATCCTTCTGGGAAGCTTTAGATGCAGGAGCATCTATCTTTAGCTCTACCTCACCCTGTGAAAACAATTTTTACAAAAAGTCATACATTGAAATCAAACCTGATACATTAAAAGGGTGATTCTGCAGTATTGCACGCGTTGCGGAATGCAGACATGACATTTGTAAACTTTGATTAATCATAGATCAGCAAAAAATTGAACAATATAAATGCTTTTTCTTTTTATGAAGTCAGAACATATTACATTTCATAGAGCGGAACATATTTAAGCATTAAAATAAATTTGAACTCCTTTAAAAAAAAAATTTAAAAATGGCAAGTGTTACAGACATGATACAGAAAAGCTCGCATTTGAAAGAGTCTGTATGAATTTTATAAATAGATTAGAATTTCTTTTATGTTACAAGTTCAGTGTATATTTTATAAAATAATGTGCTCTGATGCATATTTTGGGAAGATGAAAATGGAAAATTTATCGAGTGTTCTGATGAAATGAATGTTATTGGTTGAAAAATCACTTTATGTTAGGCATGGTTAGTCATGTTCACAATGTTGCAGGCATGATAATTTTTTTTGAAAACTAAACTTAAAAAATTATAATTTTATAGTTATCACATGTCTATAACATAGTGAACAGACAGAAAAAATACAATTATGAAGCAAATATACCAATGAATTGCAAAGTTGAAATAAAAATTCGAAAATTTTTCATTAAAACGACAATGCACCCCATATTAAAACACAAAAGCTAAATATGCAGTTTTTTTAGTCATCAATTATGCAAATACATTACTTGCTTTAATCTGTCAGGTTAAATTAGAAAGTTTAAGTGTTATAACAAAAAATAAAAAAGATTTCTTCTGTTTGTCATGTCCACTAAGCATATCAGGCTACAAATACTGCGGAATCACCCATAAACAGTTACAGTTGAAACCCGATTTAGCAAATTCATTGGGACTAAAACTTTTATAAGTTAAATCGGAGTTATTCGTAATATCGGGGTGTGAAAAAAAAATACTCTTACTTTATCTATAACCCTATTAAGCAATTGCGCATAAATATCCAAAAGAAAAAACTACGCTTTTTGTTCAGCATTCCACAAATTATTACGCACTAGTTAATTCGAAATTTTAAAGTCACTGAGTAATAGATTTTGACAATTTCTTTGATGCTTGACTGGAAATAGTTCTTTCACAACCTTATGGAAAGAAGAAAACACTGTGTCTTCTGAAGCTTTTTGTATGAAATATGTTTTTACAGTTTCCAGGCCATGTAAAGCATTTGAAAAAGTAAGTTTTAATGGGAGTTTCATTATCGCTTTCTGCATCAGAATCGCTATTCGTTGGTTGTCCCCTCGCCCTCGCCCATCAAAAAATGCTGATTCCAAGAAAGGTCTTTTTCTGCTTCGGACAATATGGATGTAACATTTAGAAAACTATCCAATATTTCCTAACTTAAATTGGCAAAAAAAATTTTTTTGGCTGTTGAAATGATTCATTAATTCAGGGTTTATTAATCATTCAATAGGGGTTTTTTTCTTTCATTTTAGTTGGGGGAAAATAAAAATTCATAGCGAAATTTGTTAAATCAGAGTCCGACTGTATAACCAGTATAAATGACATCGCCGGAGCAAGACTTTTAAATGAAAAATGATTCAGTTAAAAATTTTAATGAAACAGCCTAAAGAGAAAACAGTGAATGAAAGAGACTGTCCAAGTCAGCAACTAGTTTCGGAAGGTCACCCAATTAACAATGCTAATAACTAGTGAAGTAGAAAGTGAATGTACTCTTTAACTTCTCAAACAATATCAAAGCTCAAAAAACAGATTTACAAAATAAATAAAAATACTATCATGTTCTTGCACTGAAGGCATATTTTTTAGCAGCATCAGAATTGCATTTTAGAAAACAGTTTTAAAAAATCTTTTGATAACTTAACTGACAGTAACATTATCTATAATAACTAAGGCTTTCACAGTTGACATCAATAAGATAACTACATTTTAGGTTTGTAAGCTATAGTTCAAAATATTTACAAGGTGCAAAGAAATTGAAATCTCAAACACAACAAGCAATTTTCGGCAAAGTCCGAGTAAGTTTGATGTTGCCATGGTTCCGAAAAAAAAAAGTAGTTTATTATCTATTGAAATGAAACATAAAATAAGCTTATCTAAAGTAATGCAAATCCAAATAGTTTTTCAAGGTTTTAAAACGTTTTCAAACATTTGAAAACGAAATTTTTATTTCCAGCACTTTTCAAGGTTTTTCAAGGGAATACGAACCTTGGAGAAATATCGGTGGCACCCTGCTTCAATTTGACCTCATAACTCCTCCCCCAAACCTCTCCATTTGCTAGATTTCCACACTGCAGTGATTGAAGGGGGAGTAATGACGTCAATCTGAAGCGAAATAATACGGGAAAGTCAGGTTCAATAGAAAAAGGCGCCGCTGCTGCGTGTTAGGGTGTAACAAACATCAGCACAGAGTATCTTTTAACGTAATGAAAACTTTTAAAATCTGATTTTTAAGTACAAACAATATAAAAGTGAGCTGATCGGAACAAAATGTTTAAAAGCGGTCTAAAACGGGCTTTACCTCAAAAAACGGACTTTGGTAAGAAAAGCGGACCATTTGGGAGCCCTGCACATTCGTATTAAACTTAAAATTAATTTAGTCAAAGAAATGGAGAAAATAAAAACGTGGTTCACATAAACTCACGAACGTACGATTCAGCACTCCATTTGATGATGAAAATATCATTTTGTAATCTTTCCGCTACTTTTATTCATTAGTATTCTATTAATTTGTGCTTTCGAAACCAAATTTTTACATCTATTGACTGATCTTGCAACTGTGTCATCGATATAGAAATTTATGTTTAAAATAACAGTAGATATCTAACTAGTTCAATTGAAATCTCCTTAATTAAATATTAATTATTTTTAGCTAATACCGAAAATACCGGTATTCTACTCCATCAAATACCGGTATTACAAAATTGCAAAATAGCTCCAAATACCACCATTTGGTATATTGGCATTGCAATCAATAGTCTGAATAAAATGTTTTATCAAATGTTTAACTAGGTGACATGTACAAAAAGGATTCAAATAAAGCAGGGTTGGGTTCTGGACTGTCCAAAACTGGTTTAGTACAGGACAGGTGGTTTTTACCATTCAAAACTGTCCAAAAGTGTCTTAAACTGTCCAAAAGTATGCTAAAGTTAAAGGGGTGTAATCTAGTTAATTCATGATGCATAAAAGTAGATATTAATGAGGTTTAATTGATGAATATTTGGTAATATTTATCTCCAAAATGTTCATTTAAAAATATCTTTAAACAAATTGCCAATAACTCTATTACATAAAAACTTCTTTATGTAACTGTTGGTAGAGTTATGAAAGGAAATTTACGACACTACCAAGACAGCTAATTTCAGTTCTATTTATAACTCAAAGGAATGTTATTAAATGTGCAATATTTAGGTCAAAAAAAAAAATGTTTAATTTTTTTAATGGCTTTTGAAATTAAGTTTTACATGATGTTTTAATGAAAATTATTTTTTAAATTAGATTAAAGAACAAGAAATTGATGATTGAACAGTTATATTCTAAAACTTATGCTACTCTTTTTTTTAGTTCATATTTTGAATATAATACATTTTGTAAATACAAAAAATTATGATTTATTGCATTCAAGTCAATTACTGAACTATATTTTGAACACTTTCTTTTGCATAAATGTTGAAAAATCTGGTTTATGGGGCGGAAAAAGCTCATGGGTACAAATTAAAATTTTTATGAAGAATTTAGTTTCTACTTAACTAGATTAAAGTCAGCTGCATAGATAAGTTACACATATATTTATACTTGAATGTTCACATTGAATAAAAATATTAACTAAATATAATTTTGATACATTTTGTTCTTTTTGGTAATATTTTCTCATAAAATTTAGTTTGCCAAAAAATAGTTTTGGACAGTTTTGGACACAAGGGTTTTGAACAGGATGGTAAAAAGCTTGCCAACCCTGCTTTAATTTGCACATGCATAAACATAGAGAAATTTAGTTACTATTATCAATTTAAAATATAAATAAATAAACTCATGCATACAAATTGAAATTTTAATCAAGAATTCAACTTATATGTCACTAGATTAAAATCAGCTGCAGAAATAAGTTGAATGTTCACATTGAATAAATGTTCAATATAAAACATTACTTTGATACATTTTATTGTGTTTTTGATGTTTTCTCACAAAGTACAATTTCTCTAAAAATATAGTTTTGGACACTTTCGGACAGTTTTGGACAGGACGGTAAAACCAGGGTTTTTACCGTGGTTTTTACCCTAGTGTGCAAAACCTTGCCAACCCTGAAATAAAGAAGCAAAATTACCAGATCTGAAATACTGGAGGATGAATTTCCTAGACTCATTATGCTTTCAGTAGAAGTGGGAGAATCATCTTTCACAGTACTACTGCTCTCTGAGTTTGAAGCATCTTCTTTTACTCTAATTTCTCCCTATTGAAATAAATAAAAAAGCTTTTTTTTTCTTTCTATTTTCTTGAATATGATATGCTTTTGAAAAATAATAAAGGCAATTTAATCTCTTTATTACTTTCTTGTGCTAAGTAAAGAAAGCGTTGAATTCAAAAAAATTTCTCAATCAAATTTCAACCAAAATTTTCATTTTAATAACCAGTGAATTACATGCCAAATACGAAACACTGCATTCTAGATGTGACATCCAGGTACTGAAGTTTCATCCTTGTTATGGACTCATCAGTCAGGACTGGTCAATAACCAAGCCAGAGACAAATGTTCTCTCCTTGAAGCAGAGATTACCAACAAACTGGTAGCTAAAATTAAGGTAGCACACCAATGAAAGTTCCCAAGCAATGGCGTGGTTCAACTTGTAAACTAAAGGTAAAAGCTTAGGAGATAAGCAGTACATTATCGCTACTAAGGCAGAGCTACCTGCAGAATACTGAGAGCCTGGTTATGACAGGCAGAGACTGTAGGACATAAATGTCTACCAGCCTATTATTGCTGGTTGAAAATTCTTACAGTAAACATTTTCTGTCATTTTCATTACTTTACTGAATATATTTCAGCAGTAAAGAAAAATTTAATCCTGCCTAAACAACTTCTTAAAATGTTAGCCAGACTTTCGCAATAAAACATTGCTGTGAAATTCAGTTCTATTTAACATTAAAATATTAAGCCACAAGTTTGGAGAGTTCGAAAAATAGGGAGTGGACTCCTTAATGGGCAGCACCTGCAGAAATCTGCCCTTGGGAAATTTGAAGAAACATGTTTTAGTTCAATACTAACAATCAGCAGGAACCAAATAAGCAAGCTTGTGCAATAAAGCTAATTTGCAATAGATGACAAAAATGCAAAAACATTAAATATTTGCAGTTACTACCTTTTACCTGCTCCTGGCAGAGCTGTATTTTCATACTGCAGAAAATATAATGCAGTAAAAACAAATAAATTTGAAGAAAAAATAAGGAACCTTACCCCAGGATCAACAGGATATGTTTTCTCCTGTACATTTGAAGAAACATCAGACTGAGAAACAGCATTAACTTTAACTTTTTTAGACTTTTTCTTCTTTAATTCTGCAAACTGTAAAGATAATTAATTTATAAATATTAAAGCACAGCAAGCCGATTCTCCAGAAATGTGTTATTTTGCACTCCAATGTTTGTCCATGCATAGTTTGCCATTTTTTAGAAAGACAAGAAATGTATTTTAGCTCAACAACAAAAGTTGACAGAAATCTTCATTTATTTTGAGAGACATTGAGAGTTAAGTTGTAAATTTGTAAAATTTTATGAATGCAATTTTTGGTCTTAGTTTCCCTTGATTTTAATTCAGAAATCAATTGATTAGTTAATACTTCATTAAATTTGTTAGCGAATATTTCGTTCTTGTCCCTCCAGCAGATGGGGAAAAAATCCAGCTTATTTCAATTCTAAATTTATCCCCGGCAGTTTGGTTGCGGCTAGATAATTCGAAAAAACATTTTTTCTAGCCGCATGCCTTTATTTCATTCACTAACACAATATTTCCTTATATTTAGTGTATGCAAATGTTTAGTGTGACATAACTCAGGACCTGATATAAAATGAATTGAGTGCCAAAAGAACCTCTCCGTTTTGACTCACTTGCTCGTTGGAGATGGAGGTTCGTGGTTGTGTTCCGAGTGGAATGGAAAAGAAGCCTCCTATCTGAACCATGTTGCGATATTGAAAGAAAGTTACTAAAAGTACTTGAAGAAGATTTCCTGGGTCACGGGGGCCTTAAAGAAAGTATTACAAATCAAAGGAATAGGAATTTGTGTAACTAGTCTAGAGATTCACTTATTAGTGACATGAATGCTGTGATAGCAACTTTTGTTGACAGCATTGCTGTCAACCAAAGTTCATAAGTATTTGTTTTTTGTTTTTTTTAAAATATATTTTCTATTCAAGAATGAAATTTGTAATTCAAATTCTTAGGAGTTTTATATCTGTAACAATAAACTCTAATTTTGTTGAATGTCGTTATTTTAAATGACTTTCAAAAATCAAATTAAGTTTACATGCATTTACACAGAAGGTAGATCCATTCCTCGTTAGCTATTTTGCTAGCAAAATTTATTATTAAAAATCAAAATAAATACTACTAAAAATTGTATTAAAAATGTTTAAATATTCAAAACTAATTTCACAATATCATGCTGTTTTTATAAAGCTCTAGACCAGGAAACTAGTGAAAAGAAATGGTAGCCATTTTTTAAAAAAGGGGAAATGACGGATGCACTGAACGTCTCAGGATTGGAAATGTGTTGTCGTATCACAACATACGATATAATTTTAAACAAATAAAGACACTTTTGGCGTCTAAGACTTGATTTTTTGGTAGCCATTTTCAATGAAATGGTCACCCATTAGCGATTGGCTATAGCTAATCTAAAGCTTTAATGTTTTGAATTTTACATTTATTTATAAATATATCTAAATATTTGGCTCCAAATTTGTAACATTGTCATCAAATTTTCTTTTCAATAAGTAACATTTCCATAAAATGATCCACACGGATCAGGATTGCAAGTCGGATGTGGCCCATAGGCCATAGGTTAATCACCCCTGGTTCAAAACAAAAACACTTTAAATTTACTTTTCTTTTACTTTTTGAATCCTACCTTTTTTCCCTATTCCAATCTCATTCATCCTCTCTCCCTCCCTCCTTCAAGGACCATGGGAAACAAAAATCACATGCACTAAATAAAAATTTATGCTAGTAAAAATGACAGCAAACTGAACAAATATAACTACTTGCATGTAACTTATGGTTTGAATATTTGTAGGAACATTGTTTCATAACTGAAAAGCAAAATTTCTGAAAAAGAAATTCTTCCCAGTCATCCCTGAGGTGACCTGACCATACATCCCGTTTTGGACGGAACAGTCCCATTTTGAATAGAGCAATACCCAGTGCTGGATTTGGAAGTGTGGGGGCCCCGGCGTAACGAAGGAGTGGAGGCCCTTAATCAGGGTTCGAAAATACTCGATACTTTGATATATATGTATATATCAGATATTTTCAACCCGTGAAAGTTAGGATATTTTGTAAAAATTTTATTGTGGGGGCACCTATGTTGTGGAGGCCCCGGGACACGCCTGCCTTCCCTTAAATCCGGCCCTGGCAATACCATTTACAGGACAGCTGCCTCGTTGTCCCCACACATGCAGATATTTAGCCTCTCTGCAGTGACAGAACATAAAGCTAAATGCTTAAACTGAAAGTCATTCAAGCATTTTCATGCATTTGAAATTTTAAATAAATAGCACAGCTAAAGTTTAAGCATTTTCATGTTGGTAGGAGTAGTTTAAGCATTTTCATGAGAATTGAATAAATCAGGAATAATTACTGCCTATATCATCGCATCAAAGCAAAAATAGGATAGCTTACTGTAGGCGTTTACTGTTGCTCTGAAGCAACGCTATCTTATGTTTCCCCGGCCCTTAACGATGAAGCAGTTACAAATCGCGGTCCTTAATGCAATGTTGATTGTAAAATCACATTGAATGAAATCCTGTCGAAAATTTTCTTTTAATTTAAACTCTGCACCAAATGATCTTAAGCTAATTTGTCCAAAAAAGTATAATGCTACATCAGTTCTTTTTAAGTGGTCATGTATGTTTTGTTCTGTTTTTTTTTCTTTTTTTTTTTTTCTTTTTTTTCTGTCCAAAATGTTAAAGAAATACAAGATTTTTTTTTTCCTTCTCACTCATGCAGTTCCCTAAAATTTACCTGTTTCAAAGGGGGAAAAAAGGTCACTTTAATCATCCCCTCTCCCTAACTCAAAAAAAAAAACGAAAACACACATGTCATTTGATATTCACCCCACACAAAGATTGTAACAAAGCAAAAACCAAATTACTTTTAACTTTCCCGCTTCGATCTTTCTTCGTCTTTCATCATCCATAATTAATACACATAATTGTCACAAAAATTATATAGAAAAGTACACGCAAGCATTTAAAGTTTGTTTAAAAAGAAAGCGTTTTCAACACGAAAACACACACATAGAGTACGGTAATGCCAACTGAAAATTCGAAACTGATTTGAAAAACAAACCCTGCACATTTGGGTGGAGTGCAAAAGCTCGAATTGAAGGGGTAGTTTCTCGAAATATTCCTCCACCCCTTCTGTTAGAGTCCCTACCTTCTCCTAACATTACCAAAAATGGCTTACACACTTGCTTTTGAAACACCAATTATCCCCTAAACATCGCTAAAGATCATCTACTAAAAATATTTGAACAATGCGTTTTCGGAGCTACCATTTCGAAAATTTCTGGGGTAGTACGTAGGGCGCCGGACATTTAGGCCGGTGGGAACATTGGACGCCCAAAATGCTCGGTGCTCAATCTTCCTACACCGATCAGAGGAGGCCCTCGACCATATGCTTTTTCGGACCTCACATTAATGATAGGGTTAGGTATGTCCTCGGTTTCGGACTCTCGGCCAAAAGCGCGTCTTTTCTTATACGATCGGGTCGAACTGTTGTCTATGTATCCCCATTTGCCCGGGTCATCTTGGGCATCTAAAACTGATAAACCAGGGGTGCCCACGTAGGGGGGGGGGGGTATGGCGCAGACTGCGCCACTGAAATTTTTAGGGAAGGGGTGTTTTGAGGGGTTTTTTTACTTTTGGAAGGGGTCATCGTGATATTTATAGGGGGTGGGCACAGGGCTGTCGCTGGCTAAAAAATCTGGGGGGGGGTTGACAATTGGCGGCTCTCGTCGATCATTTAAAGGGGTGTATTTTCCCCGCCCTCTTCCCCCCAGGTATTGAAAAGAAGGAATACATTGTAAGAAACTTTCAGTTTTTGTTTCTTCAAAAACTGTAGATTTCTTATTCCAAGATATTTACTGCAAGTCAGCGCGGAATCTACTAGCGGCGTGGCCCTGTGCGGCTGCCCAGACTGCACGACCCTGGAGTCGCCCCTATCCATTAATTACCAGCTGAATACATCTTATTTTAATACAGAGCAAACTTTTGCCAGAACAGTCTCTAACAGCCAAAATGTCTGCCAGGAACAGTCATAAGTGATCGAATTCTAATGGATAAGGCAGCTTTTTTTCACCGAGACGAACTGAGCTCGAACTCGGGCATGCGGCATGGGTCATGGCAATAGTTAACTACTTCTCTTGTGTTATATGACAAATCTAAGGAATCGCGCTGAAAGGTAGGTACAGTAGGGAGTTGTTGGAGAAAAAGTACTACCTCGTGAAATTCTCTCTACATATGATTTTTTTTTTAATTGAAAATTTAGATCGTAAAAGTGTTACTTTTCCACCAGAAAAGTAAAAAAGAACAGAACTAAGCGCTTCATTATGCGTCACCCCCCCTCCCCGGATATACTGTTGCACGACGAGTTTTTAGTTTTTAAACAGTATTGAAATTGCCCTAGAAAATATCTGGAGAGGTGACGCGGGCTTGCCTGCAAGAGGGACATAGGTTAAAAAGTCAGACCTTCCAGCCTTAAATACAGGACCTTCGAAAGCCAACGGCCCATTGCCAGCTCCCCTTCCCCCCATAAAACTTACTACTGTTACTCCGAACCCCTCCTCCCCCTCCAAGGGCCGGCTCCTTTGTTTTCGACTAAGCTGGCATGGCTTCTGTCGGCCCTGCTTAAATATCAAAAAAATTTAACTCATTTAAAGCAATGATTCTTAGAAATAGCTAAGTAAAATATTAATAAAATAATAGTTTAAAAAACTAATTGTCACGCTCTTGTACGAGAATGAACTAAAAAGTAAGAAAGAATCTTTAAATGTAGAGTACATTCAACAGGGAGAGGATGTCCCACAGCGCTACAGCTAAGTATAAATTAGCTTAAAACAATGGAATTAAAAAAAATGACCAAACAAACAACTTTAATATAAAAAAGTATGGGGTGCTCTCCATTTACATTTTTGCAAGGATTCTGAAAAAATGATAACGTCTAAGCTTGCAATGAAAAATCTAAGACACCTGATATCAAGCACCTCAAACGATTTATGTGATACGATAAATTAAGAGTTTGGGTTTAAAAGGGGTTTTTTTTAAATAGTTTATTAATAGTTTTGCTAAATATATTTTCATAAGGTTATTTTTTTCTTTGTGAGGGAGCGGGATTTTAACATTGTTTGAAATAAATTGAGCTCGTTACTTAAATTCTCTATTTTTTTTAGGGGAGGGGGTGGAACGGAATTTTCATTTTTTCTAATCGTAGCAATTATTTTAATCTGATTCTTCCTAAAAGTCATAAATCTTCGCGATCCAAATAAAATTCCGCAAGAATCTTTGGAGGTTGTTGAGCGTCAACGAGCAGGGAGCGGGGCCCCTAGTAATTTAAAATTAAATTGAAATCTCTTCAATGGAATAAATTTTTCTTTGTAATACAGGGGTGCCCATCTCCCCCAAGAGCAGGAGCACATCCTCCCCTTCCCCAATATTACAAAGAACCCCCCAACTCGGGTCCCCCCCCCCCCAAAAAAAGAAACATACCCCTTAAAACACCCTTCTAAAAACTTCAGTGACGCAGAGTGCGCCACGATAGCCCCTAAGTGGGCACTACTGTTTAAGACAAATCGTACCTATTAAGGTATTACAATGACCTCATACACAAGATTACCATTTAATGGTTGTAAAATCAGTTAAGGCAATTCTAGATTATAGTTGTAGAAGTTTTTTTTTGTTCTTTTTTTCTAACTGAATAAATAAAGAAAAAGTAGGTAAAAAGTGCAGTTACATGCGAAGGTTGGGAGGGGCCAAGGGAGAGTAAGAGTGCTTTTATGAGGAGCAAATATAAATAATAAAAGTTAAAGACATGAAATGGAAAAAGCGGAGCGCCAATTTCAACTAACTACATTATGGATTAAATCAGTTCGTTCAAAAACTTATTACTACTTACTTTTAATGTTGCTGAATAAAGCAGCTTTTCTATGCAGCTCCTCCTGTAGTCTTTGGCTTTGAGCATGAGCTCTTATTAATAATAGGAAAATTTTCTAGCAATACTCAACTGACAGCGAACCAGTAAGAAAATAGAATCAGACGTTTTCTCGGAAATGTATCAATACCCCTCTCTCTCTTTCAGCATTGCTCTCCTCGGGCTCTCAAGGTCACACTCGGAACAAAACCCCCTCATGCTAACTGGACCACTGTGAACTCTGGACACACCAGGCAGAATTCTATTAGAACACGTGATGGTACCACACAGGAACACAGGGCTGCAAGTACTGCTTGAGCCCCGTACGATGTAATATCAAATGACAACCAGACGTGGCGAGAACTACAGATCCGCGGGCTATAAAGCAATTAGTCCCTTCGATTTTCGACACAAAATAGCATCTTTTTTCTGCGAAACAGTCTAAACAACGACAGTAGTATCCGGTTGTATCCAGTTGAATCGCTTGTTTCTGTTTTCCAGCAAGGGAAAAGTCTTCGTCATTTGACTGCGCTAAGGAAAACGTGCCTTTGGCTAACTCTCATAATGACTTCTTCCGTGCGGCAGTGCAGTGGTGTAGCCAAGGGGTGGAATAGGGAGTTTATGCCCCCCCCCCCCGCATATATCAACAAAATGATTTGAATGAAACACATTGCAAGTGCCTGAAATTGCTCTTTCCGACCTTTAATTTCGAAACATATTATATGACCCCCTCCCCCCTTCCCTTCTCTTCCAAGGAAAGTTTCTTGAAGCACCACTGTGGCAGTGTACTGAAAATCTGGAAATGTTGCTCGTATTTATGCAGTACTTCTGTTTTCAATCACGGGATGATCGATTTGTAAAATCCCGTTCACGCGGTCCCACTTAGCGATGCATTCGTCTTTTCCGCATCGAATGCTGCCCGAAAATAATCTTAGCTTTTTTTTTTGCTGCCCCATTTATAGTTTTTTAATACCTGAAAAGTAACGGATGTTTTAGATTTCAGGTATACTGATGTTGCTAGTTATGTTTTAGTTATTTTTCTTCTAAATTTCAAAGAACCCTGCCGCAGTTTGAAACAGATTAATGTGTAATACTTCTGCAAAAAGAATTGATTCATGCCTACTCCGCTTAACAGATTTTACTAAAAATGTTGGAGTAACTTTTAAAGTTCTCGCACGTGTTTACACAGTACTATGTTTTCCTAATAAGGGACGACCAGGGCCTGATTAAGGCACAGGCCAACTAGACCTGGGCCTGGGGCCCCATCTTCCTAAGGGGCCCCAAATTTTAAAAAAATCTTATGCAAAGCAGTAAAGAATCTTGTATTTTTGTGAAAATAATAAAAAAATCCTCTTCTAAGTCAATGTTAAACATTATTTTGCATTGACTGAAAGTGATAGAATAGAGAGGGGGCCTCTAAAGCATTGTGGGCCCTGGGGACGACCGGTATGTAATCGTTCCCGCGGCCCCACTTGGCGTGATTAATATTCCGCATTTTTCGCAACGATTCTTAGCCGTTTTTCGCGGCCCCATTGATTGTTTTTTTTTTTTTGGTGACTAGGGCCGTGATAGATGATAAGTACCGGATGTTTTAGATTTCAAGTTTACTGATACTGCTAGATAAAATTTTAATTATATTTCGTTTTTCTAAATTTCATTTAAGAACCCTCCGCATTTTTTCCCATTTCCGGTTTTATTCCTTACATTAGAAATTAATAACGTAAAATTGGCGGCCCCTTTCTCCGAAAAAGTGGAGGGGCGTAACACCCCCCCCCCCCCTTGCCGACGGCCCTGGGTGAGCAACCCTGGATAAACTACAAGCGCAGTAGGCGCGGAGGCGTTGGAAAAATGTAAAATGATCAATTGAATAAAATACGTGTAGGATTTCTGGATTACAACGTTCAAAAATTGCAGTTAATTAACCTTAATCTTTAAAATTACGGTTAATTTTAAAACAGCTAGCCAATAAAATTAAATTAAAAATTGAGAGAAGAAATATAGTGAGCATAATTAAAGCTATTCGAATAAAGTCGTATATATTTCTTCTCTAAAATTTATAATTTAAATCTTATTGGTTGCTTTTAGAATTAACCTAAGATATTATGATTAACCGCAATGAAATGATTTTGAATGTTGTAATCAAGAATTTAAAAAAACTTTTTTTATTTTATTAAAGTTTTCTTTGTTTCAAGATGTATTTGAAGTGAAAAAATTTGGAAATTTAAAACACATTTACTTATTAAGGGGGTCCGGGACACAAAAATCCTCAAATTTTGAAAAAAATTTTTATAATTTGAAAAATTGCTCCGTTTTTTTCTGCTTAAGAGGACGTTTGAATCTTGTTTCCACCTTAAATAGAACGAAAGTTATAGTTATTTTTGTTGCATGCATCTAACGAATGTGTACATAACTTTAAAACTTTAAACGCGTTTTTCTCCATGATGCAATTTTTCCCGATTTCTTGCATTCAAACTCTTATAAGTCAGGAACCGATAGAGATAAAGTAATGAAACTTGGAGCATATCTTTTTCAAGCAATTTACTTTAATTTTTATTCGGCGAATTTGAAAAAAACGTTTACTGCAAAAGTTATGATTTTTAAAAAAAAAAGTATCTTCGAATTTTTCGAAATTTTTCTTCAAATATTTTTTATTTCTTATTGAATCAATATTTTTAAAATCGCCGAATAAAAATTAAAGCTTAGATATTTGTGCATACTTTTTTGAAAAAAAATTGAAAATTGACCAACAACATTTTGAGTTATAGCAATTTAAAGCAACCCCATTTTTTTGAAAAAAACTAATTAAATTTAAATAAAAAAAATTTTTTTTTTCATATTTATGTTATGATTTTGCTTATTAAATAAATGATGAATCAGTTCAAAAAATTTCAAAACTCTAAAGTACATAATAAAAAAATTTTCAAAATGTGTCCCGGACCCCCTTAAATATCCTCATTAAAATCAAAAACAAACCGATATGGTATTGCAAGTGTGTATGCTCATATTTGGGGAAATCCAGTGAGGCCATGATCTATTCAACTGTTGGATCTTTTTACTTTCTTCTATATCTAATATATAGAAGAAAGTATTGGATTCGTGCAAATTTTCGAATTTCGAATTTTGACGGATTCGAACGTTTTGAGGTGTGCTGAGTCCATTTCGACCATTTTTGGAAAATGTCTGTCTGTCTGTGTGTGTGTGTGTGTGTGTGTGTATGTATGTGTGTGTGTGTGTGTGTGTGTGTGTGTGTGTGTGTATGTATGTGTGTCACGTCTGTGTGTGACCAGTTTTTTGTGGCCGCTCTACAACAAAAACTACCGCATGAAATCGAACGAAATTTAGTACACATATGTGCCCCTATGTGAACTTGTGCCCATTAGTTTTTGGCGCGAATTCCTCCAAGGAGGGTGGAGCAATGGGACGTTTTTCGAGTTACGCGTGCTTGCTATTCCTCAGGAAGTAACTGGCGGAATCAAACAAAATTTGGTCCATATGTTGGTATTAACAGGAACAGGTGCTGATTCAATTTTGGTGTCAATAACTTAAAGGAGGGTTGAGCTATAGAACGTTTTTTGTCGTCAATTGTGACTGCTGTATCTCAAGAAATAATGAACGGAATGAAAGAAAAATTTATCGGCAAGTAGCCCTTAGTGGGTATAAGAACTGATTTTATTTTTGTGTCAACAGCTAAAAAGGGGGGTAGCGCAATCACCCGTTCTTTTTTTCCAATTTGAGTGCCCTATCTCAAGAAGTAATGCTACGTTCTGGTTGAAATTTGGAATATATGTGAATCCATATGTAAACAGGCTTTGGTTATATTTTGACGCCGATCGCTCCAAGAGGTGTGTTGATTTTTTTTTTTTTTTTTTTTTTTTGCGAATAAAAATATTTTTATTAATGCAACAATAAGAAAGATAAATCGTAATAGATTGTCGTCTGCGTATTTCTCGTGATTTTAATTGTATGGAAATGATAGGAAATATTATCCATAGACTAATAATAAGAGTAGACCGAGCTATGGCAACCCTTTTGCTGCTCATAAACCAAACCATGTGACTGGTGGATATCCTAGCAACAGCGGGCGTTAATCGTAGCAGACGATCAACGCCAGCGAGAAATAAAATAAATAGAATTGATGGAACACGGAAGAATGATCTTTTATGTTGTCCGATTTGTAAATTTGTTATTCTAAGTTGTAAATATTTTGTTAATATAGTGAGTTTTTCGTTTAGATAGCATTGTGCATTTTCTTTAGTCAATTTCAATAACTCTCTAAGCAATAAAAGATGCAAGCGACCAAGAAGAATCAGCAAACGGTAAGATTTTTACCTACAGTTTCAATTTAAGATACCGATTAGTACATTTTTGCGTTAACGCAAAACGTTTACGCCATTTCGTTCACCGCCAACGCTGACAGCTCCAAATGAAGTAAAAGTTACCGAAAACTGATCAAAAACTATTACTAATGTCAAAATAATGCATAACTAAAAGAAAAACAGTTCAATCTCTGCACCTGGAAGTTTTTTTAAAGAAAACACATTGTCTTAAAATACATGTCGAGTGCCAAACTATAGATAATGCTGCCATCTAGCAACCATGCTGCCAAAGTCTTCGCCAAGCCCTTCCACTAGTCACATGATACATCTATGAACCAATTTTCTTTATCAGCAAGAATGAGAAAGCTCGGTCTACTCTTATTATTAGTCTATGGTATTATCTCAATGATTTAAAATTTTTAACTGTTGCCATCTTATGTTTGTTAACAAATAAAATATTTGTAATTAATTCAAGCAAGGCTTTTAAAATAACTTTCAATTTTCGCTCTTTGCTTTGCTTTTGCAATAATTCAGACATTGGGATAGTCGTCAAGTTTTTGCATGTGTCATTTTGTTTTTGTTGGGAATATTGCTTCCTCGTCAAGCATGGGGAGGGATCAGAAAAAAAAAAAAAAAAAATAGAAGAAAGTTTCGTGATGGCCACAACATACTAGTTTAGTCTTGATTGAATTTCATTTCCTAAGACAACTTATGAGTAACTGTTAGATCTGTTTCAGCAAGGGTGCCCACCGTGGGGGGGGGGGGGGGGGGCATAGCGCAGACTGCACCATTGAAATTTTTAGGGAGGGTGTTTTGAGGGGTATTTTTTTATCTTTTGGGGAGGGGAGCTATTGCTTTTTGGGGGTGTCTCCATGATAATGAGGGGGGGGGGGGTGCGCCGTTGTCCTTAGGGGATGGATACCCTTGGTTTCAATCTTGCAATTTCAGTTAGAGATTAACAGACCCTATGAGCTGAGAGTAAATAAACAAGAATTTAGGGGAAATTAGTGATTTTCAAACTTTAATTACTCCGGCCCATGAAGTCCCCTGGGGTTGAATTTTTGTATATGTCCTCAATGGCCTACCAAGAATATGTATACAAAAAATAATTATCGAAGACCCCAGGGGCTGTTACAGACCCCCGGGAAGTAGGAATGATTTGGGGAATAAAAACGAGGGGGAGATGGAAGGGGGTCAAATGGTACAAAAGTCACATAGGGCACAAGGAATGTGTGCGAGATTTCAGCTCGATCCCTCTTTTCGTCTAGGCTGTAGCCCTGTTAAAGAACACGAGAACGAAAACGATTTTGAACAGCGATTTTCTAACTTAAATTCCCCCTCTCCCTGATGGTACTGGGGACTGTATTTTAGTTTACGTCGTCAGGGGCTACTAGAGATGGAGTATACCAAAAATCAACTCCGGGGGTCTTCTTGGGGCTGAGATACCGTGAGATACAGAGGGGTGAAAACTCCAACTTGTTTTGTCGTGCAAACTGTCTTTTGCGTGTTTAATTTCTTTCGTCTTTCTTGGCGGTGGATATTTGGTTTTCTTGGTAGCAGGCATTTGGTTTTCTTGGCGCCCCCCCCCCCCTCGTGATCATAACAGCCATGGAGAAAAATTTCCCATAGCCCTTTCAGAAACACAACGAGTACGGTGACTCACGGCACATTTAAAATATAATCAATTTAAGATTAATTATTTTAAAGATAATTAATTTAAAGTTAATAAATTCACTACGATTTAACGCAAATTCAGATTGCAAATAATAATAATAATAATAATAATAATAATAATAATAATAATAATAATAATAATAAGATAAAAATAAAATTAAAAAAAAAAGACCTTGAATTAGGTAACTCTAGGTTTGGCGAGAAATTTGAAAGTGTGTGAAGTGTTCCACGTTTAGACAATGTCCAATATGTTAGTATGTACCAAATCAGGCCCGATTCTATAGAGTTTGGTCCCACTGCAAAAAATCAGCAAGACTGCCGAACTGTCTACTGGATTGCTATGACACGAAAAGGGTCATGGACCCTTTAGTGGCTTGATGTCCCTCCTCTCCCTATCGCGGGGTCTGCTTGTACCTGGATTCGGACCTGTACTAGAGTTCATAGTGGAAAAGAAGCATTTTGCATTGAATCACTTGATCTAACCTTATTTTTGCAACTTTTTTGTGTAGCACAAAACAGTTGTTGAACAAAACTCTTTAACTCTCATTAAATCTTTTATGTTAGGAGAATATTTGAATCAATTTATTCAAAGTAGGGTAAATATAACTATGCAATTCAACTAATTACCTGTGTCTAGAAAACATCTCAAGGATTCACCGGATTGCTTCAGACAAAATGTGCATATTTATCGTACAGTTACTCTATGATATTTATTACAGAAATGCGTGCATAAAAGTGATAAGTAAACTCGACGTTAAATCCCGGTTATCACAAATTTGCCATTTCAACTGCGCTTGCGCGCGGACTTAGCTGATTTCAAAAATCTTGCTAAAATTAATTACAAACATTTTAAATTTGGTAATAAATATGAGTAGCAACAGATAAAAATTAGAAATCACAAAGTTTTCTCTGATTTAGTTTTTTGGCCTCAGTAAAGATTGAATTTTGCGTCTTAATTATTAATGGATTCGGTGTCTGATTTGTCTGTCTTTTTTAAGGACCATTTTTAACCTCAGAAGAGCGTACTAGAATTGCAGCATCACTTGTAATATAAAGCCGAACCCTCAATCTAAATAAAAATGGTTGTTTACGCCTAACGTAAAATATCCGCAAAAGACGGATTTCTGTACTAATATTCAAATTATTTTTGAAGTACACAACGTGTTTTACATTTATGTTGGTAGAATTACGGTAACCGGGTCGCGTTGGCGTATTTTTTCAAAAACAGCCAAATTTGGCACCTACGACTCAATGTAAACAAAGTACTACAATGCAAACAAAAAAAATTATCCAATGAGAGTTGACCCAAAGAAAATGGGTGGAGCTTCGGATTGCTAAAACTATCACCTTGGTAACTACAACTGTTTATTAACCTTTTTCTTTCTCTGATTGCAACCATAAAGAAACAAAAAAAGAAAAAAAGCATTAGAATTCTTTTTTCCTTTTTAAAATGTTGCAAAACATGGAAAGAAACAAATGATTAAACCTATTTTTTTCATAGAACTATATTATTTTTCTTACTTTGAAATTAAGTTTGCAGAAAAGACAACTTTTTCAAGATGTTAACATAAACGTGGGAAGATAAAGCGCAGTATCTACAGAGATGAATTTTTGAGACATTAAAAGAAACGTATTTTGGATTAGGTACTAACAATAGCGAAATGATGGAGTTTGACCTTTTTTTTTTTTTCAGTGGAAAGCAAATAAGCAAGCTTGTACAAGAATGCTAAAGTACAACACATGACGAAAATGCGAAAAAAAATTTAAAATAAAAATTTGGAGATACTGTTCTTTATGTTCTCATTTCAGTATTGTTGAACTCATTTTTTCCTTTAATTTGATGATTTTTTAAATAAAAATAATATTTAGAAGCGGAGGTGTAGGAAAAGAAATAAAATAGCATGATGTATGTAAACGAAACGCTTCATGACGTAAATGGTGTTACACTTTTCATCAACATGTTTAATTTCTTAACATTAAAATAAAACATAAATTTCTACCGAAATTTAACAACAGTAAAAGTTGGATAGAACACGACATTAGTCTGAAATAATCTGAGAAAAAACTATTAAAAATACTTACTGTTTAGTTAAGACTTAAAACGATCTACTAAATAAATTAAACCACATCAAAAGATCCGAGAACATTATCAAAACTTAAACTATAATTTTAATTTTCTGAATAAGTTATTACGATAATTAATAAATTTTAAATGTAAGATAGAACAATAAAATATGAAGGAAATAACTTACTGAGAACACATTCCAAAAAAGTATCCAAAAGGTATGAATAACTAATTTTTAAATCTATAACTTAAAAAAGTAAAAAGTGACAAACATTTCACTATGTAAAATTTCAACATATTCAATGTTTCGAAGATCTAAAAATTGAAAAAACACAACATGTTGCCAATTTTCAGAAAAAAATCACCTTTGAGAAAATTAAAAATATTATTCTATGGAATTAAAAAAAAGATTTATTGGACAAATAAATTACAATTTTGTAAATGTGAATTCGGAAATGGTTGATTGGCCAAACGAATAGCGAATCAGCTTTGGTGTAGGGTTACCAAAATTGCTCCGTCGCCAAGGTAAGGTAGCGGGCTTCCAGAAAGAAATATTTATCGCCGCGACCCGGTTACCGTAATTCTACCTTTATGTTAAATAAATATTTCCAAACTAATAAATATTGAAGTGTCATTTTTCTCTTAAGATTATCAGTTATTCATATCCGTTGTTGTTGTTTACAATCCTTCATTGATCCAGCGGCAGCTAGATCAGATTCATGATGCCATGAACCCTAGCGAAGTCAAGCACCAGAAGTGGGCTGGCACAGACATCTGCCAGAGTGAACCCCAAACAATCAAGGATGTGGTCGGGGGATGCCGGTTTCAGATTGCATTTGCTGCACAAAGAGAAGATCTTACACCCAGAGTCGAAAATCATGTTCTTCAGATAACCACTTTATGAGTCTCGAGACGGCCGTTTGATCATGTCTGTCACCCTAGAAATAAAATCGTGATATAATATCCGTAGTTTCATATATTATATCACGAAATTGCTGTGAAAATATTCTAATCGCATTCATTAATTTGGTGGGACTCTCGCTCAGCCTAAATATAAACAAGCAACCCGAAATCTTAAAACAGAAAGCCCAAAAAGCTAAGTCCGCGCGCAAGCGCAGTTGAAATGGCAAATTTGTGATAACCGGGATTTAACGTCTAGTGATAAGTAACGCATGCCTGCAAATATGTAGTCCAATCCCCATAATTATATTACTAGAGAATAATGCAATTAATACATTTTGCCTTTCCGTGAAGTAAATAACGGAAATTAATAACTCGCACTTGTTGCAAAATTCTAGTTGAAATTCATCCTTATCTATACAACAGCCAAAATCTTTGATCGAGTAACACGCTGACGTCACCAACAATGAAATTCGCGATAAAATAGATGTACTTATGTCCGTCAATCCCTAATCCCCAGTACGAAACCATACGTTATAAATGATTAGAGCGAGGGCACTATTTTATTGTTGGAGTTCATTTTCAAAACGTGGTATCCCTGAAAACTAAGAGATGCGTCCTCCAATAAACCGGATATTAGCCTTACCACCTCATCGGTGTTCAGACCGGTACAGTCGAACTCGCTTATAACGAGCCCTGATTTAATGAGAACTCGGATTTAGCGAGGAAATCAAACAGATTCAGTTCGTAAAATTTTATGTCTATGGAAACAGAACTCGCTCTTAACGAGCAAGCCCCGCTTAAAACGAGAAAAATTTTTGCATTTCAAAAATTTTTTGTTGATTTCCGCCTCAGAAACGACTATAATATTTTTGGAAAAATTCCATAAATGTTTAAAATTCAGTCAAAAGTTATAAATAAGACATAAATCCTGAGAACAACAGCCCTCGCCATACTCAATGACTTCTAAATTGTAGAAAAACTTCAAACTGTTTCGGAAGCCACGGATGTTTTTCGAGATACACTTTTCTCGAAAACAACAAAAAAGAAACAACAAGACAGTTTAAAGCAAATAACCAACACCTGTGGTACTGTTCAAAACAGGGGTGCCCATCCCCCTCCACCAAGTTCAATGGCGCAAATCTCCCCCCCCCCCCCGCCCAAAAAATGTCAACTCCCCTTCTATTGTTTATTTTTTATTTTCTAGATCTCTTTTTTTATTTATTTTTTAATGTGTTTTATTTATTTATTTTTAAAAATACATTTTATTTATTTGTTTATTTATTTATTTTTAATTAGCCGCCTGCGGCGACCAGCTTATGCAAGCAGCTGCCTACGGCTCTTTGGTGACTTACTTGTCACTCACCTTTTTACGCCAAGATTGCCGCGTTTGCGGCTGTTTAAATGAAGTTGGCTTCGGTGTTAATCAATCTATATCTATCTTTATGAATATGAAAAAAAATGTTTTCTGTACCTATCTCTAGTTCTGTTTTGTGCTATTCACCATTTTGCTCCAAGAATGTCGCCTGCGGTGGCTTCTATCCACTTATTCGCAACTCCAGCGCTCGAATACGCTACCTTGCGGAGATTTACAAAAATAAAGAAAAAGGTAAAAACAATGCGTTCCACATGCGTCTGTTGGCAACTATAGTAGTTTGTTATGAGTATTTATTAATTTATTAATGCATTCGATGTGTCTTAGATTGCATTCAGCTACAGAAATGGTTTCGTCCCTTAATAGTATTCTCGAGCCTCTCAAAATAATATTAGTTTTCCTTATTTTCTTCTAAAAAGTGAGTTGATTGTTAAATGGTGAAAGCGTAAACACAAGAAAACTCTGGATTAACAAACTTGATGACATTATACCAGGTAAAAAGTTTTATTGTTTTGTGTGAATTTGTAAGAATATGTTTCTTTTTTTTTTCTTTTTTAATCTTTAATTAATTTAACTAACCACATTTTACAACAGCATTTAGTTGGAATGGACAGTATGCAAAATATTTTCTTGAATATATTATCGTAGAACGAAATGAAAGATGTTTAACCGAGAAAGAATTTATTTTATTGCTTACATTCTCTCGTCAGCTGAAAGGTTTCGCTAAATTTGTTTAGGGTTCTAGTTTTAGTTTTGTGCGAGCAAAGAACCCTTGACGAGATTTCGTATTTCCAGTAAACCATTTTTATTTTTTATCATGAGTGGAATAAAATGGTAGAAAGATTACAGAATTCGATAAGTAAAGAGAAATAATGGCAAATCAACTCGCAACTCCAATAAACAATAGGGGGAACTGCAACCATATAGTCTAATGACGGATAAAAAAGGTAAAATAAACAAATGCCGGAACTTATAACTTGCTTTGAAGCTTAGTGAATGATGCAAGTGATTTGCTTAAAAAGGAGCGATTTTGTCTCTATTCTAAGAACCTTGTTTTAACAGTGCCCGGGAGGCCCTAAATCGATGGGTCAGTTGCGATTCAACTTCACTTTTTTTCTCACTCCAAATATTCTCTAAAACTAGAAAATCGCCAGTCAAGGTATGACGGGTGCAAATTGCTTCTACATTTGAACGAAGCCATTGCCTGTTTGGTGATATTTTGATAGTTAAAATTGTAACCCCAACTACAGTGGATTAACCCTAAACTCCAGTAAGTATCGTTCATTGTTGACCTTTTTTTTTGTTTTTGTTTCTTCATTCCCTTGAAATGAGTCTTGCCAGTAAAACAGTTAAGTGACCGGGTCGGCCTTGTCACAATAAAGCCCTTCCCTGCATGTTAAACATTTATCAAATTATCATGCCGTGGTGCGAGTTTCATTGTTGAAACTCGTGGGTCACTCGATCATTGGCTATTATACATATGAGGCAGTGAGAAGCAAAGGGATGTAAGTGCCAAAATTAAAGATTTGGAGACAACCATTACAAGTGTTAGGTGCACCTCTCCTCTGCTTTTGGCCAAGAGATAGTACTAGTAGCCCTGGTAGGTGCTGCTATACAGCATGATTTAAAAAAATATTTCAACGAAAACCTAACGAGCCTCGCGACTAAACGCGTTTTACTCAAAACTTGAAAATGTCCACTTACATCCCTTTGTTTCTCACTGCCTCATATCAGGATTAATTACTTTGAAAGACCACCAAATTTGGTGGCACAAGCGCAAGGCCTAATAAGTCTGGTAGAGGTTTAAGCAGGACCACAGAGAAATTATGTCAGCCTAGTCCAGCGGTTCCCAACTCCGAAAGAAGTTGGCGACCCCCTTGGGTACTTTTCTCCGCACACACCCCACCTCTTAGCCGTAAGCCTTAGGTTCCACCGCCCGGGGGGTCCGCGTAGCGGGCCCCCCTCACGGCTGGGTGCGGCGGTCGATAGTCGTATCATGGTACGGACGCGCTTGATGCTTATTGCGCCGGGGAAGGTCCCCATGCTGGGCGTCAATCCAGCAGGGAGTTTACCCCTTAATGTTTGAACCTTGCTCACCATGAGATACGGTAGGTAATAAGCAGGTAGTGTGCACAGAATGCAGTAGCAAGTGAGCATTACGACCTTAATACTGAAATATGAAGCAGTAATGCAGGCACTCAGCGTGTACATATTGCACTCTTTTACCAGTCATGAGAAGCTGAAGAAATTTTCAGAAAATAATTAGAAACCATTTTGTTTAAATTAAAGAAAAAACACAGTCCTGTATTAATGACAATTTTAAGTAAGGTAAGTTGCACATCAGTTGTTTGCTTGGGGATATTTGAATGCAGCTTTACTCTAAATGAAAGTTTTAAAAAATAATTTCAAAATTTCTTATTGATTCCAAAAATTTAAATTGATTCAAATCAATTTAACTATAATAACCTAATTAACTGATAGTTTTGAACGTATTTTGAATGATTTAATGAATTTATTGTTTATTTATCAATGAATATATATGAATCGGTTATAAGGTCAATCCGCTTATAAACTCAGTTTCGTGAATTCCCGAGGGGTGACCTTATATCGAGGTCCGACTGTATAATATAATGGTAAGCAAGTAATGTTTTGCTGCCTTGCTGACGAATTTGTGTGAAAATTTTTCTAAAAAATTGCAATGGAAACAAAACAAAATTAAAATTCGAAAAAATGGTGCAGCAGTGCGCGTTTCCACATTCCAAGGTCTATCTGTGGCAAGTTTCGCAGCGATAAGTTCAACAGTCTGCACTCTCAGAAATGGACTTTCATATTCGACGAAATTTTCATCGTTTCTGACGAAATCGCTTCCAGTTATATGCTCCGAGCGAACATTTCGTCAAATTGAGGAAACTGCTTTCGTCTCTGGTTTGAAGATGCGAATTTCGTCAAATGTAACGAAATATTTCTTCATTCTAGTTTCGTCAAATCGACAATCATTTTCGTAGTTTTGAGTATTAGTTTCGTCAAATTAATTTCGTCATATTTGAGCATGTTAATTTTGTAATTTTTTGAGTTTATTTTTTCTTTTATTTTAATTTTTCTTTTTTGAGTTGATTAGTTTTCTTTTTCTTTTTTTTTTTTTTTGACAATACTGACGAACCTCGTTAATTCGAACACGCTTAAAAAGAATTACTTCTAAAACGGACTTTTTTGTATTCTCTGTCCCATTGTTTTTTGTTTTTCGGATAAGACGAATTCTGTTAAGAATAATCGATTTTAATGATCCATTAAAGTTCGTTTTAACGAGGTTCAACTGTATCTTATAAGATTTAGTCAAATCTTTACTTCAGAATCTTACCACCATAATTTCCCACTTTGATGCGCAGTCACACTCACAGGCCCGTCATTTACGGGGGGGGGGAATGACATCCCCTCCCCTTGATTTTTGAACATTTATTCTTTACGTACGCAAGGCCGTGGTTTTAGTTGGTTCTCTATAAAAATTTTGAAGTGTACACCTTTTTCCACAATTGGAAAAAAATCGAAATGACTGCCCTGCACTCCCCCCCCCCTCCGCCTAAAGCAAAAGGCAAGTATTTGTTGAAAAAAGAGACACATAAAAGATGTTAAAAAAATTTTTATTAATGTAAAAATACAAGCAGACAATTTCTTTAAAATGTAAAAATAATTATTGCAAATTCAAGTTAAAGAACAATGAAATGATGTCTGGAAATTAGGGCTTTACGATGCATCGATGCATCGTAAAATACAGATGTACAGTACACCCTACATCATTACACCGGTTTAGAATAAAAACCTCTAAACCGATAGATCGGTATGCTCCACAAGTTTGCTTACATCCAAGCTTTTTTTTTTTATCCAAGCAAAAAAAAAAAGAACGGAAACCCGCATGTTAGTCCAGTCCCATAAACTCCCCATGGTATCTAACTAAACCCCCCATAAGGGGGATTTTCGTGCAAAAAATCTATTTTTTGCCGGATCTTTTCCATATTTGGCACAGAGGTTCATTCTTG
The DNA here is from genome assembly GCF_026930045.1 of Uloborus diversus. Classification (NCBI taxonomy): domain Eukaryota; kingdom Metazoa; phylum Arthropoda; class Arachnida; order Araneae; family Uloboridae; genus Uloborus; species Uloborus diversus. The sequence goes on from NC_072737.1 coordinate 101,979,410, forward strand.
ATGCTCAGGAATACTCATTGAGCAGTTTTCGTCCTGCTATGGAGGGGGGGGGGGGGGGGGGGGGGAACAACCCTCATGGGGGATCTCCTTATAAAAGCTATGTTTTTGTCCGATTTTTCCAAATTTGGCACAGAGGTCCTTTGATGCTCGGGAATGCACACACAATGGTTTTAGTCCCTCCATGGGGGGGGGGGGGGCAACGCCCATGGGGTTTCCCCTTACAAAAAACAAGTTCTGTCGGATTTCTTCTAAATTTGGCACAGAGGTCGTTTGATGCTCGGGAATTCCAAAAAGTAGTTATGGTCCCTCTATTGTGGGGGGGGAGAGGGAACCCCATTGGGGGGTGCTTCTTATAAAAACCACGTTTTTGTCGAATCTTTTCCAAATTTTACACAGAGGTCTTTTAATGCTCGGGAATTCAAGCAGGATAATTTTCGTTCTTCTATGGGAGGGGGGGAGGCAACCCCTCATTGGGGTTATTCTTATAAAAACCAATTTCTGTCGGATTTCTTGTAAATTTGGCACAGAGGTCGTTTGATGCTCGGGAATTCAAGCAGGGTAGTTTTCCTTCCTCTATGGGGGGGGGGGGGTTCCCCTTATAAAAAGCAAGTTTTTGTGGGATCTTTTCTGAATTTGGCACAGAACTTCTTTGCTGCTCAGGAATTCTCATTGGGGAGTTTTCGTCCAGCTTATTAGGGTCTATTTTTTTTTTTTAAACCAGTTTTTATAAGATCTTTTAACAATTTGGCACAAATTCCTTTGATGCTCGAGAGTTCCCCCATTTTAGTCCCGCTATGCATGGGGCGCGTGGGTTTTTGTCGGATCTATTCCAAGTTTGGTACATTTGTCCTTTGATGTTTGTGAATTCCCATAGGGTAGTTTTCGTGCCAAATTTGGGAAAATTCTGACAAAAGCTTCGATTTTTGCAAGGAAAACTCCCCTAATCGTGGGTTTGCCACCTATAGCGGGAAGAATAATTCCAACTGCTTCAACTACTCGCGATGTAAGTTTGGTGATGCATCACGATGTAAAAATTCCTACATCGTCCAGTCCTACTGGGAATATAGAAGTGCTACTTCCTCAGCAGACATTGTGTTCTGGAAGAATGAGACATAGGTTACTTTTATGCAGAGTTACATCAATATTTGCTCAAGAGAAAATTGCTGGGGATTTACTTCTTCATTGCATCGCATAAAAAATTCCAAAAAAAAAAAAAAAAGATTTTTTTGAAACTAATACCATAAATTTTAAAGAAATAGTGCAATAAAATGTACAGCTTTAAGTTTGTATATCTTTGTTCGAAAATTATATATCGAAAATGAAATTAGATAATCTTGAGAAAAAGCTTACCTTTTTCTTTTTTTCAATCGATTATTTGTCTTATTAATTTTGCTTCTATGTAGAATGCTTGTTTGGCAAAATTTATGTTTAATACAGGAAGTGTATTATTGCATGCAGTACATACTTTATACTTTGAAGTACTTTGGTACATACTTCATATTTACTTGTCTGGAACTTCAAGGGAAATTAGGTACCTTTATATAACATAATTGATTAGAACTTTACTGATTTACTAAGATAACTCCATAAGCATTAATGCAACCATAGCGTTGACCAACCATGGTCAACGCTAAGACAGAATTGCAAGTAAGAGATTCAAAGGTATGTAATGAAAATAGTGACTAGCGTATCGAGAAAAGTTTGCTAGTTTTTATCATATACTTTTTATTTTCCTTTCAATTTTTCAATTGAAATTTTACATAGACATTTTACTTTGTCTGCAGCAAAAACCATTACTCTAACTTAAATTTGGACTTACTAGTAGTTCATCTATGAAATGCTTCTGAAGGGAATTCCCTTTATTTTGCTGATAATTCCTTGAAGCAGCAAATATGGCAATAAAATTAATGCTGCATTTATTTCAGCTGTAGAAACTATGAATAACGGAAAAATTCATAATTATCGCAAATCAGGTAACACAAATTAACATAGAATTTAGGGTACTAAATGTGAAAATAAACAACAAAGAACGCTTTATAATTGTTATTATTTTCAAACATGCTGCTAACTTACCTTTTTTTTTACATCAAGGTTACCTTCAATAACTTATTTTAAATTTGGGAAAAATTGAAAAAATATTGAAAATATTTAGCTGCAAAGCACAAAGATATATATTTCTTTATGGAAATTAATATTTTCTTTGTAACTTAAAATGCTTTGTTTTAAATTAATATTTACTTTACTTCATGTTTTATTTTGCAAGTAAAACCATTCAAAAAAAAAAAAAAAAAAAGAAAGAAACAGACTCAACAAATAGTGAAGTATTGATACAACATAAACAAGAGACAGCTGCAGAAGGAGATGACATTACATAAACAACATGGGGTGCGACTTTAATAAGTCCGGTCAACGAGCCTAACAAAAAAAAAAGGGAGGGGGGTATCATTTTCGAACCATAAGCTGATAGCCAGCTTGCATTTATTTTTAATTGCATTAAGCGCTTTTTTTCCTCGATTTTTGTGGGCTTGTTTAAAAGGTTGCTAAGCAATTATTAAAAAATATTTTTATGAAATTTTTTGTGAGATAAAGTTCTTAATACTTTTTGATTATTAATTTCTTCAAAATCATATTTCAATTTGCTATTAAAATATTTCATGTAGTTTTGTTAAGAATTAACTATAGAAGACATCTATTGTTTACCCATTTCAAAATATTAATCTTACCTAAGGGGTGGAGCAATATTTCATTGAAAATGATAAGTGTTACGTACACTTTTGTGAGAGAGCTACTGTATAAATTATTATTGTATTGAATAAAATATTACATGTAGAGTAGAAGAAGAAAAAATACCAATACTTAGAGAGGGGGTGGGGGCGGAATATTTGTTTAAGAAAAAAAAATGCAGAGTAAAAAAATTTTGAATTATTAAACAAAAACACTTCGTTCACCAGAATTATATTAGTAAAATTCATGAAGAAGAATGAAAACACATAACCATGAAACATATTCAACGTTGAAATTAAAAGCTTCAAAGTTCTATGCTATTTATCAAGGCGCTGTATTTATTATCTGCGTTGTTGTAGCGACGGTGGAATTTTTTATGTAAGTTTAAATTCTTAAAAATGCTTTGGTCATCTTTGTCAATTGTCTAACGGGGGGAAATAAAGGAAGTACGTTTTCGAAAACAAATGTCAACAAACACACATTTTCATTTGCAAATAAAAAATAACGCTAGTTAAGCCTAACGTGGAGATCACTCAAAGTTAGTTTATACAGAATTCCAAACCAAATCGAACAGGTTGTTTTCAATTTTAATGTGTTTTAAATACAACAATAAACACAACACTAAACAAAAATGTAACAATACATAAAAGAAGGCACATTGCACATACAAATTTTAATAAATACTAACCTTTTTTATGAATCCTGTAGAATAACTGCCGTAAAATAATTTAACGAGCAAGTACAAGACTGAAACGAAAACTCCCAGAATGCACTGCAATGTGACGAAATCGGGACGAAATTATTTCGTGAAAAATTTGAGATTTCTGGTTTCGTCAAATATCACGTGATTCAGTGACGAAAGGATCGTAGAAAATAACGAAATAGTGTTCGAGGATTGCCGAATCGTCAAAATTGAGCGTTTCATTTTTGACAGTGTGTCCTTTAGCGAAGACACAAACAAACATACATTGTGATTTATTATTACTAGTTGAAATAATAACACAATTTTTCATTTTTCTTTGCAAAGTTAATTCTAAATTTTAAAAACAAATCATTTGTTAGAAATAGTTGCATATCATTATCACAATTTAAAAAAAATCGAAATGCGAAAGAAAAGTAAGCTTTTCAAGAGTGTAAATACTTGTCTCTTTCATATTTATTTGAATAGTGTATAGAAAAATGGTTACAGGTTCAATTTATACGTTCAAACTTTTTTAGAAGTTGCAAGAGATGATCGTACAGTAGCTTTCGTGTATCAACAGCCAGGACAAAATCTTGGTGGTTGAAGAGTGGGAATGGAACGCAGTAATTGGACACCATCGACTTAAGTTTGCCGATAAGAATATCGACATCGACAGGATCAGCAAGAGCATCGTTCATTGACCAGATGAGAGCCACAGGAGCTGTTATTTTGGACACATCGTACTGTGGAGGCGTTGTCTAAAAAGAAGAAATTTCTCATATTACATCGGTATTTTTAAAGTGGTTACAGTAAACCCTCATTAATCCGGAATCTATTTATCAAACTTAGATGTCAAATTAATCTTGACGATTGGCGGCATTCTACAACTGTATAACATCGGCATCACTACTATTTGCCGCTATGTTTGTATAAAAAAATTTTGAAAAAAAATAGAACCGACTTCAAAATTGCTCTAAAAAGTGAAAAATAATTTTATTCTTTAAACACCTTCGATAATACTTTTAAACATAATTTTTGAAGTTGGCGCAAAAACGATCGATAAAATCATTCACAGCCATAACTCAACTACAAGTATAAATTTAACCAGGTCCAGTTTCTTCACTACCACATGCATTACGCATTGATGACAGCACATATTTAAGTAACGATATAAATGTTTCGTTCCTAAGTTTGGATGATTTTTTGATAAAAATATGAACGAAGCATGGTTACAATGGATTTTACTTTTTTTTTTTTTTTGCGCCAACTTCAAAAATTATGTTTAAAAGTATTATCGAAGGTGTTTAAAGAATAAAATTATTTTTCACTTTTTAGAGCAATTTTGAAGTCGGTTCTATTTTTTTTTTTTTTTTTCAAAATTTTTTTATTTCATTCTTTTTAGTGTAAATGTAGATATTTCAGTAAAAGTAAGAAGTTACCTAGTAAGAAGTGCGGCTCTATATCACTGTATTGCTTTAGAAAAGCCTTTATTCAAAATTATCATTACAATTACTATTAATGTTACAGTTATATGGCACCAAACTTTTATAACAATGAGTTTCATATTGTCGCGTAGATGAAGATAGCGAAGACAATGTGAAAGCCAAATGAAGCGAATATTCGTTAGTCTCAACTCGAGATCTTTATTCAGAACCACGAATGAACGTTACATCTCCTTATATACAACTTGAAAAAGTGCTGGAACTTTCCAAACTTGAAAAGATACAGAAATTAATAGAACATTCGAGAAAATACGGGAAACAGTAGAAACGAAATTTTAGTAAAATTCACTTTGTCCTAGTCGGGATTTGAACCCGGGTTGCTCGTGTGGGAGACGAGAATTCTACCACTGAGCCACCGTTATCCACGGATGAAAAGAGCGAACTTCGCTACAATATGATTTTAATCATTTCATTGGGAAATTTACTGTTTTTTGCCCATAACTTTTTATCTAAAGAACAAATATGGTCAAACAAAGTAATGGGACCTAAGTTGAGCCATCCTCTATCCATTAAAAAAAGAATCATCAAAATCGGTTCACTAGGTGAGACGCTATGAGTGGACAAACAAAAAAAAAAACATACATACGGTATGAACTGATAACCGCCTCCTTTTCGAAGTCGGTTAAAAAATATGCCAATTGTAGTACTTATAGCGGAAAAGTACCGTTACGTTTGTTTAATTTCCTATCACGATTCTTCACATTTTCGCACTGACTACCCACATTCGATGTTTTGGATTCCTCTCTATTTTACTCGTACATAAGATTGCTCTTTTTTTTTCAAAATAATGAAGAATCTTTGCATCAAATTTGAATAAAACACACAACACGTCAAATCAGGGCCGGATTTGGAAGTGTGGAGGCCCCGGGGCAACGAAGGAGTGGAGGCCCCTAATCAGGGTTCGAAAAATCATCATATTTTCAAAAATATCCGATATTTTGATATATATCCGAATATTTTGATATTATATGTATATATCCGATATTTTCGACCAGTAAAAGTTAGGATATTTTTTAAAAATTTTGTTGTGAGGGGGGGGGTGCCCTTTGATGTGGAGGCCCCGGGGCAGTAGCCCCGCCTGCCCTCCCCTAAATCCGGCCCTGCGTCAAATAATAATAATGATAAAAATAAACCTGGTGATAGCATTTTATTTCATAGTTTGCTTGCAAAAGACATAGCCTCTTCATGGTGTACGCTGGTTAATACACAAAATCCACAACAGTTACAGAACACAGTTTCATGGAATTCCTTTTCAAGGTTAAAGCTGCCCCTAGACGATTTATTGTTGCCACTTTTCGGCTAGAAACTGGCCATGATTGTCATGCAAGAAATTAATTTGTGTAACCCAGGTGAAAGGTTCCCTGCACTTATCACTACAGAGGGTTTAGCCGGTTGGATGGAGCCTTGAAGACACGTAAAGTTTGAAGGCACGTTTTTCGTCCTGCAAGAAATTTATTTATATCTAACATTCCACGTTGCAAGGTTCCCTGTAGTTATTACTACACAGGGTTTAGCTGGTTGGATGGTGCCTTGAAGACACGTTTTTTTGTCGACAGTTGAAGATTTAACTTGCCCATTTACCATTCACTTGCACGGTGAATTTTACCCCACATAGGTACGGTCGCGTATACGAACATATGCTCAATTACTTACGTTGAAAAAAAAAATCATTATGAATGTGACAGATCATTCAATAGCGACTGGGCACTGTTTCCTATCTCAAAAGTATTCCCTATACTTGTTGTGTCCCCCCCCCCCCAACAAACTGACTTGTCGCTGAAAAAAAAAATCCTTTTTGAACATGAAATAATCACGAAATTAAGTAGCGTAAAGCTGAAACTTGCCTGGTTATAGTGTTTCATGTTCCCCTTCTTGCCATAGTCGTACTTCTGGAAAGTTTTCGAATTAACCAGCTGTGAAATAGGAACATGCATAAATAAGGTAATCATACTGAGCATAAAAGATGTAGTTTAAAAATTGGTATCAATAAAGGAATAAATTATGAGAAAAGACGGGAAAATATATCAAACTTTCAAGATTGGAAAAAAAAATCTTACTTGGGCATAATGGACTACGCTTTGAGTCGAAGAACCAGCAGGGGTATGGGCAGAATATACTCCAATTCTTGTCTGAGGAGAATAAAAATAATTTAGTGGTATAAGGCATTACGGACCAGTGAATAAGCTGAGCATACAAAAGCAATATCGTTGTCAAAAATTCGTAATATCGTTAAAGACTAGCATTAAGCACTTTTTTTTTAAAGGGGGGATGTACAGTAGACCGTCGTCTACGTGGGTTTATTTTACGCGGTTTTAATTATACGCAATTTAAGATTTGACACCTTTATTTTATTTTACGCGGATGAGTTTCGGCTTTACGCGGATGCGGCAATGCAAAAAAATAAAAATTTCCCCTCTTTCAAAATCCAAACTCCTAAAGATTGCAGATTACGCGTAATCGTAACTGCATTTTGGCGTCCTGATAATCGAGCTGGGCCACTGGGGACATTTTATGCGATTGGTTCCAGAGCTCTTTCCAGAAGTAAAGTCATTAAACTCACACAGTTCCTAACTCACTGGAAGAAGAGTTTTTAGGAGTGACAAGAGAGGCCAAAACCAACGAGGATGACGTCGGTGACGCGCAACCAAAAACGTACATATTGAAAATTTGGAGCCATTCCTAGACAATAGAAATGATCTTTCTGATTTGTTAGTGAAGGAAGATTCTATCATGAAAATGACGGTGAAGGGATCATAGATGCGTTAATGCTCTGCAAAGAATTACAGAGAAAAATTCTTAATGACTGCCAAGAGACTCATAGCCAGCTCCTTTTTATAAATGGAACACGAAATTAATTTATGTTTTCTTTATGCATATTGTGCATAGAAATCGATATAAGTACACATTAAACTTATAGTACAAGTAGTCATCACTAGAATGAAGTTTTTTTTTTTTTTATTTTTTTTAATCGATGAAACCTAACCTCTATTTTAACACTAATATTAAGTCTTAATTTACAATGCGGTTTTGATTTACGCGGCATTTCTGTGATGGAACGTAACCTTGGAGCGTAAAACGAGGGTCTACTGTAGTTCAACCCAAATTCAAAAAAAAAAAAAAAAAAAAAGAAATCAGAACTGTTTAAACAAAACTTTTTCACTGAGTCGGGTAAAATGAATGCACGCCTATTAAATAAAGAAAACCATGTTCTTAATAAATGGGTAAAACAATTTCAACAACCTTAACGATATTATTTTAACAATTTAGAGGTCATTAACACATTTGAAAATTGTGATGATTTTGTATATGGGTCAAAAAATTAGAATATAATCAATTCATTTAATGTGAATTTGAAAAGTAGCGAAAATATTTGCATATCTGTTGATTGCGTAGGTTGCGACAAGTATAAAGCCAAGCACCCGCTCAATTTTACGTTATTGTTTTGCTGAAAATTGGTGATAAAATCGGAAACAAGTAAATTGCTTATTGTATCATTGTTTTAAGTAAGAAAAAACCGTAAATCTTGGATGAAATGAACGTTTTACAAAATCCACGGTATCGAAGATCTTAATATAGTATAGAAGGACCGACCAATTAAAAAATAACCGAAGTAAGTGAGGTAGAAAGCGTGCGAGAACTGGTACAGATGAACGCAAATTAAAGTGAACCGTCCAAAATAATCGTTTTAAAAATGCCCCCTACATCAATAAATGTTGAAAATAATCTGTAGTAATCGTGTTCAAGCAAACTACACTTACACGATTGCATAAATTGCGAGTCTACGAAGAAAAACCAATGATGAACATGAAGCAGTGACATGCCCAAATCTGTTGGACAAAGAGAAGATCATCTGAGTGCAACAAGACTGAGAAAGTATTTTATCCTGTAATAAATTTTTATTTGAAATATCTGTTGAAGAAAGAAGTGTTCGGGTTTGGCATTAGAAAAGCGAAGCGCTTGAGAAATCTTGTGTAAGACGTTCTCTCAAATTGAGACATCCTTTATGGTATGGGGATGCATGAAAGTTGCTGGAGCTGGGCAATTGCAACCTTAAAACAATGTGAATTCAACTGTTTATCAAGATATACTAGATTATTGCATGATACTCTTTTCTGAAGCACAGCAGGGACACATTCAGTGACATATTTATCTTTCAGCAAGATTCCGCCTCGCGTCACATCTCGAAGCCGACTCGTAGATTTTAAGCAGAAAGAGGAATTTTTGTATTAAAACATCCAAGCAGATCTACCGATCTTAATACCACCGAATATTTGTGGCGTCATTGAATCTAAAGAAAAAAGATCAAGACCTAAGGCCAGCTAACAAAATTGAACTCATTCCTCCATCGAAGAGGGTGTGGAAATAGTATCAGCAGCCTTGAATGTAAACAGCTGGTGGACTTTATATATAAAAGGATTAAAGATTGTAAAAAATGACGCGACAAAATATGGATATTGTTTCGTTTGAATATGTTTTTTCTTATTTTAATTTTAATATTCTATTTTTTGAGACTCAATGTAAAGTATCATCACTATAACCTTTTGGATAATTTTGTCTAAGATAAATTTTAATTAAGTTTATATGAAATGTTATGTACTTTTTAAAGTCTAAATAAGGAAACACGTTCATTTAAATTCCCACTTTGCAGTTATATTTTGTCATATTCAGCTTTTCCCCCTGAAAATAAAATATTCTATTTTTATGAATTTGGGTTGTAGTACATGTAATTATTTTTAACCGACTTTAAAAAAAGGAAGCGGTTATCAGTTCATATTGTATAGTCGAAATAATTTCTTTTTCGGTGGTAACGGTTCATACCGTATGTATTTTTGTTTTTTGTTTTTTTTTAAGTTCATAGCGTCTCAGTGAATCGATTATGAATGTTCTTTTTTTTAAATAAATTGAGGTGGTGTAACTTAGATCCTATATCTTTAATTGACCTTATTTGCGCTTAAAAAAAGTTTTGGGAAAAAATTGGGAAAATTTCACGTAGTTTTTCAGTTAAATGATTAAATATAATACCCATTGTTTAAAAAGTGGTTGCTGTAAAACAGTAATATAAAATCATCATAATGAGAATTTTGTATGAAAATTTCTCTAAAGCAAACCTGAAATTCAGCACTATCATTACTCTATGTATATGTTCTATTTTTATTTTAGATAACGGCCAATAATAGATAACGGTCAGAGAACATAGGATTTTTTATCACGTATCGTTTTTGCAGTAAAAATTTGTTTGGGAAGCCATTGATATTTAAGTAATTCTAATCAAATTAGCACAAAAATAAATCACTGAGAGAACTGTTCTAAAAAGCAAAAAAGCAATTTTATTCACCGTACTTTTCAACATAATTTTTGAAGTCGGCGCAACAATAGATACTGTTCAAACACGGTTGTATGGAATTGGCAAACGTCCGGTTAGGACGAGTACAAGTCCATCTGAATGAGGAGGAAAGGTAAGAATTTGATGCGCGTGTTCCGCTCATTTGAATGAGACTCTGCTTAATTCAGAGGCTAACATACATACATCTGCAAAAGCTGACATTCCTAAAAACTAATAGATACGTCCATTTCTGCGTGTAAACCGGATGTTTGCCTTTTCATACAATCTGTGGTCCGACAGTAAATATGTAACCATAATTCAATAACAAATATAAATTTTCATGGTCCTAGGTTCTTCAATAGAATTTGCAATTTGCATGCATTACATTAAAAACAAAAATTAGGATTTATGAACGGTATAAATGTTTAATTCTTAATTTTGAGTGTTTTTTCAGAAAACCGTAAACGAAGTGCAATTACATGTCATTTTACCTATCTTTTTTTTTTTTTTTTTTTTTTTTTTGTCGACTTCGAAAACTATGTTTAAAAGTAGCATCGAAGGAAAGAATAAAAAAATTTTTTCCAAAAGAGCAATTTACAGCTGCAGTTTTGTTGTCGGTTCCTTTTTTTTCTTTTTTAAAAAATAACTACATTAAAAGTTTGGAGAACTTTTCTTCCGGTGCACATGAGAGTTATATTATACAAAAACCGGACGAAATTGTTACTCGATCCCAATAATAAGTTTGTTCGAAAAAAAAAAGGGTATTTCTTTTAAATTAGATATAGAAAATAGTCCTCTTCTACACTTATCGCAATTAAATGATTGCTCATGACCCGACCCTGTTACACTTAGGTAAGATCAAGCACATCATACAAATGCAACAAAAAATTTCTCCAGTGCATCATTATAATTTAAATACAAAAGAATACTTCTTATGTGTTATACATTAAATCAGCGTTTCTTAAATTGTGTTCCGCGGAACCCCAGGGTTCCATGGAGCTCTCTCAGGGGTTCTATGAGACTTGCAGGTTTTCTTCTCATAACTTTCAAATTTGTTCTTTAAAAAATCGATAAAACTAACGCTTTTTGAAAATTAAAAATAAATTTACTTTTACTTTTGTCTACTATTAATTATTAATATTATTTCTGTTATTACCCATCAGGGTTAGTCACTATAGGAATAATTTTATTTGTTGCTTAAAATAATGCAAATTTTAAACTATCAAAAGTAGTGCCTTCTAGATTTCAACTCCACAATTTTTCCCAAAACACCTCCTTCTACCTTCTCATCTAATGTCTCCAAAGATAGGCTAAAATTACGTTTTAAAAACTTCTATTTAGAAAAATTTTCGGGAGAAACTTCTGATCCCCCAATATCGCTAAAGATGTTTTAAAAGTGATTTCAATATTGAAAAAATTTTGGAAGTGCACACCATAAATTACGATTTTTGTCGTGAATTTCATATATTCTGCTCTTGATACCAGCTACTCACCCTGTATCTCTGACAGTATTTAAAAGGGCAATTTCAACATTTAACGAGTAAGGACCATTTTAAGGAGCAGTACTGGTCAAGGGCATCTAAACGTTCTAACTGTGACGTTAACACATTGCAACATTTACTCTAAGTCCATGATTTATCTTTACTAATAATGAAGCTGTAAGTCTCTCTGTCCGGATCTCTCTCTGTCTGTCAGGATCTCTGTGACGCGCATAGCACCTAGACCGTACGGAAGATTTTAATGAAATTTTAACTAAAGATTTGTAATTAAGCACTGTTTTATAATTATTATTTGTTTATTCATCTCTGAAATTGTCATTTTATTTTTACTAGTAATAAAGTTGAAAGTCTCTCTGTCAGGATCTCTGTGACGCGCATAGCGCCTAGACAGTACGGCGGATTTTAATGAAATTTGGCACAGAATTAGTTTGTATCATGGGGTACCTCGAAGCGATTTTTCGAAAATTCGATTTTGTTCTTTTTCTATTTCAATTTTAAGAACATTTTCCCGAACAAAATTATCATAAGATGGACGAGTAAATTACCAAGTTATCATAACGTGGAACCGTAACATGGGCAAGCCAATTGGCGAGAAATTCATCATACATTATTTGTTAATATGCAGGCGAACCAAAAGACCTTTTAATTTTCCACTACGGGCAAAGCCGTGTGGGTGCGACTAGTAAATAACTAAAAAATTGTTGAAAAATTAAAGACATTTTTATTTTAAAAGTTTAAAAACTTTTTCTGTGTAAATTTGAGTGAATTATTGCTTGCAGGTAAAAAAAAACATGAGTATTTCTTTTCCTAATAAAAAATATTTTTGATCAAAGACTTATTCATTAATTCTAAGGCTATTTGTTCCTTTTAAAAAATACAAATAGCAGTGTATGTATTGGTATTTTACAACAACAAATAATAACTAGCAGTTATTAATAATTAGCATGATCGTTAGTCAAATATATTTAATAGCTATTTAATGACAAATACAAATAGTTAATATGATAGTTCGTCTGAGGTTTGAACCTGGGCCCCCCGAAACAATCCTGGCTACGCCACTGAAAATTGGTGACGAAAAATCAGGGGTTCCACGAAAAAGTGAGCATTAAAAAAGTTTCCACTAAAAAAAGAAATTAAGAAACGTTGCATTAAATAATAACTGCTTCAGTATTCAATAACAGAGTTTATAAAATGTAGCCACAAAATCACTCAATCTAAATGAAATGATTTCCCAATTCACCTGTTTACAGAATGTGTATGAATGATCACAAGTAGCTGGATGTGAAGGCGGGCAGGGCCTGATTACTGAATAGGCCAACTAGGGCTCCCGCTTTTTTAGGGCCGACCAAATTGCTGAAATTGCTTTAGTCGATGAGTAAAATTGTAATGTTTGACTAAAAGTGGGGGGGAGGAGACTGTTTGGCATAGGTCCTGCCAATATTTAATTGGGCTCTAAAGGTGTGTAGGATTGAAGGCATTTAAAATATGACCGCCAATGGCGTACTCGGCTTTCTCTATTCAAGTCCTTCAAAGCATTTCATGTATGAGGACTTCAGACTGAAAATAAAAAGCACAGGGTGGAACTGTAAAAGATGAATTCGGAAGTCACCCATATAATTAAACCAATTTTCTAACTTCACCTTACCTGATTGAGCTCCGCCTTATCTGTCCCAAACATCAAGAACATCACATCTTCACAAAGATACCTGATTTCTTTCTCACAAACCAGCTCGCTGAGGTACTTCATGATGACATTGTTTGGCAAGAACTCTCCAATGCCAAGGATCTCGAAAAGGAACTAAAAAGCAATTTGGAAACCATTTAAAATGCAAGTTTAATTAAATACAACGAAGATATTAAGAAGTAGCTCTGAGTTGTAGAACAAAGAGCATACAACGAATCTCGATCAATAATGCCCGATTTTTTCGTTCTCTCGAATGCATCGTCTGGTTTAAACAATTCTGTCATGAATACTATTTTACCCGGCTTACATCGTCTTCTAAACTAAAAATCTTTTTTAGACCTTGAAAAAAAATTGCCCTCTTAAAAAAATCCAGGTTACATTCAGCAACTTTCTATCATGTTTGACAGTTATTCACCAGTTCATGAAGAAAAAGTCTGAAACTTACGACTTGTTCAAGAAATGAACAGAAAACGAAGGAATGGATTGCGACTGTGATGAAGACGAACGAGTCGAATGCATAACTAGTTTTCAGAAATACTACAGAGTGTACGAGAAAGATCTTTATCATTCTAAGCAATAATAACAAAAGGAAAAAAGAAGATGAAAGAAAATGCTGGTGTTGCAAATGAATGAAGAAACCTATGATTTACTGGTTCAATAGATAGAAGTAGATCGCGCTACCTGTTTGTCAATTGTGATACGAAATTAAATTGGCGACTTGCCAGTGATCATGCTTCGGCGATCTTCCGACAGAACTCCACTGGATTTCTTTTCGTGGGATTATGTTAGAGGCATCGTTCATCAAGCACCTGCTTCTGCTATATCCGTTTTAAAGAAAAGGCAACAATTATAGCAATCCTCACTGTCACACCGCCCGCATATGTTAAAAAAGACTTGAAGAGAAATCAAACACAGAATCGACATTCTTCGTGCTACCAACGGATTTAATGTACAGACACATGTAAGGAACTGTGCAAAAAAAATTCTTATATTTCTTCATTCTTTAACATCAGCGGTTCTTAACTTAGGGGGCGATCCTAGGGTGTCGGCCACCCGTGTGTAAAGAACTAATGTGCCGCCCCTCAAGAGTAATTTGCATATTTTGACTAATCTTTGACGTCCATGTAAACATTTCTTCAAAGTTCTATATCAAGTTCTATTTAAAAAAGAAAAAAAAAAAAAACAAGAATGATGAACTTATAAAAAGGAAGAAAAGTTGTACAGTAAAAAACTCCTTAGGTACAATTATATCTTTGAAGAAAGTAATACTAAAATGTATTAGTCATAAAAACGCATTTTATAGTCTGTCTTCGGTGACATCGGAGAAAAGACGGAGGAGGGGGGGATCAGGGAAGGGGGATTACTCCCAGAAAATTATCGAAATTGGCATACGAAAAATAGTTTTAGTAATCTTTGGTTGTGTTTGGTTGCAAGGAGAAAAGAGTCGAGTATATTGAAGGTGCATGGAGAAATTTTCGAAATTGACGTCAAATATCGCAATTTTAGGAACTTTTTTGAGACTTCAGGGGAAAAATAATGTTGGAGTTCTATCCTAAAATTCTTTCAAAATTGAAATCAATTCGAAGCTATTTTTTGTGACCGCAGCTTAGGAAAGATCCGCGCTCTTCCCGAAAATTTTCCGAAACTAAAGTTTTAAACAAGCAGTTTTGGGTTATCTTTGTTGACGTTGCTAGAGGGAGGGAGATTCAATCATCTCCTATCGAAAGTTTTCGAAATTGAAGTTTAAAACGCAAATTTAGGCTGTCTTTGATGACGGTAAGGGATCTGGCGGCTTTCCTCCGGTAATTTCTCGGCACTATTGTTCCTAAAACCCATTTTTGGCTGCATTTGAAAACGATAGGGAAAACGTGAAAATATTCCGAACCGAAATATTTTTCGGAAATAAAATCCATTTTTGGCTATTTTTGGGAAGGAAGGGTTTTGGGGCTCCCAAGTGGATATTTTTAAAAGCGCAATTTTATGTTATCTTTGGTGACGTTAACAAAACTGGGAAGCTTCGGCGGATCTTTCGGATATTTTTCGATATTAATATATGAGAAACACAATTATAGACTTTTGTCCATCTCACTCCGTCGGTTAATGGGTATATGCCCTAGCGCCGTGAAAAGTTACATAATCCAGACAGTTCTCCTCCAGAGTTTTTTAGAAAATCGTATTTTACGCATTGTTTGATAACGATGGGACAAAGAGCGTGCGGGGGGTTCAGTGTGCCCTCACGAACTGTTTTTTGAAACTGAAGTCAATTTCAAACTAAGGGGGTGGGATTAGGGGGCTCTCTTAAGACGCTAATTGAATTGAGACTATCTTTGGTAGTAATGTTTGGGAATGGATTTCGGAGCCCTCCATTGCAAAAATTTCGAAAAAGAAATAGGAAAAATGTCATTAAGCAAATTTTAATGACATTAAGAAGGGCTGTCCTCTGAAAACACATTTTGGATTTCAAAGCCAACATTTTCAGGCTATATTTGATTAAGTTAAGGTGGAAGGGGTGAATCAGAGATTTAATTGGGTCCTTAAGATCGGTGGTTCAAACAGCAAAATTTTCCGAAATTAAAGTCCTAAAAACGCAATTTTAAGTCTTCTTTAGTCTCGTCAAGGAGGTCATGGCATCCTTTTAGATTTTCGTTAAGGAGCTCCGTTTAAATTTACTACCCGGGGCAAGAGCCCTGATCTGAAGCCGGGCAGTTCATTCGTGATTTTAATTCGAAAGAAATGCTGTAAAAGGGGAAAATTACAAAATTTTAGTTCGTCATTCATATATGTTTGACTCTCAGCGGAGTCGCAATTTTCCACTGTCTCCCCACGCATCCGTGATTGTTGAAAACAGAATTTGTTTGAAATGCTTGCAAGAGTATCTAATCAGTATAGCTTTTTAAAATATATTATATAAAATATGTCTTTATTGTTTAGGCCTATAAAAGCTTGGGGGGTCAACATTAGTGACCCTTGGCCCTGAGTGCTCCTTTTAGAAGGCACCCTTTCAAGCTTCAGGAGGGACCATTTCCCTCATCTCGCTTCCCCTGTATCCATGCCTGATTACCGGTTCTGTTACAAATTTTGCAACCAAATGAAGCACGTGTGTAAAGAATAGATATTAATGGACAATGAACCAACACAATGTTCCCTAACAATCTATTTTTCTTAAACTTTGCTATGCTGTCAAGAAATCGGCACTTTGATCATTGAACATTTAAAATTCAGCATATTTATTTGACTTATTATAAGTTATCTTGTGAGAAATTTTTGAGGAATTTTGCTTGATTAAAATTACTATATGATGCTGCCTGCGGCCGCCCCTTGCTTTGGCCGCCCTTGCGCGGTGCACACGCTGCACACGTGCTTGGATCGGCCATGTTTTAACTGTTGCCATCTTGTGTTTGTTAACAAATAATTGTTTGTAATTATTTTAAGCAAGCCTTTAAAAATAATTTTCAATCTTCATTCTTTGCTTTGCTTTTGAGATAAATCGGAATTGGGATGGTCGTCAAGTTTTGGCGTGTGTAATTTTGTTTTTGATGGGAATATTGTTTCCTCGTCAAGCATGAGGAGGGATCAGAATTATAAGAAAGATATAAAAGAAAGTTTCGTGGTGGCCACAACATACTAGTTATTCTTTGATTTCTAATAATAATATGTGTGTAATTTAATTATGCTCTTGTTCAATAGTAAATCTACTGCTGTCAAACATTTTTTCAAGCAGGTCTCGAGTCCGCGACTCGCTAGTTGCAAGTTCAACTCCTTCTCAACCAGGCCTCCCCAACCACGTCCTTTTTTACGCATAAGTAAGTAATGAGTAACTATTCATGGTATTCATATAAACTTAGCAGTATAAACCTCCTAGATTTGTATTATGAAAAGTTGAAATAATGTCTAAAATACAAAAAAAAAAATTAATTACATCAATTTCTTTAGTGAAGGGGGCCAAATATTTGATGGCGCTCGTGATATAACCCACGGTCGTGACAGGAGCCAGAGCAATGAAAAGTTTAACCTGAAATAGGAAGAAAAAGGAGTTAGAGTTAGATTTCACATGAACGTTAAATTTTGTACGTTGGAACAATAACAACCATTGTCAAATTTCAGTTTTGCAAAAAGTGGTCATAAAGTATTTTAACTTTTTCTTGGTGTATCTAACTTTCTCGCCCGAGCTCAGTTAAACTTTTATCACTTCAAGAGGTATCAAGCTATATAGAGAATGTACATATAAGTTTAAATTGTCTAAATTATAAATAAATTACAAGTAACATTGTTTTAGGGTGTGTTCGAATAGAGTAACCTGTTGGTTGATTTAATGACGTCAGTGGCTGATTTGATGACGCCACGGGGAGTGTCGATAAGATGTTTTTATCAACCGGTAGCTCTATTAGAACGCGCCTAGTTAGTCACCGGTTAAACGCGGTACTCTATTCGAACATACCTTTAGTTCTAAATAAAATTAATGGTTGTTGAAAAAAACAGATATTATATGATTTGAGTAAATGTGATTATTATAACTCACACAGAGTCTAAAAATAAAATAATAACTTAAAAAGAATATCTAATTCGAAAGGAATCGACTAAGACAAAATAAAATAATTTGAAGGAATATCCATCATAATTACTGAATCAAAACGTTTAAAACCAGACAATAATATAATAACGGAAAATAGTCAATCCAAAAGAAACTTAAAGAAAATGAAATATTTAGAAGAAAAGAAAAGAATCATTAAAATGAGATTTCAGACAATAAATGATTTGATTAAAATAAAAAACCAACGTAAATAAAGCACAAATTTTGAAGAAAATATAGCATATAGCTATTTCAAGGCTACAATGGAGCCTCTTCATCAGTGCAAAAAGCTCACCAACACAACTGAAGGTCGCGAAAGAATTAACAACAATTACGTGGAAACAGGTATTTATACACAATAAAACCAACCAATAACAATTCAGGACACAAGACATCAAGCGACCAATCAGTAAACAACAGGTCAATCCTGGCCTCAGAGCAAGGAGGAGAGACAACCAATCACAGGCCAGGAGACAAAGTGAGACTACGAAGAAAACGAAAAAACAATTATAAAAATTGCTTCCAAATATCATGAAAAAATGGAATGCTGGAAAAGTCATTGACTAGGGAATGAGAATTTTTCCAAATATAGTAAGCTTGCCAGAAATCGAAATCATAGACCGAAGAACATTTACAAATAATCTTTGCAGATGAAAAATCAAAACAGTGGCCAGAAGTCCAACAATGCTGAGCGATGGAAGAACGAGCAAGTTCTTTATGTTTAACAAATTTTCATGCTCTTTCAGACGGTACTTGAGAGCACATTTAGTCTATCCAACGTAACCAAGTCCACACTTGCAGGAGATGCTATAAATACCCCAGTTATTATGACAGTCAATAGGATGCTTCAAGTTTGTAAATTTTATTTCATTTACAGGAGAAAAGCTATCGTTTGGTGATTGGTTGCTGGATGTCTTTTGCCCTGAATAGGGAAGTTGCAACCTGTTAAATGTTCATATTTTGACTATTGGATATTGCTAATTGACCCTCAAAACTAAAAAATTCACCATCGCCGAATTTTAAAACACCATGGTTGATTTTTAATGAATTTTTAAAAATCCACGCGCAAAAGTGCGCTCTTCTGAAACTTCACGAGCTTACGTCACAGGGCATTAATGGGCAGCCTTCCGCTGAAGATCCCTTGTTTTCGCTACGGACATTTTGAGCGGGCTGATATTTTTATTTTTTAGAAATTCAATAATCCTTTTGAACACACTATGGAGGCCGGATTTGTTAAAGCACAATCTAATAATCTTCCTCAATTAACATCAATGATGGTATTCGAATATTTCCGAAAGGATGAGAGGTTTAGTATTCCAGAAACGCAAGGAGTTAAACAACAAAGGTAAGCCTTACGTTTTGTTTTCGAAGCCACTGCACTTCCTTCGGCTTCTCCCGCGGCGGAAGAGCGCATGACGTCACTTCCTGTGCCATTTGACGTCACAATCGCTTGAGTTTAAAAATTAATTTAAAAAAAAAAACTACTTATCGTATCGCAAATTTTTTTCACCTATCATGTTCATACATGTTACTCTATCATATAAAAATAGAATTGAAAAATCGGAAACTTCCCTATTCCTAATGGTTGGCGCTCTTTGGTATAAGTATCTGTTTCCACGTCGCTCGCGACCTTTGGTTGTGTTGGTGAGCTTTTTGCACTGATGAAGAGGCTCCATTGTAGCTTTGAAATAGCTAGATGCTTTATTTTCTTCAAAATTTCTGCTTTATTTACGTTGGTTTTTCACTTTAATCATCTTGTAGCACAAAGCTTACATAATAATTTTTCACTTAGTAAATGATTTGTTGTCTGCAAAACATAATCTATTCATATAATAACTTGTAAATAAAAAGAGCAATGAAAATTAACTCTACACGTATTTATACGTGGGACGAAAGCAGACGATAGTATAAAATTCCTCAGAACAGATCATATGGTCACGCCGCAATGAATCACGTGGTCGGTATCTGCCAATCGCAAAGACAATAGAATGGAAAACGGCAAGTGAAAATCTACAAACAATGTTTACTGTTCAATTAAAAAATAAAAAAGTTTATTTAAAATAAAATTCTTAGAAAATAAAATTCTTAAAAAAAAAGTGAGAAACTGTTTTTGGAGCAGTGGAGCTAAAAATTTCTTTCATTTACTCAAATCAAAACAATTTTTCAAGACAATGCACTTACTACGAATATAAAATTAAATATTTCCTTTAAATTAGAGAGGTTCTCATTGCTACTGCAGCTCTGGTAGACATATTGCTATTTCAGATCGGACAGCTGAAATCAGAAACAGAAACAAACCCCAGACCTAGTTGTTAAAAAACTTTCTGACATTACTACTTTCATATTTTTATTCGATATGATAAATATTTTGAATATTTAAATGCAAATATTATTATCCTATTCAAATTGTTGGATCATCAAAAATATCCGTTCCATTTACTTGCATAATTAACAAGTGGTTCAATATGAGGGAAAATATTAAGTTCATCACATTATTGTCTCTTAACAAATTAAAAAAAGAAAAATTGTCTGAGTTTTTGGTGATAAATCTCTAAAACACTTTGAAAATGTCAAAAATACTTACATATAAAAACGAACATGAGCCTCATTATATGAAGAGAGAAATATACCTTTTTGTTGTATTCCGGGTTCTCCGACAAGAGTGCAAAAGCCGCCGAAGTTCCTTGGGAGTGGCCGACGTAATTCAGTTTTGCCTGTCCACTAGTCTTCAGGACGTAATCGATCATAGCTGGGAGATCGTACTGAGCCATCTGATCAAAGCTGAGGAATAACCACTTGTATTACTAACATATGAGACGTTTAGAGATAAAATAAGTTGATCAAGTCCACGAATGACTTGATCAACTTTAGCTCTGATCAAGAATCTGATTCATAGAAAAAGAGCCTAAAGTGCTTTCTGTTGAATGAGGTGTTCAGAGCTAAAGGTGAATAAATTCATTCATGGACTTGACAAAGAGTATTTTACATCAATTTTGAAAATTTCTTGCAGGTAACTTCTCCATACACACATTTTTTCCTCCTAGTACCCCAAAAGATTGAGTAAAAAAATGTTTTTAGAACTTCAATTTCGGAAATTTTGCAGTAGACTTCCTCTGATGCCCCCCATCTGTTCTTCTTTTGGATTAACCAGAGATATTTTTAAATTGGCGTTCTAAGATTTGTAAATTCAAAAATCCAATTTGCTTCAAAGTAGTGAATTGCACATAAGGAATTTCTAGTTTTTGCCTTTAAAAATTAAATAAAACTTGTTTACGAAATCCTCTGATCCTTCGCTAGCAATTAAGGTGCAGGGTTCTACAGACTTTCCCTCCGTTTCAGAGCTATGCCTACATTGCGGAGGTGGCGAGAAGGATGATCGGCCTCCTACCGATACCGTAACAGAGAATCAACGTCACAGGAGCCCACTGCCTTCTGCCTAAGTCCTACTCTCTACGCGAAAGGGGCTTGGGTCTCCTAAGAGGTAGTCGGACCTCCATATATCGAAGTAGCAAATTGCCGGAAAAAAATTCGATATATAGAAATTTCGATATATAGAAACGATATTATTTTATCATAAAAATCTCCTAAAACGTTAAAATTAAAGCTAATTTTCGTGCATGAAACCCAATTTCTAATTTATACGAGCATCGAATTAAACGAAAGTTAATAACTGAAAAATTAACAGAAATTACATTTTTGTGCTTTCATACATCTTCATTCTTCCGCAGTTCAACTTGATTCGCAACATGAGGGGATTTTCGCTTTGACAGTGTAATCGAGAGAAAAGTAAAAAATCAATCTACTTAACTTGAATGATTTTTACTGAAGCTAAAAATACTAGGAGTGATAATCAACAGACAAAAGGGATAACTTGAAACTGATTTTACAGTGTTACTGGTTACCACTAAGGTTTGAAATAAACCTGAGGGAATCTAAGAACTCCAGAACGGAACAACGACCTATCTACACACCCCTCAAATCCAGATTTCTTATGAGTTTCTTAGCAACCTTTAGTGAACATAATTTTCTCCCCTAACCTTCATTTTTCATGAGACAAAGTCTAAAGTGGAAAAAAAAATCTACGAATGTCTCAAAAAAAAATCGATATATAGAGATTTTTTCGATATATAGAAACAATTTCTCTATATAATGAACATTGAAATTTGCTGGGATTTCGATATATAGAAAATTTCGATATGTGGAAGTTCGATATATGGAGGCTCGACTGTATTTTTAACAACCACAGCACCTAAAATAAAACTTTTTAGCAATATGAATTCGATCTTTCGGATGATTTTGGTTGTTCGAGGTTAAACTGTTCTTTCGAGCAAGGCCCTGTTTAAATAAGTGAATGCCCGGGCACAAACAGTAACTAGATCTCCTGGCGAAAAGATATCGACAATTTTAATCAAGGGAAAAGGTTTTCTTTTTCATTTTTCGATGGTCGAAGAGACCCTTTTCTTTTAACTGCTAGAGGTCTTGGAGTGTTACACCTTCCAGATTATTATTGGTTGGTTAATAATGAAATACTTAACGTACATGAACACAGTAACGACACATTCCAGGAGTAAATGACCTACTGAACAACATGAGCAAATGTTAGCAGTAGTTGCAGTAATTGCATAGTAAATATTATTGGATATTGACGTGTTAAGTGTGAAAACAAAGAGATTAGTAGTTACTTAAAAAAATTTGTAGTTTATGACGAAATAAATTAAAATTCTCATTTCCCCCCCTCATTTTAGCAGAAAACATTAATTAATTCATTTAATTTTAATACAGAACAAGATTTTGGAACAAATTCAATGCATTATCTCAGAATTGATGGAAAAATCATAAAACATAGAAATAAGAAGATACTAAATGTTTGGACAAACATATTAGAAGTTGTTCGATTTCGAAGTTTCCGTTTTGAAGAAAGAACCCAGGCATCAGATTCACCTGCATAAATAAAGTACAAGATTCATTTTTGTTTCTGTAAAATTGTAACAAACCTGAATTCCCAGAACTCCTTCATTTTTGGAGTGTACTTCACATGCTTCCGAGAGTACGTATTTCCTCGGGTGTTCCCAAGCCAGACGTCGTATCCAGCATCGGCCAATATGAACCCTGTTTTAGAAAATGATATTAAGACATTAAAGCAATATAGAGAAACGTAGGAAAGTTACAGTTGAAAACTCTTTCAGAAACTTTGGAGTCAGCAGTGCGGGCAGAAATTTAGAAAACAGCTGCAAATTTGGCAACAGTAGAACCACTTCTGAGCAGGGCCTGATTACCCAAAAG
This sequence comes from Uloborus diversus, assembly GCF_026930045.1. Classification (NCBI taxonomy): domain Eukaryota; kingdom Metazoa; phylum Arthropoda; class Arachnida; order Araneae; family Uloboridae; genus Uloborus; species Uloborus diversus. The sequence goes on from NC_072737.1 coordinate 102,002,677, forward strand.
GCTCAAAATGCTTAAGCTTTACCTCAAAAATTTTAGGGGACCTAAATATGGCTGAGAAACTGTGCCTGACAATTTCAGTTTCTGCTTTTAACTGCGTTTTTAGAAAAATGGTTAAATAAAAATGTTTGGAAGAATTGAATAATAAAAGGTGAGGACACATCTTTATATATTAATAGGCAAGCCGTTTCCTTTCGGTATCGATTTCTCCTCTGTTTGTGAACCGATTTCCTTTATTCTTTTTTTGTTCGGTAGCTATTGCCGAGTTTTAGTGTCATCAATAAAAAAATTTGAAATCGAACTCTAATTAACGGAGATATTACTAAAAAACGCGTTTTCGTCCTAAATGGCTCTTTCTACGCGAACGGATGGTCCAATTTTTTCGAATTTGATATGGTTGGAAAGGTCTTTAAAAACACTCCTAACGAAAAAATTGTCAGAGCGCCCAAGGTCCAATAACCTAAATCCACTAGAAAAAAAGTTATACGCGTTTTTTAGTTAGCGAAACTCAAAAATTTTAATTTTATCTCTTTTCCCTTGTTGAAGTTCATTGTTGGAAGCGTGAAACATTAAGTTTTAATTCATTTTTTAAACCGCTTTTTCTACACGAAAAATGCATTTTAATGCTTCGAGCTTGGTATGGTTGGAAAGCTCGTGAAAAATACTTTGAAACACGGTTCTACCCGGTTTACCGAGGGAAAACGCCAACCTGCTAGAAGCGCTACAAAAAGCACTAGAGGCAATTAAAAGTTGGTGAAAATTCATTTTTATTTGCTTTTTCACGCGACACAGTTAGCGTGAAGAAATTGCTGGATAATATTGTGGTGTTGCCGATTCTCGCTTGAGCATAAAGAAATGAAATACTTGCATCTGTTTTTATTATTGAGGCTTTTTGGGTAAATACGGACATTTAAAATATTTTCATTTTGATTATGTTTTCGCGATTTTAATATTCAAATAAATTATTTTACGGAGTGAGGGACGACTTTCAGTTCCAGCTCCCAATAATACCTGCATTTGCTATCACCACAAACAGATCTCAAGGTGAACTTTTGATAAAATTGGCGTATTATTACGACGTCCAGTGCTTTCGCATGGACAATTATATGTTGTCGTGAGTAGAGTTCGTTCACTTGACTGTTGAAAATTTTATATTTAATGGCAAGATCATGCCTACGTTTACAAAAAATATTGTTTGTACGAAGTTTTACGTATTAAGGGAGTTTTGTGGCATCATTTCATTCAGAAAGACTTCCATAATTGTGAAATTGGCGAACTTGATTCATTTTGGCACCAATGCCAGGACGAGAAAGAGTTTTCTTTTGCATTCGTAAAAAACGAGTACAGAAATGTCTATTTGCAAGGAACTGACTACGAATGAAGTCCCTCTTTAAGGTGGGGTTCATTAAATTGTAACTGTTCGTGACAAGGCATAGAAAATAAATGACAAGAAGAGCATAGGGAGAAATGGACATCAAGCTTTTTTTTTTTTTTTTGATAAAAAAGTTTATGAAAAACAGTGTGATATGTGGCAAAGGGAAGAGGGGTTATGGTGAAGTGTGAAACTTTGCGACAAAGGGGAGAGAGATCGAAAATTTTGAAAAGTGCATTTGTCAGTTTTTCCCTAAACCGTAAACAAATCACAGACACGATTTAAAAAAAAAAAAATTACACTATTATTGCGACGTCCAGTGTTTTTGAATGGACAATTTTTAATGTAGCAAGTTGGATTCGTTCATTTGATTGTTTGGAATTTAATAATTCTAACGGCTTAGGTCGGGTACCTTACTCAATAATATTAAACTTATTAAAAAGCATTGTTCATGCAGAAGTTTTACGTATAATCTGAGTTTTGCAGGCTCATTTCATTCGGGAAGGTTTCGATAATTGTTAAATTGGCGGGCGCTCTTCATCCATTGGCGTCAAATTTTTGGCACCAATTGCAGCTCGAGAAATGTTTTTACCTTGCATACGAAAACAAAGAGTAGGGAAATGTATATTTGCATATGATTGTCACAAAATAGGGGATGTCCACGAATGAAGTCCCGGTTTAAGGTGGGGTTCATGAAATAGTAACAGTTTGTGACAAGGGAGAGGAAAGACATGACAAGAGGAGCATACAATGGGGAGAACGTGACAACAAGCCGTTTTTTAATAGGAACGTTTATGTAAAACATCGTGACATGTGACAAAGGGGAGAGGGGATATAGTGAAGTGCAAAACATTGTGACAAAAAGGTCGGGGAGAGGGTCGGAAATGTTGAAAAGTGTGACAGCAGTTATGCACCGCCCTTAACCATAAACAAATCACAAAGCCGATCCTTTTTTTTTTAATTGTACTATTATTACGACGCTCAGTGTTTTTGAATGGATAGTTATATGTTGACATGAGTAGAGTTCTTTCATTTGATACTTGGAAAATTATATTTCTAATGACGAAGAAGCAACTTACTCAATAATAGACGTTTTATAAGTAACATTTTTCATACAGAAGTTTTACGTATAAATTGAGTTTTGTGTGATGCTTCATTTCATACTGGAAGATTTCGATAATTGGATAGTTGGTGATTTTTATCCATTGGCGTCATTTTTTTTGTTTCCAATGCCAGCGAGAAAAATGATTTTCCTTTGCATACGTAAACAAAGAGTAGGGAAATATTTATTTGCATAGGATTAGCACAAAGCAACATGATATCCAAAATAAAATTATTCAAGCCAAAAAAATTTGTCGACCACACCAATTTCTCAATGGGTTTGTTTTCTTCAATCAAAAGTACTACTTTTAGTCACTGAAACAGATAGAATACGAGAAAAAAAAAGAAATGTTGAGCCAGAAAAAAACTTTTATTTTCTCAACAGTTATTTTTTCAAAACCTTTTTTGAATGTCCGATTTTGGAAATAAGGCGTGTTCTGTATGGCGTTATAAGTGATGTACTTTGGCACGCGACTCCATTGTCGCACTAAATATTTACGGTTTGCTCTCAACCACGTTTTCGGGTTATGATAATTTGCGCTGTGCGCTAATGGCATCAATGAGTGGCATTTTATCGCTTTTGACGCCAAAAAATTAATTTCAATCTGCGCACCAATTAAAGTAGTTGTTAAAAAATATTAAAAATTTTCAAATTATTTAAAAAATGGTTAAAACTTGTGTTTTTAAGCATCCTTTTTCAGTAAAAAATGCTTTGAAAATTTCCGAAACGACCCCATTGCCGAAATATCCCCTTTCATCCATTTATTTTTAGATTAACAGACAAAAAGGAAAATTGGAATAAATTATTACTGTTTGGTATTTTGTGTACATATAAAAATTGTATATCTCCAGATATGCAATAAACATGAGTAAGAGTAGAAATTAAAATGTTCTAAATAGTTAAATTCATACAAGTTTTCTCAAATATTCATTTATGAATATGGTCGAATTTCGACCACTGGGCGAACACTAGTTTAATAAAGTCTGGCCACAAGTTATATTTTTAAACATGGTATTTGATTCAACTCTGTTCTTTTACAATGCACATTTATGTCATTTAATTTCTTTTGTGAAGCATTAAATCTGATTGAACATCTTACTACTCATATTCGTCGAGCATTGCAGTACAACATATGTGACATGCAAAATTTTAATCTTTCAAGAAGGTGGAATAAGCTTGACTGATTTCTACTGAGTCACTTTTGTAAATATTACGTGTAGCACTAATAAGTTTTATATCAATGTGCATGAAATTTTTAGAAAAATTTCTCTGAACAAAAAGTGGGGGACTCAGAAATGAGGCCAAGCTTTCCCTAATTTCAAAGGCTAATCGGGCTCTGCTTCTGAGGGCCGACTTATCCGATATTTTGTTTCCATGACAGCTTTGGATCCAGGCCTGTTTCAAGTACTGTAAACCGTCATAAATCCGGACCCTGTTAAACCAGACTCAGTCATTTGGATGCATACTTTATTATTATTATTTTTTTAAAGGGTGAGTTGGTACAGTATTGTATTTTTTCAGGCCGTATTTTGTATTTTCATAATTTTCTCATATACAGTTTTTATTCCATTCGCTTGAATTAAAATACACTTTTTACTATGTACAGTAGCTTGTTTATGTACCTTGGCTGAATTTATAGGTTATTTTGTTTCATCCGAACTTTTATTGTTCAGTCGGATTCATGTGTTTCTACTATAATAAGCTATTAGTTACTGCCATTAAGCCCAGGACTAAAGCAGAACTACAAGAACAATACTTTGGATCAATGAGAGGACACCTGCTTTCGGCTCGGTTATTGACTATTCCGGACTGGTGAGTCCATAACATTGACGAAACTGCAGGTTATTAATGTCGTGACCGAGCTATCAGTATGTGCTTATTTCAAGAATATGAAATTACATTATTAGTCGCTGTTTTCTGCGTCGTAAAGACAACTGATAGGAAGGCGTACAAAACGCCATTTTGAGCGAATCTAGGAATATCTGGGGGTCTTGACTGCTGAAAAGGCTCGGAAAGCTTGAGTTTCGCCTCACATTTTCCAGGGACCCAAAAATGGCAGAAAACTGTGGTTGAAAACTAAACCTTTTTCTTCTCTCTTAAATGCATTTTTAAGGAAAATGCAAATATTAGAACTAATTCAATAAAAACTTGTAAAGTGTTTTAAAAAATGAAGTCAAACAGGAGAAAATCCTTAAGTTTTTTTAAATGTGGGATTTAGGCAAAAAAAATTTTATGACGTTCGATCACTTAGTTAATTCTGTGAACAACGAGTACAAGTGCAAATTTTCTACACCTTGATTGGGGAGGAGGAAGAATAAAGTTTGATCTGAATTCTGCTGAGCCACTTTTAGGAACAATATTTGTATTAGTGAAAGTTGTTTTAACGTGTGTAGTTACGTAGTAGTAACGTGTAAAACAACCATCCCCCCCAAAAAAGGGGGGGGGGATAGAAATGAGATTCCTTTTACGTCAGAGTTTAATCGAGACCTGGTCAATATAGTTGATTGTTTCAATTTAGCAATTGGCTATCGGGAGAAATTTCCAATAAGAGCAATTGTAATTTCATTCCGAATTAATGTAATCTCCTTTTATAGTCAAAAATAGTCAAACAACGATCAAGTAACTGATCTGAAGCTTAGCTATCAATTTTCTTCAACGTGAGTACACATACTATACTGCATTCACACGGAAAAGATAGACGAAAAGTAAACAAACAGGTTGGCAAAAGGTTTGCCACTATTCTACTTTCGGAGGTTTTTTTCTGGACAGGGCCGATCCTAGGGTATCGGCCGCCCGTGTGCAAAGACCTAATGTGCCGCCCCTCAAGAGTAATTTGCATATTTGACTAATCTTTAACGTCTATATAAATCTTTCTTTAAATTTCTATGCCAAGTTCGAATTTAAAAAAAAAGGGGTGGGGGAGCAGAAGAATGATCTTATAAAAAGGAAGAAATTTTTTATAGTAAGAAACTCCTTAGGTACAATTTATATCTTTGAAGAAAATAGTAGATACCAAAATTTACTAGTCGTAAAAACGCATTTTATGGTCTTTCTTCGGTGACATCAGAGAAGGGACGGAGGAAGGGGAAGCGTGAGGGGAGGTGTCAGGGGTTCAGGGGAGTAGGATTGCTTCAAGAAAATTATCGAAATTGGCGTATGAAAAATATTTTTAGTTAATCTTTAGTTGTGTTTGGTTGCAAGGACAAAATAATCAAGTATATTCAAGGTGCATGGAGAAATTTTCGAAATTGACGTCAAATATCGCATTTTTAGGATCTTTTTCGAGACTTTAAGTGATTCTTTCAAAATTGAAATCAATTTGGAGCTATTTTTTAAGACCGTAGCTTAGGAAGGATCGGCATTCTTCCCGAAAAACCTCGGAAACTGAAATTTTAAACCCGCAATTTTGGGTTACCTTTATTGACATTGCAAGAGGGAGGGAGATTCAATCGTCTCCCATCGAATGATTTTGAAATATAAGTTTAAAACGCAAATTTAGGCCGTCTTTGGTGACGGTAGGGGATCTGGCGGCTATCCTCTGGTAATTTCTCGGCACTATTTTTCCAAAACCCCGTTTTTGGCTAGATTTGAAAACAATAGGGGAAACGTGAAAATATTTCGAACCGAAATATTTTTCGGAACTAAAATCCATTATAGGCTGGGAAGGAAGGGTTTTGGAACTCCTAAGCGGATATTTCTGAAATCGCAATTTTATATTATCTTTGGTGACGTTAACAAAACTGGGAAGCTTCTACGGATCTTTCGGACATTTTTCAACATTAATATCTGAAAAATATAACTGTGGACTTTTGTACAACTCCTCTCGACGATTGATGGATATGCCCTAGCGCCGTAAAAAGTTACCATAAGCCTGGCAGTTCTCCTCCGGAATTCTTTAGAAACATTAGTCCCAAAATTGTATTTTAAGCATTGTTTGATAACGATGGAACTAAGAGTGGGCGGGGGTTCAGTGTGCCCTCACGAACTTTGTTTTTGAAACTGAAGTCAATTTTAGGCTAGTTTAGGCAGGAAGCTGTGGCTCCACGGAACCGTCTAAAAACGAATTTTTCAGGTATAATGATTGCGTTGGAGAAAAGGGGGATCCAGGGTCTTTCCCCAAAAGTTCTTAAAACTGATGTTTGAAAAACGCAATTTTAGTTTGCTTTTCAATGCGTTAAGTGAGAGGGGGTGGAATTAGGGGCTTCTCTAAAGACGCTAATTGAGACTATCTTTGATAGTAATGTTTGCGAATGGATTTCGGGGTCCTCCACTGCAAAAATTTCGAAAAATGCCAAAGCAATTTTATATGACGTTTGATGATAGGAAGGGCTGTCCTCTGAAAACACGTTTTGGATTTTGAAGCCAACATTTTTACGCTATGTTTGATTAAGTTAAGGTGGAAGAGGTGAATCAGAGACTTAATTGGGTCCTTAAGATCGATGATTCAACCAGCGAAATTTTCCGAAAGTAAAGTCTTAGAAGCGCAATTTTAAGCCTTCTTTAGTTTCGTCAAGAAGGTCATGGCATCCTTTTGGATCTTCGCTTTGGAGCTACAATTAAATTTGCTTCCCGGGGCAAGGGCCCTGTCCTCCTACCTGATCCGAAACCGGGCAGTTCATTCAAGATTTTAATCAGAAAAATTGTCGTAAAGAGGGAAAAGTACAACATTTTAGTTCGTCATTCATATATGTTACTCTCAAGGGAGTCGCAACTTTCCACTTTCTCTCCACGCATTCACGATCGTTAAACACAGTTTGTTACATAGTTTGTTGTTTGAAATGCTTGCGAGAGAATCTAATCAGTATAGCTTTTTTTTAATAAATAAAATATGTCTTCATTGTTTAGGCCTATAAAAACTTGAGGGTTAAACATTAGTGGCCGCCCTCGGTGCTCCTTTTAGACGGCACCATTTCATGCTTCAGAAGGGGGCATTTCCCCTCCCCTGTATCCATGCCTGATTACCGGTTCTGTCACAAACTTTGCAACCAAATGAAGCATGTGTGTTAAGAGTAGATATTAAAGGACAATAAACCAACACAATGTTCCCTAACATTCTATTTTTCTTAAACTATGCTATGCTGTAGGGAAATCGACACATACTTTGACAATTTAACATTTAAAAATCTGCATATTTATTCTACTTATCATATCTTGTGAGAAATTCTTGGGGAATTTTCCTTGGTTATAAGAACTATATGATGCGGCCTGCGGCCGCCCTTTGCTTTGGCCGCCCTTGTGCGGCGCACACTCTGCACACCTGCTAGGATCGGCCCTGTTTCTGGAATAAAAAAAGTCAACAAGTAGTATCCGCTTTCGTCGACTTATTGGCACCATTTTTGTTTTCGTCCAAGTCAAACACGTGATCGAAGTCGCCAAATGGCGCCTTCTATGTTTGCGCATCTAGTCTACGCATCACGTGTTCTCTTTTGGAAAATAAAATGTCCGATAAGCAAGCTCCCCTAGTATAATAGCCTTAGTAAACAGTGCATTATTACCCAAACTCTGTTCTGGAAAGTTGATGACGTAATCCGATGCAGCTGACAGCAAGCCGTGCTGTAGGAAAACCACCGGCCTAGGCTGTAAATGATAGACTTCCGTTCTGCCGTGAGGAATCCTTTGCAAGCCTAGAAGGTAACCATCCTTCGTCTGCACCGTATGTTCTTCCACGGGATAGCCTTTGCTAGAAATGAGTTGAGACTAAAAAGCAAGAGGTTCTGAATCAGTTTCTTTTTCCCACGAAAGTTAGAAAGAAAAAAGTTGAAACACTTTTGATTTAAAAAAATCGCATTGCGTGTGCGAGACGCTTTCTTCGAAATCAAATCTGTTTTTATTACCATGTATCACCGACAAAAGAGTGGCATGGCTCAAAAATAAAAAAGAAAGTCAAAATGTTATAACGGGGTCGTTTTCGAAACTTTAAAAGTAGTTTTTTCTGGAAGAGCATGCTTAAAAACATAGGATTTGACCATTTTTAAAATAATTTGTCAAAGTTTAACATTTTTTAAAAAAATACTGTATCGGTTCGCAGATTCAATTTCATTTTTTTACGCTTCTGCACATGGCATCACAAGGGATAAACTGCCATTCACTGATGTCATTAGCGCAGAGCGCAATATTTAATTCGCTCCTTTAGGCAACGATACGGCAAGCATAGAGCTCAATATTTAATTTGTTTCTTAATTATCATAATCTGGAATCGCGGCACTGTTTTGCGCAACTGTAGGTTGGTATTGTAAAAAAGTTCGTTATCGTTCTAGTAGTCCAATTTATGTAATTGAAGAACGCACAAAGATAAATTTCGCTGGGTACCAACATTTTTTTTCCCCTTGTAATTTGATAACCTAGAAAAGTAGATTATTAGCTCTTAAGTCGGGGTTTGCCTTCTAAACACTCGAATGTCCTTATAATATGACACCAGATTATTGGGTTGATAATATGATCATGTGCTGCACTTATCTGCACGAATTGTATGCATGAGTGACAAAAAAAAGAGGGGGGGGGGGTAATATACAGAAAATAACGAATTATCAGTGGCCCCGAATATGACGATATGCATTTCTCCTTTCCATGGAAGTAAGTATGGAATTTTTCGCAATATTCTTGAAGTTATCAAAAATGGTGTTTAATATGTATTGATATTAAAAATTCTTTCAATTCGTTTTAGTTTCAAAGTACTTTTTGACGATTTTGTCTTCAATTCTGCGTGAAGTAATCTTTGCTCGGAGTTTTCTTTATTAGGGCCCACGTTCCTAATAAGGGCAAATCGCTTTTCTTTGGTAAAACTGCTGAAGAACGTAACTGATCCTTAAATATTCATTTAGTTTTTTTTCTCTTTCTTAGTTTTTGTTCGTCAATTGATAAATATGCACACGCCGGAGCTATTGAACCACAAAGGAGCGAGATGTTAGGTTTTGAATTTCGTATCCTTATTTGGCACACTTACGCACTTATCCCAATAAACAGAATGGATTGGAGTGCCTTCAGAAAATTCTAATTCTTCAAAGGGTGCCGCGAGTTGGAAAAGTTTAAGACCCCCCCCCCCTGGTATAGCAACACCAGGGCTTCTAGTGCCAAAGACCAGGGCTTCTAGTGCCAAAGACCAGTGCTATCTCTGACCCGAAAGCAGAGGAGAGGTTCTTCTACCATTTGTAAGGGTTTATCTCCAAATTTTTGATTTTGGCACTTACAGTGGACCCTCGTTTTATGCGGGGTTACTTTCCACGGAAATGCCGCGTAAATCGAAACCGCGTAAATTGAGATTTAATACTAGTGTTAAAATAGGGGTTTGGTTCCGTAGATAACAAAATACTTCATTCTAGTGATGGCTAATTGTATAAGTTTAATGTGTACTTAGGGGAAGGTCGGATAGTATCGGACACTTAAGCTATTTCAATCATAACACTTTTTGTTTTATTTGTAAAGAATTAGTTTTTACACTAAATTATGCTGTACTAAGTTACCTAACATAAATTGTAAACTTTAATTAAAAAAAACATGGAGTTGTATTTTTCAAACAAGTTTTTGTCAAATTCTATTTTTGGCCAATTTTAAATTTTGGAGGGTTGTATCGGACAAAACATAAAATGTTGAAGTAAAAAAAAATAGTTCAGAAATAACATTTTAATGTGCATAAAAATGAAACAAACCAAGTAGTTGGTTACTTTGGTTGGTTTACTTTAAGTCTAAAAATGAAAATAAGTAATATTTTTTTAATAAAAGTTGAAAATATAGCCTATGGTTGGTTTAGGACCCCTAACTGAAACAATTTCATTTTAAACTTTGGAACACAAATCACATGTGTAGTAAAGACTGTCTAGTTGTAGCTCAGTACATTTTTCATGTGCCCAACCCTTACACGTTTGGCATTGGATCCAATCTTCTCAAATGTCTCATTACAAATTATGCAGTGAGTCAGCTCTTCGTTTTCCTGCGGCTCATCATCATATTTTAACTTTCTTTTAGTGTTTTCTTTGTTTTTCATTTTTGGTTGAACTATTTTTTGTTTCTTTGCTTTGGGTTCACCCCCTTTCTCTCTCTCTTTTTTTTTTTTTTTTTTTGGGCGCTTCTCTTCTCTCAATCTTTTTTTCTCCTCTGCTAAATTTTAAAACTTTTTCCAACAAGTCCAACTTTTTTAATGGCTTCTTTTATATTTGTTTCTCTCATCCGATTTATGTCGTGATTTTTCCATTTCAACCAGTTGGACAGAGAAAAACACCGTCTGTCTTTTATTTTGGTGCCAGTAACTTTGTCCGATACAACCCGAAATTGGTTTGTCCGATACAACCCGACTGTAAAGCTACAGTTGTTTAACCATCACTAGGTTATTACTTAAGCTAGATACTTTTATATCTCATAATACTTAGATTAATATACTATCAGTCTAAAGGTATAGCAATGAAACAATATAACTTACTCTATGTGCAAATATATGCCTCAGAAGTTAAGTTCGTGCACTGCAATTCTCTCAACAAACAAACAACTAGCTTTGCACACCAGAACGAACGGTTGATTTGAACCAATATGGCATCTGTGGCTTTCTTCCCCAATACGGCACACTATGTTGACCCAGTACGTGCTGCCCCTGGCGGAGGAATTAAGAACATCCCTTGTCCGATACTACCCGCTGTCCGATACTAAACGACCTTCCCCTATATCGACTTTTATGCACAACATGCATAAAGAAAACATAAATTAATTTCGTGTCCTGTTTATAAAGAGGAGCTGGCTATGATAGTCTTTTGTCAGTCATTAAGAATTTTTTCTCTGTAATTCTTTGCAGAGCATTAACGCATCTATGATCACTTCACCGTCATTTCCATGATAGAATCTTCCTTCACTAACAAATCAGAAAGATCATTTCTATTGTGTAGGAATGGCTCCAAATTTTCAATATGTACCTTTTTGGTTGTGCGTCACAGACGTCGGTATCCTCGTTGGTTTTGGCCTCTTTTGTCACTCCTAAAAGCTCTTCTTCCATTGAGTTCGGAACTGTGTGAGTTTAATGACTTTACTTCTGGAAAGATCTCTGGAACCAATCGCATAAGATGTCTCCAGTGGCCCAAGCTCGATTATTAGCACGCCAAAATGCAGTTGATTGCGCGTAATCTGCAATCTTTTGGAGTTTGGATTTTGAAAGAGGGGAAAATTTTATTTATTTGCAGTGCCGCATCCGCGAAAACCGAAACTCATCCGCGTAAAATAAAATAAAGGTGTCAAATCTCAAACAGCGTAAAATAAACCCGCGTAAAACGAGAGTTTAGTGTACTTACATTCGGGACCACCGCGACAAAAAAAAAAAAAAAAAAACACACACACACACACACACACATATGTAAAACTATTTGAAGTGTAAAAGAGAAAATAAGTAAATAAAATAAAATAAGACGGTCAAGTAATAAGAAAAGAAAAGAAAAAGAAAAAAGGCGACGAAAGGAGAGCGCGCTTTGTCACCGTGGTTCCGTTACATCCCTTGGCTAACTCACTGCCTCATATGAGCTTCACAGCGAGCGTAGTATACTGGTAAGATAACAAAATTTACAGGAGCTGAGCGGCGCAACCAATTTGAAGATGCAATGACTAGAATCTTTAATCCGAACTAATCCGGAACTGGGGGAGTTTGGACTATCGAATCGTTCGGATTACAGAACACATTAAGTTTTCCACTTGTCCTGTACATGACAACGGCTAGAACGTGGCTAAAATGGATCACGAAGGCGCTACAGAAAATGCTTTGAGGTAAAAGATTTTTTTATTTACTTAATACAGGGGTGATTGTGAGGTTGTGAGAAAATACCTGAAAGCTTTCAAGAGAAAACGGCGGGGAAGCGGTCATTTTATAAACTTAGAACCCAAACACTTAAATGTATCTTTTTCATGCATATACAAATTAACTGCTTTTGACAAACATACAAGACACTCACATTTCTTATATTCAAATAGTTTCCTCACTCAAACTATTGTGCATATGTGTTTCATTAAATAGTTAATGAGTGCCTATTTTTCCATTGGTCAAGTTACCAAGTTATTATCCCTGAAACAGTTTGAGGTGAAAGCATACAACAAAGGTTTCATACAACAAATTTTCGGTTTGTGCTAGCAAATATCTTTAGATTAATGAAAAAAAAAAGTGCATCACAGGAAGCTCAGCAGAAGTGATAATTTTCATAGGATTAAAAATTTATTATTATTTAATCCTATGAAAGTAACAATTCGCTTATGGTAATAAGCAACGAAATTTTTGCATTGTATGTTATCTAAAAATCTTGCAAAGACTGCATCAAGTACAGTTCCGTGACTTGTAGTGCGGCTTCTTCTGGCTTATTAATCATTTGTAATTATAATTTGGATTGTAGAAACGATACTAAATTTTTAGCTCGATCAGAAGCAAAATTAACATTAAAATCTCCGGTTAAAATTAAAGGAATTGTATAATAATCTTCATTAACTAAAGCAGAACCTTCTTGTGTATAATTTAAAAACTGTTTATGAATAAATTGAATAATACTTGAAATACTTTTGTTTGGAGATATACACTGGCCTCAAAAAGTTAAGGTACAACATGTTTTTCGAAGCTCAATATTAAAAAAATGACAGTAACAATAAAATGCGCAGTTTGCATGAATGATAATAACGAACTTTAAAACCATTTATAAAAAATAGATAGCTGCCACTTTTATTTTATAGAAAAGAACATATCTTTATGAGTGAGAAAAAAAAATATGCAAATATCAAGGTTTCGTACTTTTGTGTGTTAGTTGTGTTGTTTTTAAACTGTTGATGGCAGTTTCGGTGACAATAGTCAATAGAGTTTAAAAAATGTCTCACGTCGTTTGCCCGATTCGTTAAGGTGATGGACAGTTGGATGGATGGAAATGGGACTGTCTCAGGCTGATGCTGCTAGATGTCTCAATTTGTCTCGTTGTTGTTCAGCGACTTTGGAATGTCAATCAGAGGATGGTAGATCATCGCCTGTGTCCAGAAGACCTGTTCCAGGCGGACCACGAGCTACAACACCTGTAGAAGACCGTTTTCTAGTTTTTTCGGCTCGAAGGAGAAGAACCACTACTGTGCCGCAGCTCGTTGCAGACCACTTTGTAACATCAGGAAGAAGAATCTCTGCTACTACGGTGCGAAATCACCTTTACAATGCAGTAGGACTCGACCGATGCATCGACCAGGCCGATGCATTGGCGCCGATGGTTCAACAATTTAGCCATCGGCATCGGCATCGGCGGCCGATACTAACTTGCAGGAAACATCGGCCCATCGGCCTTAAAAAACATCGAAAAGCCGATGGAATTGGCCGATGTTTTTGAAAAAAAAAAGGATCTTTGCTATTTTATTTTTTAATACAAAGTAAGGAGAGTTATTGTTTTTATATAAAATTGTTTACTTAAATTTCAGTATGAATTTCTATTTTAGTCACCCCTAAAAGAGTTTTTAATACTGCATTCAGGTACCGAAAAAGTAACTGTTGCTTTGTGTCTTGCGGCTGGATGTACGTATTTATCTCTCATAAGTCATAACTCACAAATGGTAAGCTGTAGAAGGCTAAATTTTCGCATGTGGGATGTGCGTATGTTCCAGTTGTGCACTTCCATTTTTGCTTTCGATCGGGTGTTCTAAAAATCCTTTTAACTCATTTTTGTGGCTATTAATTACTCAGACTGACGATCATTTGTTGATATATTGCCGAATTGGAGACCATGGAAACAAATATGAGATGGCAAAACCGGTTTTGTTTCATTTTGTTAGATTCCCGTTGAAATGACGGTAATTTTTAATTTTTCTACATTTGTAATATGAATCACAGTAATGAAGTCTTTTCTGTACCGCTTCGGCGGAGTTACAAGTTTGGGGCCCGTCGAAATACATTTTGGGGCCCTATTTCTCTATCAAAGAAGTTGTAAAACATTTATTATAAGCACTTTTGTAACTCCTACGGTGCCCCTATGGTTATGGGGACTCTCGAGCAATTGCAACATTTGCTATATTTTAAATCCGCCACTGCACGTCAAAACAAACTCGGGTGCAAGTTTTGAAAAGGTTTTTCTGCTCAATGTTTATGATTATTTTGAACTCTATTTTTACGACTATTTTTTGAATTTCAGAGAACACTTGCGTGCTCCTCCTCCCACTCCCTCAATTTCGAAAATTGAACTCTAGTTGTACTTCTGAGTTGTTTAAAACCGACACCCAGTGGCGCCGACTCCATGGGGCCTGAGGGGGCCCGAGCCTCCTCAAAAAAAATTTTGAGGGGGCAGAGCCCCCCCCCCCCCCAATAATTAAAGAAAATTATTTGCTATTTAATGCACTCTAAACTCAAATTTGTCTTAGTATTTTTGTATTTTTCTTGTTTGAAGATAGTTACCTTGTAAAATACATTCCATAATGAGTTAAAACAAATAATTATTACGGTAAAAAGCAGGTTAACTGAAAACGAGTGGTGTGGATAATAATAGTGTTATGGTGCTGCGAGCACTTAGAATTTGTCCCAGTGTGCAAACCTGGGGATAAAGTCTGTCCGATCAACAATGCGGCAGAAGCTATTGAACAACTTGACGGTTCTTCATAACCACCGAGATACTTTGGATGAATTGAATATTCGACCAGTCGTCGACTTCAAATTCAGTAATCTAGTCAGGCGGTCGACATTTGCACCTTTCTAAAGACAGCCCTAATATTGGTGTTTATAGCAATTCTAAAAATCTCTGTAAAATAGAGAATTAACTACAAACATAATGTTAGATTTAAAATTTCGAAATATTAGTACTATTTTATTACTGTATTACTATAGTACTGCATTAGTTATTTTCAAATACTTAAATATTTTTAGGGTATAAGATCCTATAAAAACCGGTTATTTATATACTATGTTAAGTTTATTAACTAATATTAAACAAATTAACTTTGGGATATTATTTTTATTTAATGAACTCTGAGCCTTATTCAAAGCAAGTTTAAATTAGCTATTTCACTTATTGATCAAAGTGCGACAGCAATATTTTATGAATTAGTTTTTAATGATAGTTTAAGATATATTTAAATATAATTTCAATTTTTTTACAGATATATATTCACTGTTCTGTAATAGTCTAAAAACAAAATTATTATACTATATATTACATTAACTTTTTACGAAAATACCATACAAGTGGGGGTTTTTTTTTTTTTTTTCTTTTGCGTTTTTCAATCCCAAAACATGTGTCGAGTTAGCGAGAGTAGAGTTTTCGGGATTCTAATGTTGATAATATATTGCTCTAAAACGCTTAAAAAACTGTAAAACTTACTTTTTTCATCTCCAATTTGGAAAATTTCCCGGGGTTAGACCTGCGGTATGTCCCCCACCCAACCAATATTTTTTGTGGGTAGCCGCCACTGGGATGCAAGTCAAATGCCCAACTTCATATCAATGTCTAGCCACGGCACTGCACGAGGACTTCCCGAAAATAGAACTGTAAAAATGTCCCTCACTGAAGACAAGTGACATGATCTAATTGAACCAGAAAATTTGTGTACCAATTTAGATTGACTTTGAAAACGTCCTGCCACGTATTGTTTGTTTGTATACATCAGAAAATATGTAAATTGGCATTTTCAAGGTTCAAAAATCTGAACTTCTATTTTTTTTTTGGAAAAAGGACGGGGGGGGGGGGGGGTCCGTGGGATTACATACCCCCTGGATCACCGGTGACATTTAGCCCCCCCAATAATTTTTGCAAGTCGGCGCCCCTGCCAACACCATTCATAAAATTAGAGATTTTTTTTTTTTCAAACTATATCTATTGTTTAGAAATAATTTAGAGCATTAATGTAAGAAAATGATTAAAGACGTTTTGAATAGTAACATAATTCGAAAATCAAAGGGACTTTTTGAATTTTTTCCTTGGAAGTGCTGAAGTAGATTCAGAAACTCTTCTGAGGCGTTGGTGGTAGTGGTTCTGTATTAAAAAGGTAAGGCCGAGGTTAGGGCCGAAGTGTGAGTAACTCCAAAATCAGAGGGTGACCCCCCCCCCTAACCCTCCCTCGTCGTTTCAAGCATTTCTTAAATATTTAGCGATTATTTATTTTGGTCAAGAAATGTCATTTTGCGTATTTCTCATACTTGTTTCACCTATATTTCGTAATGCGCCATCTTTTTTTTGCGTCATTAATAGCGATCGATTTTTTTTCTCTTGTAAGTAACTATTTTCATGTATTTATATAAAATCAATGAATAAGTTATTTTCGCTTTTTATAGAAAAGTTTCAAGGATTTTCTATAATGCAATTTTTTAAATTTCAGAAAATTATTGTTAAATCGAAAAATTTAATTTGAACTTGTTTGTAAAGTTTCATAAAAGGTTAAACAATCAAATTGTTCAATATTATGCGTGCAAACATCATATCAAGTAGTATATGTATTCAGTTATTAACTTAGTGTAAATATTGAGTTTGTTTATTGTAGCTGCGTTTTAAGAACCTCGCTCTTTTCATGGCTATTTCTTTTTTTAGCAAAATTTATGTCACTGTTATAGAATTATGAAAGATGCAAACTTTTCTATTCATAAATTTAAAATAAGTATAAAAGTATTCCTATTATGATTTAATATTGTAGTTTATCTTATTTTATCCTTTTTTGTTTAATTTGATGACTGAAAAATGTTTACGTACAATCTTTCCACTTTAATTGTGTAATTTGTTGACGGTTTCATAGTTTTATTCTTAACTAGTGGTATACGCACGGCTTTGCCCGTAATAGAAAATTAAAAGGTCTTTTGGTTCGCCTGCATATTTACAAATAATGTATGGTGAATTTTCTCGCCAATTGGCTTGTGCCCATGCTACGGTTCCACGTTATGATAATTTCGTAATTTACTCGTCCATCTTATGATAATTTTGGTCTTAAAACTGGAATAGAAAAAGAAACCAGATCAAATTTTCGAAAAATCGCTTCAAGGTGCACACCCCCATGCTACAAACTAACTTAGTGCCAAATTTCATGAAAATTGGCCGAACGGTCTATGCGCTATGCGCATCACAGAGATCCTGACAGACAGAGATCTGGACAGAGAGACTTTCAGCTTTATTATTAGTAAAGATTTTTTTTTTGAATGATTAAACAACATAATTTAATGTTTTTTAACTACGATTAATGTACCTAAACCATTTATTATTACAATATTAATAATAATAAATTGAACATATAATCTTAATTATATGTTCAATTAAAAAAAACAAAAACAAATCAATTGGAAACAAAACAGTATCTTCTCTTTGTTTTTCTTCCTTTTTTTTTCTTTCTTTCTTTTTTTTTTTTTTTTGTTGTTCTTTCTCTTTCATCATACATCAGTCAAAAAAGAAGAAGCATAACTACTCTTTATACAGATTGTACGTAGTACGATCCAAAAGTTCAGGGGCAAGCTGTATAAAACCTTACCCAGAATAGTTCACATTACCGAAGCACATCCACCTTCAAAAGGTCACCTTGAGGGACTATGTACTTCTGCCAGTGTTCATATACTTTTGGAAACACTCGTGGAAGTTATTTTTCGCTACCTTCTATGATTGAGCTTTATCTTCTTCTGACGGAAGAAAGCGGAGTCCATGCAAATGTTCTTTTGCTGGGAACAGGTAAAAGTCACACGGAGCTAAGTCCGACGAAACGTTACGTTATTTGTTTGTCATATCAGAGTATTGACCAATCAAGCCGTGCATCCTCAACATGAAGTCGCCTTCTTCCCCACGATGAAGTTAAAGCAGCAGCGCAAGAGGTCTTACAGGAGGTTGCGAAAAATGTGTTCCAGGAGTGTTTCTAAAAGCTATACGAACGTTGGCAGAATTGCATAGTCGTTCAAGGATTTGTAGATAGATGTGCTTCGGTAATGTGAACTAATCAGGAAAAAGTTTTATACAACTTATCTTCGAACTTTTAGATCATACTACGTACGTATGAGTTTTCAACTTACTATTTCATAACGTTTTTGAGTGACGCAAGTTTACGCGCATGAAGGCATCACAAGATAATTTGCTATAATTAACTGAGGAGGTGTTCAAAATATATATTTCGGTCATCTATATGTTCTTAGGTACATATGCATGTACATTGTACAGATGTGCTGAAAAAATTTGTGAAGTTGAAATTGGGTGATCGTAAAATAGAAATTTAGGTCGAAAACTGATTTTTTTTTTGTGACTACAATTTTTTATTCGTAGAAAGGAAGTAAAGTGAAATGAATCAATGATTCTTTAAATTCCTGACAATCTTATCAATTTATTTGTTTTTTTTTTTTTTTTTGTTTTTGCCATCGGCCAACGGCATCGGCCATCGGCCATTTGGAGGAAAACAATCGGCCATCGGCCATCGCCCATCTTTGAACAATCGGCCAACAATCGGCATCGGCCCATCGGCCAAAAAATGCCATCGGTCGAACCCTACAATGCAGGTCTCTATGCAAGACGACCATTTGTGTGTGTTCCGCTCAACGGATAACAGCGAATGATTCGCTTATACTGGGCAAGAGAACATGTTTTCTGAACCCATCAGCAATGGGATTTCTGTGCTGTTCACAGACGAGTTCAGATTTACATTGGAGAGTGATTCAGCGCGTCTACTGATCTGGAGAGAACAGCGCACTAGATACCATCAATCCAACACTGTTGAAAGGCAGAGTTAGAGTGTTAGTGGAATCATGTTTTGGGCAGGGATCTCTCTCGGTGATCACAATGACCTGCATGTTTTCCATGGAGGAACTGTGACTGGTCTGAGATATCGAGATAAGATCCTTGATCCATATGTCCGCCCATATGCTGGTGCTATTGGTAATGACTTCATTCTGGTGGATTGTGATGCACGACTTCACCGAGCTCGGATTGTTGAGGAGTATCTTGAGGATCACGGTTTGGAACGAATGGAATGGCCAGCTCGATCTCCGGACCTGAATCCGATAGGACATCTTTGGAACTATCTTGACAGACAGGTTGCTGCTTTAAATCCTCCTCCAAGGTCGTTACATGAGCTGGAACAAGGCTTACTCTATGTCTGGTCTTCACCTCCTATTCCAGTGTCCCAAAACATAATACACAGCATGGAAAATCGATGCTGCTAATGCATTTCAGTTAGAAGACACATTCCTTATTAGAACCCATTTTTGTATTGTTTCTATGACATTTTACTGCATAACACTGTGATATTCTGTTTTCTTCAAGAATGGACTTTTCCGCTAAGATTGCTTTTTTTTGCTATAAATCGTTTTTGCAATTCACTTATACAAATTTTTATGATGCATTCAATAAAAAACTATTTAATGCACTTATCCTCCAAATTTTTTGTTTCTATATGCATTCCTTTGCAAATTAGATACAAAAAACCGGTTGCACCTTAACTTTTTGAGTCCAGGGTATTTATATTGGCAATAATAATTTGTTACTTATTTGCTTCATTGAGACATTCCACTATACACATTTCACCAACATCGTTTTGTGTAGCCGTATTAAAGCTTGTAGCATTATTAACATGTAATCCTATATTTGGAGTGACAATATTTATTCAATCAAGATCATTCTGATGAACTGCTACGCCTCCTGTTCTTATACTTTGACGCTTTAATTGCACACAATGTTTAAAAGATGGAATAATTTTAGTATCGTCATTTTCAAGCCATGTTTCACATAATAAAAGAATATTACAGCGTTGAGAGACCAAATCAATAAGATCGAGACTATGAGCATTAAGACTTTGACAATTAATTAAAAAAGGAGACATTCCTCTTAGTTAGATTTTTAGTTTAAAAAAAAATTTGAAAAAAAAGAACCGACTTTAAAATTGCTCTAAATGAAAAATAATTTTATTCTTTGATCACCATTCAGACTGCTTTTAAACATAAGTTTTGATGTCGGCGCAAAAACAATAGATTAAATGACGAGTCGTTTCTAAAAATTTCGTTTATCAGAAAAAACAAACAGTCAAACTCACAAAACATTTGAGATTTTACTCTGTGATGAACAAATTAAATGTTTATTTATTATTTTTGTTTTCTCGGCCGTCCCCAACCCCCGCGTTGCGGAGACTGCGGTGATGAAGATCGTTTAAAATATGTACACCTTATCATAGTTCAAAACCCTAAATGAAGCGAAATATTTTTAGTATAACTAATCACAGAAATGTTTTTGTTTTGAAAATAAATTTAAAGATTAAATGCTCTTTTGAATACATATTGTTTACATTGTTATTGGTATTTTATTGTGTTATTAAACTCATATTTCGTTAGGAGATTGCGTTGTGTTACGACGATCAACCATCTTCTGTTAGTTTCATACTTTTTCTACTATCACTTAACACTTAAAGCTGACCCAAAGACAACTGAAGACAACTCCTCCACTTCTCCCCCGAATGGTAACAAGACCTTCTCGGTTTTGGTGGGAGATGTGGAGTGACTTTCCAACGCCATCCTACTAAGAAACCCGAAACAACATCTGACTTGATTGAAATTTTGACAAAATACAGTGACATCATCAAAATCAACATTTTAACAACAATTAAACTTGATTGCAATTTGAAGAAAAACATATAAATGATTTTTTTCTGACCCAAAGAGTAAAGAAACAAAATTTCTCCGACAATGCACGCTTCTGTAGTATGCGCGAACGAAAGGAATGCCAGACGAGAGTTGCGACGTTACGCGTGTTATGTCACAAATCGGTTTATCCTCCCATAAGAAGTTATCACTTCAACAATAAAAAAAAAGAATATCAGGAAAGAAAAAGAAAGTTCATTTTATGATGAATGTGTTACATTTCTGGCCATCGCGGCGGTAGAATCATATGCTGGGGGAGGGGGGGGGGATGGACTACATGTAAAAGACTAAAACAATTTTGTTCTCCTGTTTTTTTTTTCTTTTTTCATGTTTATATACTTATATTAAAATTTATATTAATTTTATTTATGTATTTTTTTTTGAACGAACTCAGATGTCTTTTTATCTTTATTAAAATTATTTAACGTATAAGTTTAATTTCTCTAATCACAATATTTTTTATTTTTTTAAATTTGTCCTTAGCTTAAAATGAACTTAATTTTACTTATTCCAAATTAATAATTATTTAAAAAACTAGAAATATATTAACATTAAAAAAGTATTGAATTAATATTACATTTTCAAAATTAGTTAATTTCATTTTTAAAAGATAGGGGGTGAAGGTGCACCTATTTGCAGCCCCCTACCAACGATCACGTACAAAATGTGATATTAATATTTTTCGTGATGCATTTTGTGGGGGTTTTTAAGTGTTTCGTAGTTTACCCCTGTTTAATTTGATTTTATCATTAAAAATTGGTGTTTAATTCGAGCAACATTAAAAATTGTTGCTCGACTCTAGTTTTTTATTTTTAAAGTATAATGAGGGTGAGAGTGCACCTCCTTGCATCTCCTACCAACGCTCGTGGAAATAAACATGAGATTAATAATTTTCGTGCTATATTTTGTCGTTTTTAAAGTATTTTGTAGTTTGGCCCTAGTTAATAAATTAAATTTCTATTAAAAAAGCTATGTTGTGAAAGTGCACCCCCTTGCAGCCCCCCCCCCCATTGGAACTCTGGATATAAGCATGAGATTAAGATTTTTTGTGATGTACTTTGTTGTTTAAGTATTTGGTATTTGTCCTTTTCTTAAAAATAAATTTAATGTTGTTAACCAATTTAATATCGATTATTATTTAAAAAAATAAAAAATAATATTACAAATGTATTAAATTAAGATTATATATCAAAATTAATTTCATTTCATTTTGAAGTGCCCCCCTCACGCCTGGCAGCCTTCTGCCTGCGCTCATGGATACAAAGAAATATTTTCCGTCACATATTTTGTTGTTTTTTAAAAGTATATTGTAGTTTGTCTTAGTTCGTTTAATTTAATGAACATCAAAGGAGTGAGCAAATACACCCCTTGCACTCCCTCGTCTAATCGTGATTTATTTTGGCGTTGTGAAATTACTTTGTAGTTTTGGAGTAAGTCCTTTCTTCATTAATTAAATTTTATTTTTAAAAGTTAACGGTGAAAGTTCACCCCCCTGCCGGCGCTCATAGACATAAACGTTACTTTCCTATTTTTCGCGATGCAGTTTGTATTTTAAGCAGTATATAAATAGTTTGTCCTTTGTTTAAACTGACTTTAATGTAAGCTAGTATGTCTAAATAATTATTTAGTTTTTTTATTAGAAAAACATCAAATTAATCATATTATTCTAATTATTACTTTTTTTTTCAAAAGCCAATGGGATGCACGTGCACACCCTTGCATTCCTCAGCCGGCTTCAATGATTACATACAAATTTTTGTCTCTCATTGTAGGAAATAATTTGAAAGAACGTCAAATAATTGATGTTAGTAACAAGAATAATATATTTATTTTTCATTTACATCCCTGTAAAAAAGGAAACATTCAGGAACTGCACTTACTTCTGCGACGTGGTTGTTGTTGTTGCTTTCCCCTAGTATCAGTTACTTCAAGAAGCGAAAGTAATAATAATAAAAATAATCTTAATTTTCGCTTTTCAGAAGACTTTTTGCAATGACAGCACAAGTTATGAAACTCGAATTCTTTCGAAGTTGATAAGTAGATAGAAATACATTTCCTCATCCTTTTGTTTTGGAAGATAATGTGAGGAGAATGTGTTATAGATAAACGCCACGAGTTGTTTTAAACCCATTACGATCTGTCAAAAATGGTGTTCTGATAATATATGTCCGTGCATTTGTATATTTTTCTTTTCATATAGGAAAGGGTTGTTTTTTTTTAATTAAATTAATTCCAAAACCTCCTGAAAAACAGTTCTTAGTACACTTGATCTCGCTTATAACAAGTCAAAGGGGTCATGATATTTGCTCGGTATAACCGAGTGCTCGTAAAAAACAGGTTCTTGATAAAATTCATTAAAATTCGTCACAGTTGCTTTTTTTCTTCAATAAGGTGGTTAGTTTGCTTTGAACTGTCTGAATGTCTCTTTCTTACGTCATTGTTTTGAGGAATACACTTTAGGGTGGATCGAAAAAAATGAAATTTCGAATCTTAATTTGGAATACCCACCAAAAGCTGTGCACGTGTAAGAACAATACACATGTAAAATATTATCAAGTTTGAATAACTCCTTGAGGGTCCTACTAAGGCTTGAATTTCTCCAAAAATAGGGAAAAAGGTCAATTTTCCAAAAATTTTATGAAAATAATAAGGTACAAAATTTTTGTTCTAATACCATTAAAATGTTTCCTTTTAACACGCTTTTCATGTATCTTCAAAATTATTTGCATTTTTTGCAGTATTAGGTTCGCACACAAGTTCGTAAAATTTCGTGAAATTTCCAAAAACTGCTTTTTTCAAGCCTTTTCGCACATTGCAATATTTTTTCTTTTAAAGTCCTTTTTTTATTGCAATGACTGTGCAAAAGGCAGTTTTAAATGGAAATGAAATTATACTTTATTATATTAAGTTCAGCACCTACGACAAGGAGCGTAATTGCTTCAAACTGGACCAGTGGTAAATTCTAGCACCTGTCTAGCAGTTTACCTATTGGTCTTGCGAAAATTCACATATGGACCAGCAGTTTCACCATCAAGTAATGTGAACAGGTGACGCAAAGGCTGCTCGTATGCAGTTTGCAGATTAACCATGGGATAGGATGTCCAATTTTATTCTCTATGGCCGCAATTGCACCGTTCTTTTTTCTGGTATTCGTGACAGCCAAAAGCTAAAAGATCCTTAAGGCTTAAACAAATTTTCAGTTCAAAAATCACATTGCTGTTGCAACATGTTTTCCAGTTCCAGAAGTTGGCGTCACATGACCCAAATAAAGAGAATTGGATTTTTCAACCATGAATTCCTCGCTTATGGTTCTTCTATGGTATATGTCTCCAACCATTTCTTTTTGTCATAGTTTTGTCTTTTCGGCTATCGAAAAATACTTTTTCGATAGCCGCTACCCTTTCACTTCTAGTTTGCAGGTTTTGAAGAGAGCCACGTACTTCGTCTGTAACACCTGTGACACTTCTGTCGCTGTCTTCGAATTTTATTCCTATCAACGACTTTAGAGCGATAATTATTTGACACAGTACCAAAATCCTGTAATGTTTCTGAAGCAATTGCTGCAGCACATCATACATCTGTTAGAAATGCCGTACTGGTAGCACCCTCTTGATAGCGTTGGCAGAGAAAGCCTCATTTGTTCCACTTTTGAAGTGACATCAACACCAAAAAATGTTGATAGCTATGTTGGCGGGAGTATAGCCGTTGCAAATTTTTCTTCTTCTGGAATTGAAACAAAACTTTGCTGTTCCTCATCAGTGTTATTACAGCATCTTGTTACGTAAGTGAAAATCTGAAAAAAGTTATTGATCCTGTCGTTCACCGAAATGCCTATTTTTGCCACCCGGAAAATATTCTCTTAACAGTGATCACTGATGAACGAAGTACATCAGAGAACTGGTTTTGCGAAGATTTTGAAAGACCAGACAAATGGCTTCTGTTCATAAGAGAGAAATAAGAGAATTCTATAATTCAAGAATTAACTTTAATGCATCAGATTACTCTGATGTAATCAACTGGCAAGAATGTGCAATAACTGCCACCCTTCTCCTATTTTAGCTGGCATATCTAATGAAAGTCTTCAACAATAGATTGAAAGCACCAACGCCAATTTTTCGTTCTTTTAGTTCTCCTGTCACACTCAAGTGGTGGAACGTTGTGCTAATATGGTGACAGAAGCTTCTTTGTTTGTGATTAGTCAATCAGCAAGAGATGGCTTCATAAGAGCAAAAATCAAATCTCAAAGTATCATGTCATCGTTTTTGAATCAAAAATGATTTCAAAGAGGTTTCATGAATGGATGTGACGAACTGACTATTTTCTGTGGCTTTAACTAACTGATACTTTTCAAGTCCCTCATTTTGTGAAATATTGATGCTTATATGTCAGAGTAACTGAGTGTGAGTAAATATACATTCTTTGTAACCAATGCACGTCTCTCTATGTTTTTTTAGTTAATACAACTAAATCATTTTGATAGTTTACTTCTAATGTAAAATGAGTAATAAATTTATACTTAATACATGTGGCTCGGCAGATGGAAAAGGTAGAATGGAACTCGAAATGCAGCCACCTGTTTTTAGTGGATGCTGGGCTCTGGGCTGTTAAAGGAATAAAGTTTAACTTCACTTCCGTTTAAAACTGCATTCTACACAGGCGTTGTAAAAAAGAAAACTGGACTTTGAAGAAAAAAAATATTGCAATGTGCAAAAAAGCTTAAAAAAAGTCAATTTTTGGTTAATTTCGCGAAACTTAACGGCTTATGTGTGAACTTAATGGTGCAAAGATTAAATAATTGTGAAAATACATGAAAAGAGTGTTCAAAGGAAGCATTTTAACCGTATTATAACAAAAATTTTAAACACTAGTATTTTCATTAAAATTTTGGAAAATTGACCTTTTTTTCCTATTTTTGGAGAAATTCAAGCCTTGGTAGGACCCTCAAAGAGTTGTTCAAACATGATAATATTTTGCATGTGTGTTGTACTTACACACGCACAGCTTTTGGCAGGTATTCCAAATTAAGATTCAAAATTTCGCTTTTTTCGATCCAACCTAATACACATATGCCCACATATAAAATTTTTAAAAAAGCTTATTTACTCCACAAATTAGAAAAAGGGTTGTCATCGCTTGTTCTCGGGATTTATGAGTTATCACCAACTTTGGTTGACTTCGGAATGTTAAAGAAAATTTACCAAAAACAGATAAGCTGAGCTGGAAATTAATAGAAATTTTAGATTTAACATTATACCAATCAAGTATTTCTGCTTTCTTCGCTAAATCTTGGTTCTCGTTAAATTAGGGCTCGTTATAAGCAAGCTCGACTGTAGTTAAAACCTTCATTTTAAAACCCGTTAAGACGGGTGAACAGCCGCAATTAAAGAAAGCAGATGCGAAAGAGCTGTTGCTGTTGTTGAGTTATTGTCAGGGGTCTCGTAAGGCAAAATCAAATAATAAACCAAGCCAATTATTAATCTAAAATATTTTACTTAAAAATTGCTCATTTAATAACTTTCTGTTCACGTATAATGACACCGTTCAATTTTCGAATAATCCAATTTCATCAACGCCATCCTGAAGTTACAGTTTATTTGATGGGTTACAAAAACAATACCATAAAATAGTGTCTATTCACCAACATTTTTGAGCAATCACGATTGCTTATTGTTCTCATTTGACGGTCCTTGGCGTTGTAGTTCCTTTTTCAGCTTGGACCAGGGGCCTCTGCAGCACCACCGCCCACCGGCTCCTCCGGTCCTCAGCACTGTCCTCCTGTAGCCGCTTCTCCTGGTCGGTGGCGTCCATGTCCTACACACACGCAGGCTCACACACATACACGCTCACACACACACGTATCGTTACGCTTATACACACTCCCGCACACAAGCCGTTACACACATACACACAAGCCTAAGTGCATACACACAGGTCTACGCACACACACAAGCCTAAATGCATACACACAGGTCTACGCACACACACAAGCCTAAGTGCATACACACAGGTCTACGCACACACACAAGCCTATACATGCACGCACGTGCCCCTGCACACATAACTATACGCACGTAACCGCCCAGAAGGAAAGGTAGGTTTGGGGGGACAGGAGCCGTTTCTAGAAACAATAACTCCAATGATAGGGTCCTGTCATGATTGCGAAAAGCATAATTTGAATTCAAAATTTCAGAATTCAAATTGATTTCATTCTTTTTACTTTCTTCTATGTCTAATATATAGAAGAAAGTATTGGATTCGTGCAAATTTTCGAATTTTGACGGATTCGAACGTTTTGAGGTGTGCTGAGTCCATTTCGACCATTTTTGGAAAATGTCTGTCTGTCTGTGTGTGTGTGTGTGTGTATGTGTGTGTGTGTGTATGTATGTGTGTCACGTCTGTGTGTGACCAGTTTTTTGTGGCCGCTCTACAACAAAAACTACCGCATGAAATCGAACGAAATTTAGTACACATATGTGCCCCTATGTGAACTTGTGCCCATTAGTTTTTGGCGCGAATTCCTCCAAGGGGGGTGGAGCAATGGGACGTTTTTCGAGTTACGCGTGCTTGCTATTCCTCAGGAAGTAACTGGCGGAATCAAACAAAATTTGGTCCATATGTTGGTATTAACAGGAACAGGTGCTGATTCAATTTTGGTGTCAATAACTCAAACGGGGGTTGAGCTATAGAACGTTTTTTGTCGTCAATTGTGACTACTGTATCTCAAGAAATAATGAACGGAATGAAAGAAAAATTTATCGGCAAGTAGCCCTTAGTGGGTATAAGAACTGATTTTATTTTTGTGTCAACAGCTAAAAAGGAGGTAGCGCAATCGCCCGTTCTTTTTTTCCATTGTGAGTGCCCTATCTCAAGAAGTAATGCTACGTTCTGGTTGAAATTTGGAATATATGTGAATCGATTTGTAAACAGGCTTTGGTTCAATTTTGACGCCGATCGCTCCAAGAGGTGTTGATTTTTTTTTTTTTTTTTTGCGAATAAAAATATTTTTATTAATGCAACAATAAGAAAGATAAATCGTAATAGATTGTCGTCTGCGTATTTCTCGTGATTTTAATTGTATGGAAATGATAGGAAATATTATCTCAATGATTTAAAATTTTTAACTGTTGCCATCTTATGTTTGTTAACAAATAAAATATTTGTAATTAATTCAAGCAAGGCTTTTAAAATAACTTTCAATTTTCGCTCTTTGCTTTGCTTTTGCAATAATTCGCAACTCCAACGAACTATAGGGGGCACTGCAGTCACTGTTTAATGGCGGAATTGAAAACTAAAACAAACGCATGTGGTAGCGAAGAAAATGCTAAAACTGTTGTGATTTTTGTTCGTATGTATGATTTTTTCGCTTTATTCGTTTGAAAAGATTTTTCAAAGTCTTGTGGATATTCTGACCCATATAGAAAGAGATTAGAAACCAAAAAGTATTACGAAAGTAAACAATTAATGTAGAACACACAGTAAGTTGTTCTGAAGCAGCCATTTTCACGATGTTGAATTCGGAATTCATAAATTTTTGGTTCGCTTCGAACGGCATTTTCATTTTGTACCGTTTTTTCTATACATTAGTACATAGTAAGTTCAGTTTCGTGACATTTCCAGCATTTGTTGACATTTTTGTCACATAGTGCACATACGTGGCAGACTGTCAAGAGTAACGTTTAACACTAGATAATTTATTTCTATGACTATATGATTGGATATCCAAAGAAATCATGCATTTAATTCATTCGTCATGGAAATAATTTACCTGATATGCGAAATCTTGTCAAGATACATTATTCTTTCACATAATTTTAAAACCATAACACTATAAACAGATTTTTGGCGAACTTTTATTTTTTATTGTTCAAATTCTTAACGTTCTTTCTGGATTTTTCAATCTGTTCTGCGATAAATATTTTCAAGAAAATTTATTTGCATACTGTCTATTTCAGTAGGATACTGTAGTAACAAATTTTATTTAAATCATTTATGTTTAATTAGGTTAAAGAAAAGTGTCCAGTCAATGTTGTTAAGTTCGGTTTTTTTTTTCCTCGAATTGAAAAACTGATATTTATTCAAATTCACTCAGAACAAAATAAATAAAATGTGTACTCACAGTTTATATATGGTGGTAGTTTTCTTTTCAGTTGATTGACCATTATTTCTTTTTACTTATCGAATTCTGTAATCTTACTATCATTTTATTCCACTCATGATAAAAATTAAAAATGGTTTAACTAAAAACGCGAAAACTCGCCAAGGCCACTTTGCTTGCACAATACTAAAACTACTATAACCCTAAACAAATTTGGCGAAACCTTTCAACTGAGAATAAAAGGAATAAAGTAAATTCTTTCTCGGTTATTCATTTTGTTCTACG
This sequence comes from Uloborus diversus, assembly GCF_026930045.1. NCBI lineage: Eukaryota > Metazoa > Arthropoda > Arachnida > Araneae > Uloboridae > Uloborus > Uloborus diversus. Next base: position 102,032,081 of record NC_072737.1, read on the forward strand.
ATAATATATTCAAGAAAATATTTTGCATACTGTCCATTCCAACTAAATGCTGCTGTAAAATATGATTAGTTAAATTAATTTAAGATTAAAAAAAACTCATATTCTTACAAATTCATACAAAACAATAAAAATTTTTACCTGGTATAACGTTATCCAATTTTGTTAATCCAGAGTTTTCTTGTTTACGCTTCCACCATTTAATACTTTTTTGAAAGAAATAAGAAAAACTAACATTATTTTGAGAAGCTCGAGAATACTACTAAGGGACGAATTAATTTCTGTAGCTGAAAGCAAACTATAAGACACATCGATTGCGTTAATAAATACTCAGAACAAACTGCCTGTGTTTACGTCAACAGACACACGTGATGCGCAACGTGGCAATGTTTTAGGTGCAGACGCAGTTTTATAAATCACCGCAAGGTAGCGTATTCGAGCGCTGGAGTTCCGAATTCAGACATTGGGATGGTCGTCAAGTTTTTGCATGTGTAATTTTGTTTTTGTTGGGAATATTGCTTCCTCGTCAAGCATGGGGAGGGATCAGAAAAAAAAAGAAAAATATAGAAGAAAGTTTCGTGATGGCCACAACATACTAGTTTTTATTTATTATTATATTGTAATTTGGGTTTTTATAAATTTATTTAGCTACTTATAAATAAACTTATCTATTAGCTACTCATAAATGAACTTATCTATTAGCTACTCATAAATGAACTTATCTATTAGCTACTCATAAATGAACTTATCTATTAGCTACTTATTATATATATATATATATATATATATATATATATATATATATATATATATATATATATATATATATATATATATATATATATATATATATATATATATATATATATATATATATATATATATATATATAAATCTTCTCATACAATTTACTACTTGTCAAAAGTTTTATGAATATAAGTCAAATTTTAAGCTAGCTGATCATACTAGCTATTCATAATTAACAATTAATTATTTTACTATATTTATTTTGCTACTCATAAAAATTACCTTTTTTTACTATTATTTTATATTATTGCTACATAGTGCTTATCTTTTTAGCACTCATAAAAGATTACAGAAAAATAGAAGTTTAAAATACCGCATAAGAAGAGCATCAATGCAATGTTAATGCAATGGTTGAATGCGTTTAGTCGCTCAAACCCGAATGCCATAGCGATGATGCTTTGCTTATTCCCATTTTCCGACACCAATTTAATTTATTGATTGATTTTTTGTGAAAACAGTGAAACCCCAATTTCACGTATTCCGTCGAACTATAGTGATATGAAACGAGCCATGCGGGAAAACGTAAAATCGCGAGTGGGTTAAAAACGAAAGCATATTGCTCGAAAATTAACATTTTCCTCATAGACTTTTTTTTTAAACAGTTCCATCTATAGTACGTTATAAAAGAACAATTTTTTTTGCTAATTTAATTCTTGGTTTGCATTTGCAAATAAAAATTATTTTAGAGTTTTTTATGCTTTGACAATAAAGACAGTAAGACGGAGCAGGGGTGGGGTGGGATACCATAACGATTCAAACAACAAAGAAGTTTCCAGAAAAGCGTATTAAGCGAGTTTTCTGAAAAAAAGTAACGTAAAATGCAGAATATTTCAGCATTGATGGCACAGCACTTTTCACAGACCAACTGAAAATGATGTTGGAAGTGGGATAACGCATCAAAGGAACAATGTAAAAACGAGGTTCCATTGTAAATGTTGGGACTGTAACAACTACGTGCCCCTCTTTAAAAAAAATTCGATACCTCCCTAAGGAGGCACGCTGCACAGATTTGAAACTACTGTTTTAAATTAAAGGTAAAAACATGTTTTGAATTTTCGGCTTTTACGAATACACAATTAAAAAAAAAAATGATAAGAAGAACTGGGCGGATTAATTAAGTAACATGGTTCAATGTTACTAGCTAAAATATTTCTTCTATTCACTGTTGAATGTCTTTATAGTTTAAATAAAGTGAACACATGCATTCAGTTTATATTTAAAACTGAAGCAAACCAACTTTGAAGCTTATAAAATTATACTTAAAAAGAACCTAACCTTGAACCAGAATCCAATTTTCGGTGTTCAAACAGAACTAATTTATTTTAACTCACTTTAAAAAAAAATGTATTACTTACGACATTTCGAAGTAAATCTGGATCCAGTAATATTTCTATTTCATCAACAATGTTCCTTGCAGTAGAAGCATGAATAAAAGAGCAGACGATCAACGTTAATATTAGAGTTCTCATTTTTGCCTCAAAATTTTCCTTGTAGAGTAATGGGACGCTTTCACTTAAATGACACTAATTTCGCTTTAGATGTCAACGAAATTATCTCGCAAATTTAGTGATAAACGTGAACATCACTTTGATCATAAAATCATTTAGCGCTTTCAAAACAGCTGATTGGATAAATGACAATGTGCGTAGCTTTTTATCATTCGCCCTTGACAATAGAAGATCCTGGATATTAATTTGCTAGTTTTCAGTTAGTAACAATATTAAATTGTTTTCATTTTCATTTGTAAGCAATATATATTATTTTAAATAGCTGAGGATGTAGTATGTGCAGTTTTTCTTAAAACTTTGCTACATATAGTCTTAAAATCTACATATCGAACTCAGAGAACAAAAATGACTAGTCGAAAAAACCCCTCAATACATGGTGATTACAATGCCGGTATGCCTAATACTGGTATTTCAAGCAATTTTGCAAATTCGTAATACCGGTATTTGCTGAGGTAAAATACCGGTATGGTATTTTTGGTATTAGCTGAAAATAATATATAGTTTCGATTAAAGAATTTTCAATTTAAGTTATTGAACATATACTTATAATGTACATTTCTTTTTACATGATACAGAACCAAAATCATTCTATTGATTTGAAAATTTGGCTTCAAAAGCACGAACTAATAGAATATCATTAAACAAAAGTAGCGAAAAGATGGCTAAATGATATTTTCATTACTAGATGGTGAAATGAATCGCATTTTTGTGCGATTTTGTGCACCATGTTTTTATTTTTTCTGTTTCTCTGATCACTCATTTTCTCTTTTGTGAAAGTTAAATTTGAGTGTAATTTCGAATGTATTTTTCTACGAATAATTTATTCCAACCATCAACTGCAGTAATACTTCATGATTCAATATTTGTCTCAGCTGTGCTTTATTTTGGCAAAAAAACTTTTCTCGTTTGTAAAACAACTTGCAATTTGTTGTCTCCGGCATTGGTTTGTTGCCATGTCTCGCTTTATACTTGGCAAGATAATGTTTAGAAGTTATATAGTGCCTTGAAATTTTGCATAGAGGTTAAGCATTATCATTTGAAACATATTTTCGGATATTTATTATAATTGTAAAGAACGCGTATAGTTGAACAGAACGCGAAAACGAATTCGCAACTCCAGAGCTCGAATACGTTACCTTGCGGTGGTCAACAATACTACCGAAAAAGGTAAAACATTCCGTTCCACGTGATTTCTTTGGGGTAAATTAGTCTTCGGACAGTTTATGGTGTAATGTAATTTCAGAAGAATAGAAAAGAAAGCTTACCACAAACATGATGAAAGATTACTGTCATTCATTAAGCTTCAAAGCAAGTTATAAATTACGGCATTTGTTTGTTTTACCTCTTTCATACGCCATTAGACAGTCGCTGCAGCGCCCCCTATAGTTTATTGGAGTTGCGAATAAGAGAAACTAACAAGATCAAATTTAATCAAGTTTGTCGTAAATTTCAAATCAAAGGGCAAATAATAAAAATCAAACAAACTTATCTTGCTCAAGAGAAAATGTTAATATTGGAAACGTACCGTCTCTCGGGAAAAAACTGCAACTAGCTATAAATCTAAAAAAATATAATAATACTACACCCAAACCTCTTTTTGTGCGGCCTTTTTTTTTTTTTTTTTTTTATGCGAACTTTTGTGCATTGTATGAACATTTCAATCAGATTGGGACTCAATTGACGATAGTATTTATGAAACGGACGAAGTTATTTATAAAACAAACGAACTTTTTTATGCGATTTTTTTATGTGGTCCCTATCCACCGCACAAAAAGAGGTTCGGGTGTACATACAATACAAAAGAAACACACACACAAAAGGATTTTTCCAAAGTAACACGCAAGAGACAGAATTATTGGAGGATGAAGGACTTTTAAACAATTAGAGGAGGTGTGTCATGCATTGTTAACTACCACCGACCTGCGTGAATTCAGAAAGAGAATTTTTAACTGTTAAAAAGTTGAGCACTAAATGAGTTCCAGGCTTAGAGACAATTCAATAGATGCATTATGTTTTTTGCTTTTATTGATTTTTTTAATGACATTTGTTTCTTAATTTTCTCACACGTAATATATGGCTCAGAGCATCCGAAGAGAATAAAAATTTAACTGCAACCATGATTAGCAATAAATTTGCAGAACAAAAGATTTTCATCAATGAATATGTTACAAGAAAGGTTAAGGAATTACATTTTATAGCCAGAAAATTCAAGAGTGAAAATGATTATAAATTTGTTTTAATGAAAGGAGGGAAGGTCTGTCTTCGAAAAAGTGAAAATGGTAGAATAATACAGGTAAGGAGGAAAGAGGACTTGGATAAATTGAGAAATAATACGGAACAGTTTTTGAGCGAATTAAGACCATGATCTTAACAGAGGTGAACGGGTGTTCATGGAATATGATACAATTAAAACTAGTATGTTGTGGCAATCACGAAACTTTCTTCTATATTTTTCTTTTCTTTTTTTTTTCTGATCCCTCCCCATGCTTGACGAGAAAGCAATATTCCCAACAAAAACAAAATTACACATGCAAAAACTTGACGACCATCCCAATGTCTGAATTATTGCAAAAGCAAAGCAAAGAGCTAAAATTGAAAGTTATTTTAAAAGCCTTGCTTGAATTAATTACAAATATTTTATTTGTTAACAAACATAAGATGGCAACATTTAAAAATTTTAAATCATTGAGATAATATTTACTCGACGTTAAATCCCGGTTATCACAAATTCGCCATTTCATCTGCGCTTGCGCGCGGACTTATATGATTTCAAAAATCTTGCTAAAATTAAATACAAACATTTTAAGTTTGGTAATAAATATGAGATAGCAACAGATAAAAATTAGAAATCACAAAGTTTTCTCTGATTTAGTGTAAAAGTCTCGGTAACGGTTTTCTCTGATTTAGTTTAGGTCTCGGTAAAGATTGAATTCTGCGTCTTAATTATTAATAGATTCGGTGTCTGATTTGTCTGCCCCTTTTCAGGGCCCAATTTTTAACCTCAGGAGTGCGTACTAGAATTGCAGCCTCACTTTTAATACAAAGCCGAACCCTCAACCTAAATAAAAATGTATAATACTAAGTTGTTTACGCCTAACATAAAATATTCGCAAAATACGGATTTCTGTACTAATATTCCAATCACTTTTGAAGTACACAACGTGTTTTACATTTGTTGAATAAATATTTCCAAACTAATAAATATTGAAGTGTTATTTTTCTTTTAAGATTATCAGTTACTAGCAAAAATACCCGGCGTTGCCTGGGTCAGTAATAATTATTAGAAAAAATCGTTACTTGCTTTTGTTTTCTGTTTTAAGTGAAAGAATTTAAAATATCTTTTTGACGTGATTAAAAATCGAGTTTCTTCCTTACCCATAAAACTAAAATAGCAATAAGTATAAAGAACAAAGTAGTATTGATTTAGAACCGAAAGCACTATATTTAAGCATATACAAATTTAAAAAACATGAAATTAATCTTCTCATGTTTAAAAAGATTAATCTGTTGATACTTTTTTTTTAACATGGAGTCTAAAACCTTCTCTGTATGGCTAATGAAGTACGAAGTGATTAAAAAAAAGTAACTGCGCTCGTAATCCCCTTATACTTGCTTTAGTTATTTCGGGAAATTTCAATCATTGTGGCTCTTGGTGCGATTTTACCGGATTTGCGAAAGTCGTTTCGGGGTACCTTCGATGATGCTCCCCCATTCTTTCCTTACTTTGTAAAACGATATGATATTAATTTTCGTTACAGAGATATCGTCGCCAGATGCTGAGATATTTTTGGTCACCATAAAATGGCGCTAAACAGTTTCATCCGAAAGGTTACCAAAATAAGTAATAAAATTTGGTGATAGTTTGAAATTGTGCAAAAAGGAAAATTAATGGAAGTTTTTGTGCTGTTTATGGATTTGCCTAATTTAGTTGCTGGATTATTTAGCACAGTAAAAAAAGTCTTTTGAAAATTCTTTGATTGGCGATATTTTGTTTACATGGTGAGCTGAGAAACATTATGACGTAGTCTTCGGCTTCAAAAACAGCAACGTTGAAAAAACTGCCAGATGCATCAGCTACGGAAATCTTTCTGCAAAAAGTTAGGCGATCTGCTGGTTGTTTGGATAATGAGTAAGTGTTCAATCAGCATAAATAATAATAAAAACCATTAATTACATTAAAGTTCCGTTTAAATGGAAAATCATCAGCCAAATCATGTTTTATTTGCCAATCTTGTGCAAAAATCTCACTTCAAGATTTGACTTGAGAAAAGCCTTGAACAATCACGAAAAGCAAAGAAAGTCAACAATACAACAATTGTCGCTATCGACAGGGAGTTGAGATGATACACTAAATACTGTATTGAGTTGAGGAAAGCCTTCGAACATGGATCTAAAAAGCTCATAACTCGTTTTTTATTCTACTTAGAAATTTCGAACAGGTGCCATCTTCAGCAGAAAAATCAGAGCTTTCGATGGACATATAATGTAAATATGTGCAAGTATTTTTTCATCCCAATATTAGAGAATTTATACAAAAATTGTGTTTTATTGCCCCCCTAAGGGGGTTTTGCCCCCCATAACGGGACGAAAACTACCCTATGTGTTATTCTGATGCATAAGCTATATTATTGTAAAGTTTCATCAAAATCCGTTCAGTAGTTTTTGCGTGAAAGAGTAACAAACATCCATACATCCATACATCCATACAGACAAACTTTCGCATAAATAAAATTAGTAAGATTCATATCCATAGTTTCATATAATATATCACGAAATCGCTGTGAAAATATTCTAATCGCATTAATTAATTTGGTGGGACTCTCACTCAGACTAAATATAAACAAGTCACACGAAATCTTAAAACAGAAAGCCCAAAAAGCTAAGTCCGCGCGCAATCGCAGTTGAAATGGCAAATTTGTGATAGCCGGGATTTAACGTCGAGTTGATTTAACGTCGAGTATAGTACTTCCAATCATTTCCATACAATTAAAAACACGAGAAATACGCAGACGATAATCTATTACGATTTATCTTTCTCATTGTTGCATTAATAAAGCTATTTTTATTCGCTAAAAAATAATGATAATAAAAATAAATCAGCACCTCTTGGCGCGATTGGCGCCAAAATTTAACCGAAGCCTGTTTACATATGGATTCACATATATTCCAAATTTTAACCAGAACGTAGCATTACTTCTTGAGATAGGGCACTCACAATGGAAAAAAAGAACGGGCGATTGCGCTACCTCCTTTTTAGCTGTTGACACCAAAATAAAATCAGCTCTTATACCCACTAAGGGCTACTTGCAGATAAATTTTTCTTTCATTCCGTTCATTATTTCTTGAGATACAGCAGTCACAATTGACGACAAAAAACGTTCTATAGCTCAACCCCCGTTTCAGTTATTGACACTAAAATTGAATCAGCACCTGTTCCTGTTAATGACAACATGTGGACCAAATTGTTTTTGATTCCGCCAGTTACTTCCTGGGGAGTAGCAAGCACGCGTAACTCAAAAAACGTCCCATTGCTCCACCCCCCTTAGAGGAATTCGCGCCAAAAACCAATGGGCACAAGTTCACATAGGGGCACATATGTTTGCCAAATTTCGTTCGATTTCATGCGGTAGTTTTTGCTGTAGAGCGGCCACAAAAAACTGGTCACACACAGACGTGACACAGACACATACACACACACATACACACACAGACAGACAGACATTTTCCAAAAATAGTCGAAATGGACTCAGCACACCTCAAAACATTCGAATCCGTCAAAATTCGAAATTCGAAAATTTGCACGAATCCAATACTTTCTTCTATATATTAATATAGAAGAAAGTAAAAATCACTGAACTAAATAACTTGGACGAAGCAGAGACTTTTCTTATAAAAGATAATACAGCGGTGTTGAACATTTATCGTCTAAACATAAGGAGCATAAGGCAAAATCTAGATGAACTTTTAATTATAATTGAAAATATGGATATAAATATTTTGTTGTTAAGTGAAACATGGATTAAGGAATGTGAAATTGAAAATTATAATCTTAAGAGATATAATAAACTTTATAATACAAGAGAAAGAGATAGATCAGGGGGAGTCATAGCTTATATTAAAGAGAAATAGTACTTTTCTGATCAGAGTATATTAATGACTACTGCTGAGGCATTATACTTGTATAATAGGGAACTTGATCTTTATCTAATTTTTATATACAGGGTTATTGAATGTAGTATAAATGAATATATATCAGACCTTGAACAAAAGGTAAAAGGAATTGTATGTAAAAACATATTGCATATTGATGATGTAAACATTAATACTTTACAGAATAACACGACCACGAATGATTATATTAACACTGGGTTTCAAGCAATATCTAGATCTACCAACTAGGTGTAATGACATAAGCTCATCCTGTATTGATCATGTTTTTTAATAAATTTATTTATAGAATAGATAGGGAAATAATAGTAGCAGTACATAAAAAAACAATAACCGATCAATATGCGTTATTAGTAAAAATTGATAACAAAAGTTTGTTAAAAAAACACTTGAAACGCAGTCGGAGAAGCGAGCAAATGATGAAAACATGCATTAATTATAGATCCCTTGAACAGGAAATTAAAGAAATGGATTTCTCAAACTCAATAGATATACATGAAGATAAATGAGATTTATAACACTTTTATCAATAAAATCAAGAAATCCATGGGGGAAAAAAACAAAAAGATAAAAAAAAGCTAATAAATTAAAAACACAATGGATTACACAAGAGTTGGTAAATGTGATCAATAAAAAAGAAAAATTGTATAAAAAAAACAAAACAATTTTCTTATAATAAGGAATATAAAAATAATTATAAAGAATACAGCAAACAATTTGAAAAGTTGATTAAAAAAGAAAAAGAGGATTTTTTCATAAAAAAATTGTACATACTGCGAAAGATAGAAAAGTATAATCGATTATCATTAAAGATATTACAGGGGTTAAGAAAAGGAATTCCATCGATGTAGATAATAGCAATGAACTATTTGAAAAATTTAATGACTTTTTTTTACAAATTGTTGCGTGGAAATAAACGGCGAAACAAACTATGATAATAACATCACACACCGAACGAATTCTATGTATATTTACCCAGTGGAAATAAGTAAGGTTAAAAATATTATTGATAATATGCAAAATGATAAAACACCGGGACATGATGGAATTACAAGTAAAGCACTTTAGATTGTTGCTAAACATAACATTGAAATTGTGACAAAAATCATCAATATTAGTCTGGAAAGAGGTGAATTTATAGAAGATCTAAAAAAAAGTAATAGTTACACCAATACACAAATCAAGAACTAGAGATGACTGTAATAATTTCTGACCTATTTCAGTTCTGCCAATTTTTTTCAAAATTATTGGAAAATGTTATAGCTCTCAGTTGATGGATTTCTTAGAAAAATATGATTTTTTCCATAATGCACAATATGTATGTACAAAACAAGCTGACGGGCGTTTACTGCATTCAAACGTATGGCTACAGTTTTTCGGGATCCAAACTTTCAGCTTTATTATTAGTAAAGAAGATATATTTCAAATTTTAGGTTTGCCCCCAATTTCGCGAACATTGAAAATCCCCCCCCCTTACTATATCAAAAGATAAGACTGAAACTGAAAAACGGGAGGGGGTGGGGGTTTCGTGTCGGCGAAACTGGGGGGACACCAATATTTTAAGGCAATATCAATATTAGGATGGGTTATCTACCGTCCTATGGTGAAAAAAAGAACTTACATAGTTTTTATCGGGAACAGCATGAAATATGTGCCAAATAATGTTTTAAGGTTAAATATTAAAGTTTTCTTTTGCTTGGGCGCCTGTGATGCAGGGAGTGTTATTTGCTGCTAATTTGATAAGTGTTTTCTTACTATAATTTTTCATTAGTACTGTCTAGTTTTAGGTTTTTTTACTTCACTTTATCATGTAATTTAGTTTTATTGTGTTTTGGGGGCTCATTTTTGCTGTTATTGTATTCTTGAAGTGTTTTTGCATTTTTTGGAGTTAAGCCTAACATGTGGTGATCTCCTGGTTTTTGATCTTGTGTGCTTTATTGGGTGTAGCAACTCTGTTTATTTACTGCTGTTTTTAGTATTTATTCTGTGTTTTTTTTTTTTTTTTTTTTTGCATTTTTTTCTGTTTTGCCTTTTGGAACATATTCACTGAGTAGAAATGGGTGTTATATGCATTATGAAAGAGGTAAAGAGTGGGAAGGGGGACAGGTGGATCTCTTGTGATTTATGTCATATGTTCTGCCTGTATAAGGGGGAAAATGAGTCTGTTTTCGAGGAGGATTATATTTGCACTAAATGTGCTGAACTCTCAGACTTAAGACTTAAGATGCTAGTTTTGGAAGCCCAGTTAGCATTAGGGTGTAGGCCAGTTGTAGAGGGTATAAATGTTCCAGAGATTCAGGGGGAAGTTTCAAATGAGGAGTTAGATTGGGAAACTAAGGGTGTAATTTTGGGGGACTCTATGGTAAGGGAGGTGGGTAACACAGTTGGGAGAGTAAAGCGTAAGGTGGCTAGGTGTTGTTTACCAGGGGCTCGGGTAAAAGACGTTAATATGGTTGCTGAAAAGAAGGGAGTATTGAATAAGGAGGACATGGTTACTTTGTGGGTGGGAACAAATGATGTAGGCCACAGTAAAAATGAGGAGTTTTCTAGGGAATGGGAATCCCTGTTGGATAAAGCAACCAGCTTTTCGACGAATGTCCAAGTGGTTGGTTTGCTTCCCAGGTATGGAGTGCATAGGAGCTGGCTAAATCAACGTGCGAGGTGTATGAACTTGCTACTGAAGTCAATTTGCGAAAAGCGCAGTATCAGGTTCATTGATGTATGGAGTCATTGTAAACGGGATTGGATTGCTAGGGATGGCCTGCATCTGAGCTCTACAGGGGTCAAAATGGTTAGTGGATTAATTTTAAGGGCTTCGGAGTCAAAAAACTAAGTTGGAATGGGGGGCATGGTTCAAGCATCAGGTATCGAGAGAATGAAATTTTTTTGGGTATTGCTAGAAATGGAAATAAAGTGACGAACAAGAGTAGTAATGTTAACAATTGTAATTTAGGAAATTTCAGGGTGTTAAATAAAAGCAACTTAGGCATGCTTAAAGTTTTCTATACCAATGCTCGCAGTATTAGGAACAAGATGGATGAATTGAAAAGCATAGTTATGGATGAGAAGTTGGATGTTATTGGAATTACAGAGACATGGGCTACCGAATCTGATGCAGAGTTATTACATATTGCTGGGTATAATTTGTTCAGACAGGATAGAGTAGGTAAAAGAGGTGGTGGGGTTTTATTTTATGTTAGAGACAATTTTATTTGCAATGAATTGGTCATAAATGATAAGCCTACTGATATTGATATGGTTTGGCTGGAGTTGATGAGCAGTAAGGGCAAAAAGCTACGCTTTGGAAACATTTATAGGCCACCTAATTCAAACCAGGGACAAGATGAACAGATGTACCGTATTATTAGTGACATGTCCAGTAAGGGATTCGTTATCATAATGGGGGATTTCAATTTTCCGGGTATTGATTGGAATAATTTTTACCCTGGTAATGGCAAAGAAGAGGAATTTTTAAAAGTAATTGGTGACTGTTTCTTAGATCAAGTTGTAACTCAGGGAACTCGAGAGGAGGCGATTTTGGATCTAGTTTTTTGTGACATAGGTAGTTTTGTCCAGGGGTTGAGTGTAGGGGAGCATATTGGAGATAGTGATCATAACAGCATTAGGTTCCGGGTTAAATTTGAAGTGTGCAAAGATGATAATTTTAGGTTTGTGCCCAATTTCAGAAACACTGATTTTGTTGCACTTAGGCAGAGCTTGAAAGAGGTTTTTTCGTCAGGGTTGGAAAATAGCGACGTAGATCAGCAGTGGACGGAATTTAAGGATAAACTTGCTAAAACCGTTGGGGACTATGTTCCATTTAGGAGAAAAGGTGTTAGTACCAAAATTTGGCCCATGTGGTTCTCCAGGGAGACTAAAGAAGCTCTTAATTATAAGCAAGCCACTTTTCGTAAGTTTAAAGAAACTGGTCAGAGTGCGGAGAGGCTCCAGTATGGTAAGGCAAGGCGAAATTTTAAGTATTTGGTAAGGATTCAGAAAAGGGAATTGGAGCAAAGGCTGGCAGATGACATTGATGGGAACCCTAAGAGGTTTTTTGCTTACGCTAATTCTGGGAAAGCTCGAAACAGTCAAATTGGGCCTTTGGTTGATGAGTATGGAAATTTAATCCAAAACGATAGGGATATTGCAAATGTTCTAATTAACTTTTTTTCCAGTGTGTTTAACGATAACTGTATCTCAACAGTTGACACTAACAAGACACAAGCTATTATACAGCTTGAGGATTTTGTATTTTCCAGGGAGGAGGTATTATTTCATTTGAAAAAGATTAAAGCAACTAAAGCTCCGGGACCAGATAATATTTATCCAAAAATTTTAGTTGAATGTGCAGAGGAATTAGTGGATGTTATTTTGAATATTTTCAATGCTTCTTATAACTCGGGGACGGTGCCAGAGGACTGGAAGCTGGCTAACATAACGCCACTCTTCAAGAAGGGGTCTAAAGGTATTGCTGGGAATTATAGACCTGTAAGTTTGACTTCAGTGATTTGTAAGATTTTCGAAACTTTGATCAAAATTAAGATCATGATGTTCTTAGAGACTAATAGTCTGTTGACTAGTTTGCAGTATGGTTTCAGGAAAGGTAAATCCTGTACTACCAATTTATTGCATTTCTACGACAAGGTTACCTCAGCTTTAGATAACAAAAAATGTGTGGATGTTGTTTATATTGATTTTCAAAAAGCTTTTGACAAGGTACCGCATGTTGCTCTTCTCAGCAAGTTAGCTGACATTGGAATAGGAGGAAAAACTTTACTTTGGGTTAGAAATTGGCTTACTGGTAGGAAGCAAAGAGTAGTTGTGAGAGGAAATCATTCTAATTGGAGCGATGTTTTAAGTGGGGTTCCTCAGGGATCAGTTTTAGGGCCTCTTTTGTTTATTATATTTATGAATGACATCAATGAAAATATTTCTGGAAGTATGAATTGTTTTGCTGACGATGTAAAAGTTATGGGGATTGTCGAAAATGAAGAACAAGTAAAACAGCTGCAAGAGAATTTAGATCATATTACTAAGTGGGCAGATAAATGGGGTATGGCAGTTAATGTAGGGAAATGTCAAGTGCTACACTTAGGTCATGGAAATAAGCGAATGAGATATCGTTTACAGGGTTCAGTCATAAATCAGGCAGAAAATGTTATGGATCTGGGTGTCTTTATAAATCAGGACTTCAAGTTTAGTCAACAGTGCAGTATTGCTAGTAACAAAGCCAATAAAATGCTTGGGTTCATCAATAGATCTATTTCAAACAAATCTAAGAAAGTCTTCTGCCTTTATATACCCATCTAGCAAAATTTCTTGCATCAACCTTGACAGATCTTGATATTATACTGACGGCGTCAATATTGACGTGTTTCATACTGCATAAAGCTTGCATAAAGATTAAAAAGCAATATTACAATAACAACACGTATGCAACATTGCATTTATCTTAAAATATCAATATTGATATTACCTTACAATAACAACATTGCATACATGTTGACGCCGTCAAGATGATCTTGATTTCATGCTGTCGCCGTCAAGGTAATTACTACACAATAGAAGAGGTGGACCTTCGTTGATACTTGAGCATGCGCACAATTCTTTCTACCCAGCGTCTCTCGCATTGCTTGCACATCTTCCTCCTTCGACCTGCTTCAATTCAGTCGGTTCAGAGGAGCACGTGGCGTTGCATTCTTTAGGCTTCGTTAAATTGGTTGCTTAGTTATTAGTGTGGAATAGTATTGTTTTAGGAATAACTTATGAATGACTGATAACTGCATTTGTTTATTAATATAGTACTAAACAAGTCATATCGCAGACGATGTGCGATCAATGTTAGAAATGGCCGAAAATAACCTTTTTCGTCCCTGGACTTTGAAACAAAGGATATGAAGCCCAGAATTTCGTATTATCACTTCAATCTCACGAGTAAGATTAATTTTATTCAATGGTTATTTATGTTATTCTTTAAGATAAATTCATGTGTTATGGGATATTTTCAATGCTGACATCCATTTGGAAATGTACTTTATTGTATTTATTTACTTATTTATTATTTTGCTTTCTTTACTCTTTAATGTGTTATAAAAACTTCCGCAATTATTCTTAACTAGGCATTTTATGTCTTTATAATACAATTAGAAACATGAATTTAAAAAATAAGTCAAGTATTACGCAAAACGAAGAAACTTTCATTTTTTAAATTAAATTGCCAATACTATTAATACCTTTATATGAATTTCCGATCAGATGTCAGCTTTAAAAAAATATTCTTAGGCTTGAAAACTATCTTTAAGAATAACAGAAATAATTAAAGAATGAAATTTAATTCTCGAGTTTAAAGTGAAAATAATACAAATAAATAAATAAATAGATATAACACCTTGCAAACATGCTGATTTCATACTGTCATGTCAATGTATCCTGACATTTTCCTGTCATATCAATACGTATGCAATATTACAAAAGCAAGATCATCTTGCCTAGACCTTGATTTCATGCTGTCATGACAACATCTTGATATTATCCTGTCATATCAATACGTATGCAAGATTACAAAAGCAAGATCATCTTGCCTAGACCTTGATTTCGTGCTGTCATGACAACATCTTGATATTATCCTGTCATATCAATACATATGCAATATTACAAAAGCAGCCTACCTTGATATTTTCCTGATATTATGCTGCATACACCTTGTCAGTCAATATTGTGGCAGCCTGCTGACAGCATAAGGGGAGTAACATAACAACATTGAGGCAGCATTAATGCAAGATGATTTTTCTTGCATGTCAACCTTTATGCAATACTGAGGCAAGATATTTTGCTTACTGGGTAGGAGTTTAGTAAGACCTCATTTGGAGTATGCTGTTCAGTTTTGGTCGCCTTATCTGAAGAAAGATATTTTTGTATTGGAAAGGGTTCAAAGAAGGGTAACTAAATTAGTAAGGGGACTCTCAGATTTAGATTATGATACCAGACTTAATAGGCTTAACATGTATAGCCTGGAGCAAAGGAGAGTCAGAGGGGACATGATTCAGTTATTTAAATTTATCAAAATGAAAGATGTAAATGGATTAAATTTTTGCGGGAAAAGCAGGACAAGGGGTCATTGTTTTAAGCTATTTAAATCTCAGGCTAACTTGGAAATCAGGAAAAACTACTACTTTAGCAGGGTCGTGGGCACTTGGAATAGCTTACCGGAAGAGGCGGTAATGAGCAAGGGAGTGGATAGCTTTAAGAGGGCCATTGATCTTCATTGGGGACTAATTAATTGACTAGGACCAGCCTAGCTGGGCCCAGAGCCTGTTGCTGGTCGTCACATTTGTATTTGTATTTGTATTACTTGTTAAAAAAAATTAAATTGAAATTAAGAGCAAATCTCTTTTTTTTTTTTAATGGTATGTGCGTATGTGTGCGTGTTTACAACGGGTAAAAAATTAAATTTTTTAACGTGGATGTGAAACCGAGAACATAATTGTAGTTGAGAAAATTATATACTCAAATAAAACATTTCATGTTAGCTTTGCTTTTCCTAAACTAGATGGCAGCATAGTAAGCCGAATCTTGCGTGCGCAAATGGTTCTCTTTTCGGCTGAGCGATTATGAGCTTGTTCCAGTTCAATGCAACACGTTTGTCGGGGAAGCGTTCATCCTGGTCGCTGATTTCTCTGCAAAAACTTCGGCTGTGGATGAACGACTGTGATAGCTCTCTATAATTATCTCTACCTGAAGGTGAGTGAGATTTATGTTGCTGGAAAATGAAAACATGCCGTTTGGAAAATCTTGACTGAAAATTTTAACTCTTACTCACTGACAGAGTGTGTGATAGATGTTTCCTAAAGCTAACATATGGTGCTTCTCTTAGGTTTCGCATTGTGGGTGAAAAACTCGGATTAATTTGTCTATAAATTCTAAACTACTAACAATTAATTCTGATTCGTTTTCGTTCCAATCTAAATTCTAAGAAAAAAAATATAAAACTCTAATTTTAATTGTTTTTTTAACAATTTTTTTCTCGCTATTAAAAATTTATTCGCATTTAATGCTTACATTTTTTAAAAGTTCAATTCACTGATGAGTTGATTATTGCTCGTTTTATTCAAACTATTAAGGAGATAAATTTATTGATTTTAATGTTTAAGCTATTTAATGTTGTCATATTGGCCATATTTCTGATAGAGTAGGCATTATTCTTCTTCAAACATATTTTCCATCCGTAGAGTCATTTTCAATTTTGTTAAAAAATTTGACACTCGCAAGCTTTTTAATTTCTTCAAGTAATAAAGTTTTTGTGACTTTTAAAACTAAAAGAAATGAGCATAAAAAATAAATAAAACCAAGTATTCAAATAGTTGCATCGTTTAGTTTCAACTTAAAATGCCGTATGAATTTACAAACTACCACTCCATAGTCGGAGCTAAGGCAAAACTGCAGGAAAATACCTAACTACTCCTCAGCACAGCATCCAGAGAATGCAGTTTCTCCCTTGTTTTGAACGATTGCTTTGGAATATCCATAATCGAGCTGCAGACAAATGATTTCATATAGAAGCTGAGTATAGCTTCGCATTGGTAACAAAAAATAATTTAGCCATCAAGCTAAAACAAATATAATTAGTAAAAGCATACTTGTCTCTTCCATCTCGGAGTGGAGTCGTACCATGATTGCAGACCTAACGCTGTTGTGCTGAAATATTTTTAACTATTACTGTTAAGATACACTCAGCTTCTAAATGAGGTTATTTTCTGCGGCTTGGTTATGTCTGTTCCATAATGATGATCCCTAAACAAGGACGAAACTTCAGTTTCAGGAAGATGAATATGAGCTGGTCAGTGTTTCGGTTAAATCCCGTATTCATCTAATTAAATGTTCCATCGGGCCCTGTGGTCTAATTTTATCAATTATATTTGCCAAGTAATGAAATACTTTTTTATCTAACCAATTGTAATTTATTTGTAAGCAATTCCTTATAATCAGGGAGAAAAGAAACGTAATTATCGGAAAAACTTTTTAAAAAACACATAACAATGACATCGAACGAGCAGGTTCTGCCGGGGTGGAACCTTGGAATTTTTATCTCTTTAAATCTTTATTTCAGCCATTTTGGTTGACTTAGAAACTTCGAGGAAGTTTATACTTCGCAAAATCAGATTTCTAGAGGGATAAGAAATTTTTAAACATGCAAGGATTTTCGTCACCAAATTAGAAAGTTATGTGAAAATATCGCATAAAATTAGAATTAAAAATAAGAAAATCGAAATTTAAAGGAAGAAAGAATTTTACCTTCATTTTTATTATGCAAAAAGTTGGAAAAAGAAAAAAATGCAAAATTCCCTTCAGTTAGATGAGCATTTTCAAATAAAATATTAGCTACATCAATAATTTATTTTAAAAAATAATGAATTTTCAAAAAGCGCATTTTTTAATGTGTGAAAAATTTTCAAAAGTCGGAAAATTTGATGATTTCCAAATTGTACGCATAATTCACTAAGGAGCTGTCCAACTAACAGATCCAGACCGTACTGTATAGTGGCGCTCTGGTAGCTTGATGCTTGTCCTTAGCCGAGCTCATTTGAGTGTAAGTTGAAAGAGAAGAAATTCTTTGAATGGCAAAACGCTAATAATTTCGTTTAAACCTCAGCTGATCCGAAGTTACTCTTATGGAAACCAGAATGGGAAAAGATTCATCAAATAATATAAAATATTCGTTAAATGTCTTTACTTTTGAAAATGTGAATAAATTAATAAAACTTCAGGCATCATACTGTCTGACCACCAATGAGATGGAAATATGAACGCCCGCTTTTCAGGTGGAAATGGACGCATTTATAAGTTTTCATGGATGACAGCTTTTGCAGATGCGTATAAGCAGAGTCACACTGAAAGGAACGAAACGCGCGCATCAAATCTTTACTTCCTCCCCTTCATTCAGATAGACTCGTCTAAACTGGACGTTTGCCAATCACACAGCAACCGTGGCAGACATTAGCATGAAGGCAATTCCATGAAAAGTGAAACCAGTGGGTCAAAATTTCATATTGCAGTTATGTTGCTATATTATATATCATTGTAAAGCTGTATTTTCAGAATATTGCATTGATTTTTTTTAAAAAAGTTAAATAATAATTTTTTAAAATTTGTTTTATATGTGTATATGTGTATATATATATATATATATATATATATATATATATATATATATATATATATATATATATATATATATATATATATATATATATATATATATATATATATATATAAAACAAGAGATAAAATTTAAGACAATTTTAAAATAGAAATTCAAAGAAATTGAAAAAAACAACGACATTAAAAAACTGAAAGAATAAATACAAAAGTGTATCGTAATGCCAGCGCAAAGCTGCTAGAAACAAAAACAGTACAAACATATTCACACAAACAGTCAAAATACAAATGAAAAAGGTGAACCCAGGACCAACACTTTCTCAAGGTTCACCTTTTTCATTTTCCATTTTGATGTTCTCGCTTTTTTCATTTGCTTTTTCATTTGTATTTTGACTGTTTGTGTGAATATATATATATATATATATATATATATATATATATATATATATATATATATATATATATATATATATATCTGACACAAAAAAAGTTGTGTTCTCCAAGTAGATTTTAGTGAAAATTACTCTATCATTTAACATGATGAAATCCACAGCACTTTTTGCTTAATTTTCATTAATAAAGTTTTTTTTTTTTTCTAATTTATATTACATATAATAATCATAGTTTTTCTCTTCAAACTTCTATCATGCTGACAGCATAACCAAGTTTATACTATACTTCTTTATTAAAAACTAACTTAGAATTTAACATGTTGTTTTATAGTTTAAAACAAAGTTTTTTTTACTGAGTTAATTTATTGTCATTTACTTTCCACATAAAAATAATATTTAGATTGCTGTTACATTGATAAATTGAATATTTTATAATTTTAAAAACATAATTAGATTAGAGTTAAAAGTACTAAGTAATAAACTAACTACATCTGATCCTCAGATAAAGCAAATCTATTTTTGAAGCAAGATTAAGATTCACTTAGGCAAATGTTGGCCAAAATGTATTTTTCCCGGTGACAGTTTCGACCGTTTTTTTCCACCTTTGGCAAAAATGTGCCAATTCTATTAACAAGCGATCGGAATCAAAGGTAACTGTTAAACTTTAAAATAAATTGGATAGTTAATATGTTTAGTGAGAGGTAAAGAAAAGCATCCAAAAATTCTCAAACTGTAAAAATATCCCAAAAAACTGTCACATATTCACGAGAAAAAACAACTTAACAAAAGTTAGGCTTATAGAAGCCCTAATGTTCATGTTAAAGATTTGGAAAAAATTAATTGCGACTGAATAATACCACACATTTCTTTTGCTTAATTTCCCCTTGGATAATTTTTCTACGTATGACGCACAGATATATTTTTTATATTTATTTACATGGTGGTACATGAAGGGGGGCTGCTCCTGCTCTCCACCTACCCAAATCTTTGAAAACTGTTAAAGTATAACTTAAAGTGTCAAAGTAATGTGTTAATCCAGACCATTGAACTCTCTTAACAAAAATTATTGGAATATATATAAGCTTTTATTTGCCTTTTGCAATTAGCATATCAGACACGTTACGTCCGCAACACTTTTCTGTTACGTCCTTAACAATATATTAATTTCTATCATCATTTTTACAAACAATATCCATGAAAACTTCACGGTTTTAGAAAGCTTGAAACCTCTAGATCAAGTATTTCAAAGAAAATTTTAGAAATCTATGAATAATTCACAGGAATGTTGGCAATTGTATGACAATGTATACATTTTATTGTTTTTTGAGTTACGTCCGTAACAGGCAGTTTTAATTTTTTGTTACTTTTCGTAATCAAACAACCTGCGCATTTGATAGCATAAATAACACCTAACTATACAACAGAAAAAAAATTGTAGCTTTTTATGAAATCAAATTTAAATTATGTGTATTTAAAATCTGTGATTGTTACTCCGCAACAGTGGAATTGCCCATGAGTTTTTAGAAATCTTTTAATAAATAGGCTAACTAAAAACCTTCACTCTTGCGTAGCATTTTTTTTTTTTTTTAAATTTTTATTTTGTGAGACAAAATTTTTAAATTCACGTAAATGAACGATTTGTTTTATTTCTTAGAAGTAATTCGTACATTACATAATTTAACAGCCGCTTGTAGAACAGTTTTTAGTACTAGTTAATAGTCCACGTTTACGCAAAGAATGGGGTGGTTTCCTTCAGTCAAAAGTACTACTTTTAGTCATTGAAATGGATAGAATGAGCAAAAAAAAAAAAAAAAAAAAAAAAAATCATGAACCCAGAAAATACTTTCATTTTCCTTACAGTTTTTTTTAATTAATTTTTTTAAATGTCCGATTTTTCAAATAAGGCGTGGCCTTTATGACGTCACAAAAGGATGCTCTTTGGCGCATCTTTGTACCGTGTTTCCACGTTATGATAATCAAGAAGCGAATTACAATTGCTTTCTACGCTTGCTATCAACCATATCGTTGCCAATACACGTGAGTAAAGATGCGAATTAAATATTTTGGATCGTGAATGGCAACACTGAATGGCATTTCATCATTTGTGATGTCATCGGCAGAAGCTAAACGATGAAAGAGCACCGATTTCAGTATTTTTTTAAAAATATTAAACTTAAAGAAATTATTTGAAAATGGTTACATTCTATGTTTTTAAGCATGCTCTTTCAGAAAAAAATACTTTTAAAATTTTGGAAACGACCCCATTCAAATTTATTCCTGTTTAATAGACGGGACGCTGTTTTACTTCTGCATATTTTTCTCGTTAAGAATAGACATAACTAACGGTTTGGAGGAAAAACAGCCAACATTGCTCGCATGCTAAACAGAGCATGACGAATATTGCTTTGAGGTTCACACTGTTAATCGCTTACACAGAACAATAAAATGTATCCATTTTCAATGTTTCCTTGCCCGTACATTTTCATTGCACGGTAATGATTCTGGATGAATGCAGAAAGAAGGGATAATTGGGAAAATTATCCTTTTTTCCACGCATTACACATAAATACAGGGCAAATTCAAGTTCGACAAATAGAATTTCAGAGCGAATGACTTTTAAGGTTTCCTCAGTTTAATTATAATTTTCAACAGAAGAATCTATACTGATACCATGGACACAGTGCGGCACCCCACTTCGTTCCCTGTCCCCCCCCCCCTCAAGGTGCAGCACAATCTACTTGTGTAATCCCTGGGTTATAAGATATGTGTAATTTAATACAATTATTACTCCGGGAAGTTGGGGGGGGGGGGGGAACTAGGTGGCTTTGCGGTTGAATCTTCAAATGCCGGAGGTCTAGGGTTCGATTCCCACCTAAGCCATGGGTGTTATCTCCTCTCTTTGTGCTGTTAGTCTTCCTTGTGTTGCCTTATCTATATAGATATTGTAGTAGCTTGTCCTGAACTGACGATCAACGCACAGCCAAAACTACTAAGGCTAGAAAACTGAAAAAAAAAAAAAACAAAAAAAAAAAAAAACGGGGAAAATACTCTCTCGCATAACTTAAAATTTAGTATCAATGGAAGGAACGGATTTTTCTGTGTAAGATTAAATAAATTGGATCTGGATTTATAAATGTTTAGTTCGAATACGAAAGATTTTCCACAAATAAAATCATTAACTAGTTCGTTTGCCTTTTTCTTTCTTTCTTTTTTTTTATTATTTTTATGCAAGCGATAAATCTTCTCGCATCTTATGGATTCTCTTTTTTATTTCGCAAACGTCATTTACAAAAGTTTTATTGGAAGTTTACAGGTAATAAATAGAAAAAGAGCGCTGCTTTATACTCCTGGACTACTGAACTACTGAAATTTTTTATATGTTTACAGATTTTACAGTTTTTTTTTTTTTTTTTTGAATGAATTTTCCAGTTAATATTAGAACCAGCATTCTTTACTACGTTGATGATTTAGTTTTGATGATTACGTATTACTCACCTTTTAAAGTGTCCCTACTTCTTTGTATTCTTTTTTTTTTTTTTTTGATCTCGAGTCTTGAGACTTCTACAATGACAGAGGACTGCGATGCATCTGTTTCCTTGATAAACTTTAACTACAGGGAAAGGTTTTACTAAAATAGTTTTCTTTTCATATGATATTTAGTGTGAATAAAATACCTGCAAAGATATTCTGCAGTTCATGCAAAACTAAACTTTTAGAAACATGAAGTAATCAACAACCCCAAAGAATGCTATAGAACAGAGAAATTCGAAATTGGAAAAAAAAAGCGTTTCAAGTTGAGAGAAATATTTCAAAATTGCAATCCTTAATTGTAAAAATTTCAATTTTCCTGACATAAATTCAGTTTTTTCAAAATTCAATTTTGCTTCAAATTATCCTTAGTCAAGTAATATTTCCTTGCTTGTTTAATGTCAAACGATTTGACCTTGATAACATACCAGTGGGGGGGGGGGGGGGAGATCTCCGTAACTATGAGTAAAGAAAAATAGACAGTTATCTCTGTGTAAACTCATGGTCATGAGACGAAGTTGAAAGGTTTATGATAAGCACAAAAGCCAAGCTGTTGCTGTCGGAGAGTTGAGAATCATTTATGACTGAATACAAGAAGCGATAGCTCACTGCAAGAAAGAGCAAGTTAAAATCAGATCTCTATTTTAATAGCACTTCGAAAAGCATCATCGAATAAAAAGTATATTTTGAGATTTTACTCTTGTATTTAAAAGGGTTTCCTCTTTTCTCTGGTTTGCGTAATAACTTTTGAAAATGTTTCTTACAGATATGCATCAAACTTGAGAGCGTTTTGAATTGTATCATTGCGTTTATTACTAATATTTCAAAAGTATTCGTTTTCAGATAAGCATTGTTTTGTACTAAGTACTTGACAGTTCGTACTAGTGGTGCGGCATTGATATCGATGTTTTTTCAATGTCGATATTTTATATTTGGGCAAAAAAAATCTTTCGAAAATGAATATGTCTACAGTTTACACACAATGGGGGTTGTTTCCTTCAGTCAATAATACTACTTTTACTCACTGAAATTAAGACAATCAGCAAAATAAATAAATAAATAACATTTAGCAAGAAAAAAATTTCATTTTTCTAACGCTTAATTTTAAATTAATTTCTTAAAATGTCCGATTTTGAAAATAAGGCGTGGTCTTTATGATGTCACAAATGATGTACTTTGGCGCATCTCCACTGGTGCACTGAATGTTTACGCTTGCTGTCTACCGCGTATCAACCATACCGTTGCCGGTACTTGTGAGTAAATAAACGAATTAAATATTGCGCTCTGCGCTAATGGCATCAGTGAATGGCGTTTTATCACTTATCATGCCATGTGCAGAAGCGTAAAAAAATGAAATCAAATCTACGCACCGATTAAAGTAATTGCTAAAAAATATTAAACTTTGTCAAATTATAAAAAATAGTTTAATCCGATGTTTTTAAGCATGCTCTTTTAGAAAAAAAAATACTTTTAAAATTTCGGAAACAACCCAATTATGATGAAAGCTCTATGATTATAGAGTTTTCTACTGTTAGTTATCTGTGGAAGCAGACTTTTGTTGCAGAAAAGTTAAACCTTTTTTTTTTTTTTTTTCTAGCGCACTGTCAAAAAGAAAATTGAGTGTTTCCAAAGTTTCCCCAACCCTTCAGTTTTCTTTTTCTTATACTTTCCCTCTATGAAAAAAATGAACTTTTAATATTGTGTCCCGCTCTCAATAAATCGTTGATTTAAAAAAATAGTATGTATTTCTAGTCACTATAAATATTTATAACTTTGAATATAATTTGAGTTTTAAATATAGGTTGTATAATTCTTCCATGTAATTCCGTTGGAAGTAAGTACACTATAGCAAACATTTATCATGTATTACATTTCATTTTCTCTTCACTTATTTTCTTCCCTTTTATTTTTCGTTAAAAATTACGTTAAGTAACTAAATTTTAATTATTCTACAACCCAAATTCAAAATAATAGAATAACAGAACTGTTTGTACAAAACTTGTCCCTGAGTCGGGAAAAATAAACGCATGCAAATTAAAAAGACTAAAACTCGTTATTCATGAATGGGTAAATCAATTTAAACAACTTTTCAAATATTATTTTAACAACTAATGGATCATTAACACATTAGAAAAATAGATAGATTTTTGATATGGGTCAAAAAAATAGAATAATCTATTCATTCAATGTGAATTTTAAAAAGGAGCGAAAATATTGGCATACCTGTTGCCCTGTAGTATGTCACAAATATGGAGTTTGGCGCCCGGATCATTTTATGCTCTTTCAAAAGCCTTTTATTGCTCAAAATGGGTCGTCAAGGTAATAAATGGAAAAAAAAAACGAAGTTATATATTGCATCATTTCTTAAAAATAGAAAAAAAAAAAAACTATCCAACTCAATTCAAATGATCGTTTTACAATCTCTGGTATGTAAGATCTTAAAGGAATATAGAAGGACACAGACCAACTAAAAAGTAATCGAAGTAAACAAGGTAAAAAAATTGTAACACCTAGCAGAGATGAACCCATTTATTATTTTTATTAGTAGGGTTCGCGCTAGAGTGCGGGATTGCGCGACTCCCACAACATTTTCTAAATTCCCACTCAATAAATGTCCCTTTGCGGGGGTTTCCCGTTGATCACTATTAGGGGAGATACGTTTAAAAGTCCACAAAATTTCTCACGTTGATTCTTCTATTTTTGTTAGAATATTTTTCAGTTTACTTTCTTCGTCATAATCCCTGCGTTTTGCTTCCGGTTTTTAACTTGTTGCCAAAAATAATGAAAAATAATAGTAATTATAAAGTTATCATACTTCCTCTTAATTGTGGCCAAAAAAAAAAACCCATGAATAAATGAATTATTAATAAGTTTAACAAATCAATTTCAAGGTTGAACCTAAACAATCATATACCTAAACAAGCATATATTGTGCGCGTTTTTAAAAGCTTTTTTTTTTCTTCTTCTTTTATTTTCTTTCTTTCTTTCTTTTTTTTTCTCTTTTTTTTTTTCTCTCACTTACTTGTTCAGAAGCGCTTTTAAATTCGAGCATACAAATCAGCAATATTGAAAAAAGATTAAAAGTAAATGTAAGCGATTCTCTCTTTATGTGAAAAACATATATTTTAAAACGAAAGTCATTTTTTATTTTTCAAAGAAGGATAGGTAACAAGTAAATAAGTTTTAAATTTCAAAACGTCCTACCACAAATAAATTTCAAAACGTGAATCAAAACTTTAAAATAAAGTTAGTGTTTTAATCAAGAAATCATACATTTATTTCATACTTCTTAGTACGAACCAGGCTTATAGAAATAGTCTTAGATTTGAAATATATTTTTTATATTTTCTCACAGTTCTTTTAAGAAGATAGCCAATATAAATAGATTGGCTTACGATTATTTTCAACCGCCATCTTATTATCAATGAACAAGAATCCGGTAATTTAGTTAAGAAGAAAGAGGAATATAATATTGAGAATAGCTTCATTCTTTGGATTTACTTAATGCTCAAACAACTTTGATACTTGGAGTTTATCTTCTGCTTCTAATAGTTGCATCAAACAAAACCTATACCTTTTAACCTATTTTGTGTTGAAACTGCTCTAAAATGCTTGCGTTGGGGAAAATGCCATTTTTAAGTTGATCTCTCTCTCTTTCTCTCTCTTGAGGGCATTGATATACTTTTTTTTATAACAACTGAGAGTATTTAATTTGCACACCATTTAGTAAAATAATTGATTTAAACAAAAAAGAATCTTGCCAATGTAGCAGAACTGATGAGATTTTAATGTTAATTTTTCTTAAAAAAAAAAAAAGATGAACATTTTTTCTAGCAAACAAATTCGACATTCTCTTTTGATGTTATGCTTATTAAAAGAGTTGTTTTGTGCTGCATGATATGCAAATTTGTTCAAATAAATATTTATCTAAAATGAACTTCAATTTTCAAAATCCCACTTAAAATTTTGGTCAGAGAGATTTTGGTCACCCCACCTTACTTTTTTCTTCAGTACAAATCCTATTTATTAGGGTATTAAATTTTCTTCGACAGTTCAAAAATCTTAATTAACTAGAACGTTGTCATCGTATGACGGGGGAAAATTGCTTCTACATTTGAACGAAGCAATTGCCTGTTTCGTGATATTTTGATAGTTGAAATTTTAACCCTAAATCCAGTGGATTAACCCTAAACTCCAGTAGCGTTGAATGTTTACAACTTCTTTGTTTCCTCATTCTCCTAAATGACAGTCTTACTAGTAAAACAGTTAAGTTACCGGATAGAGTTCAGCCTTGTCAAAATAAAGCATTTCCCTGCACGTCAAACGTTACCAAAAAATATTATCAAATTATCATGACGTGGCGCGAGTTTCATTGTTGATGACGTTAGCGTTACTCGATCATTCGCTGTTATATATATATATATGAGGATAAATTGATTATTGCGAATTTAGTTCTAGCATCAAAACGTTTTTAAGAGTTTTATTATGTAGGAATATAGATTAAAAAGTTCAAAATTTAAGGACATCAATGTTTTCAGGCCAATTCAACATTACCATCGATGTTTTAATTTTGAACATCGCTGTCGCAGCACTATTTCATAAACGAGCGACGTTCGCATTACAAAATCATTTTAGTAAGTTTTTAAAAAAATTTATAGTTGTCATTTGGTAGTTATTTTGTGAATATTTGAGAGGAGTATAAATAGAATCTAGGAGTCGTGGCTCCAGCAAAAAAGCCTTCCTTTTTCCTTTTTGTGCATTCGCTTTTCCAAAACTATCAGAAAATACTCATTTATCTTTCGAAGAGTGGCGAAAACCTTTTCTCGAGCACCTTATATCTCGAGATAAACATTTCACCCCGTTTATTTCCCCAGAAAGGAGGGAAATGATTATCTTGGGAGGAATTCGAATAAATTGCAATTCTCCTTAACGTAGAACAGGTTGCCACCTGTTGTGTGGAAGGATGGAAGAGAGAATCTCACGCATTGGATCGATCCGCACAGAAAGGGATGAAAGCGACTGTATTTCGAACTTGAGTCTCGAGATTAAGCGAAACATGTAATAGAAAAATAGATTGCCTTTTTTATTGCACTTTTCTGAAAGAATAGTATAGCAATATACCGAATGCTTCTTGGAAATTTCTTGTTATCAAAATATTGATTTTGTTCTGAGTGTTTTATATCGTGCAGACGGATTTTACGTAGTAGTGCGCAAAGCAGGGTCAGGTCTGCTTTTGCAATGAATTTTACTGAAGATTTCCTATTGTGTGTGGAACCGACAATTTAGCTGTTTCATTGCTTACTTAGATATTGCATGAAATTTAGCCGTAGTAGAAGAAAGAAAAGAGGATTTAGATTAAAAGAATACGGGTTGCATTCATCAAGGCCGCCGAAAGTCAAGGCGATCATTTTCGTCACCAGGCCTCCTCCCCCCATACAAAATTATATTACTTCGATTACCCATAGCTTCTGATTAGGCTGATACAGTCTCTGGTCGGTCCTGGCACTCATAGAGTAACAATCGAACTAGAGAGCGAGCTAAAGTTTTTTTCCTTTTTTCTTTTGACTGCACGCATGAAACCTGTTTTGACCTGTGGAGAAATGGTTTCCACACTACTGTTTGGCGCGCAGAACTCTTTAACTTAAGTTGAACACTAAATTTAATTTCACTCTGATGCGGTGAGAAAGTCGTCATATATAGAAAAATTCCTTGAATTAGACTTCAACTTTCTCCTCATGTTGCCAGCTACAGTTAGGGCAAACCTATCTTGGCAGCGTCATAATGCTGTCATTAGGATCTGCAAAGGCCTTCACAATGATGCCAGGTTAGGTTTGCCAACACTGTGGTTCATATAGGCCGACTGAGTGGTGTAGTGGTTAGACGCTGGTCTTTTGCACCCAAAAGCGCAGGTTCGAACCTGGCTCCACTCGGTTTATTTTGCAAAAGAAGTTGTAGTTGTAACCAGGGCTTCGAAGATTTGGAGTTGGGTCGTGGAGTTAGAGTCGGTGTCAGAAGTCAAAGGTTTAGAATTTCAAGAGTCGGCTTAAGCAAATTTACTAATGTGGAATGTACCTTACTCAAGATAATCCATACTACAGGTCTGCCGAAATTTTTCTAATTTTTGAACAATGTTTTCCAAGTTTCATATTTTCAGACAAAAGAAGAAAAAAAAAGGAAAATCAGCCCTTTCATAAAAATGTCTTATGACTTTCAAGTTCGAGTGAGTGTTTGTGCTTGTGACAACACTTCAGTTTCACTCGTTACATCCACCTATACACCTACATTCTCTGCACCCTATACTACGTTAGTAAAAATAAATAACTTTTAACCGATAAAAGATCATGCACCACGAAAATTCTTGAAATTGAATCTGGAATATTGAAATTACCGTAAGAAAATCAGACAAAAGTGTTCTTATAAGCGATTACGATGTTCAAGAACTAATTACATATCCGATAATAAAAAACACAGAATTATGAGCCGAGAGTAAAGAAAAATTACCAAATATGCGGGGTGACCTTATCGAGGCTTGACTTTTCACGACCACTAACGAGTGAATGTTTGTTACACACAGCCTTAAAGTCTTAAGTCATAAACCATGACCCCACTAGATGGCGCTGTCGCTTACGTTATAAGCTTAAGCTCCAGCGCCATCTAGTGGCCATGCCTAACGACCATGCATAAGTGCGGCCATGCATAAACATAGGTAAGACACAATCCATGTCGTAGCACAGGCAAATTCTGCGCCACTTTCTCGGGATTCAGAGATGTTTTGTCGTAATATTTGCTGGAACACGGTGCTGAATTCAGCTGTGTTACGACAGAGATGGTGTTCTACCTTTGTTTATGATTCTCAAGGCTTCAAGGTAACTGTATAACGAAATTTCACCAATAACAAACATAATATTTTGAAGTAGTGCATACCTTCACTTTCAGACCACTGTATTTATCAATGAATCGATAGATTGATTTGGCTGATTATTTAATATTTTAATTGAGCGTTGATTAAATAAAACATTTAAAATGTTTTATTTAGCAGGCGGATTATTTTAATCGAAGTTTTCACGTTATTTGATGGCTTTTTTTTTTTTTTTGAGCAATCACGATTGCTTATTGTTCTCACTTGACCGTCCTTGATGTTCCGGTTCCTTTTTCAGTTTGGACCAGGCCTGCAGCTCCACCGGCGGCGGCGCGGCTGGTCCTGAGCACTGACCCCCGGAATCCACTTTTGCTGGGCGCTGGCGTCCATGTCCTACACACACATGCCTGCACACAGACACAAACACATGCCTACATACACAAACACACGAACGCCTGCACACACACACGAACGCCTACACACACACACACACGAACGCCTACACACACACACACACGAACGCCTACACACACACACACACACGAACACCTACACGCACACGCACGTACACAGCACTCACTCACACACATGCATACATACACTTACGCACCCACGCACATGCGCCTACACAAACACACACGCTCGTGATTGCGAAAAACATAATTTGAATTCAAGATGCCAAAAATTCAAATTAATATATATATATTTTTTTTATGTTTTTCTCTCGGACAGTACTTCGGCTTACTTAAATTATTCGCAACTCCAACGAACTATAGGGGGCACTGCAGTCACTGTCTAATGGCCGACTTAAAAACTAAAACAAACGCATGTGGTAACGAAGAAAATGCTAAAAGTGTTGTGATTTTTGTTCGTATGTATGATATTTTTCGCTTTATTCTTTTTAAATTAATTTTCAAAGTCTTGTGGATATTCTGGCCCACGTAGAAAGAAATGAGAATTCAAGAAGCATTACTAAACGTCAAAGATGCTTAGACTACGTAGTTCGTAGTTCTAAGCAGCTATTTCCACGATGTTGAATTCGATATTTATCAATTCTTGATAAAATTAAATAATAATTGTGGCCTGACAAGAACAACAATTAATGCTTGAAAATTCAATATGACATTACAAATTATTATCGAAAGAAGATGATACTTCTTTGCCTTGCTTGGCTAGCGCTTATTGTTTTGCATTTGTTGCTGAGTTATTTCTCTCGAATTCCCGAGTCGGTTAATTTAAAATTTTTCTGTTTCGATTTTTCTAATTTCTGAGTTACGATTTAATTATGTCAAGTTATGCAAATCATCTACAGAATTCTTACGGATATATGGTGGTAGTTTTCTTTTCAGTTGATTGACCATTATTTCTTTTTACTTATCGAATTCTGTAATCTTACGACCATTTTATTCCACTCATGATAAAAATTAAAAATGGTTTAACTAAAAACGCGAAATCTCGCCAAGGCTACTTTGCTCGCACAATACTAAAACTATAACCCTAAACAAATTTGGCGAAACCTTTCAGCTGAGAATAAAAGGAATAAAGTAAATTCTTTCTCGGTGAAACATTTTTCATTTTGTTCTACGATAATATATTCAAGAAAATATTTTGCATACCGTCCATTCCAACTAAATGCTGCTGTAAAAGATGGTTAGTTGAATTAATTTAAGATTAAAAAAAACTCATATTCTTACAAGTTCATACAAAACAATAAAATTTTTTACCTTGTATAACGTTATCCAAGTTTGTTAATCCAGTTTTCGCTTTCACTATTTTCAATCGACTCATATTTTAGAAGGAAATTAGGAAAACTAACATTATTTTGAGAAGCTCGAGAATGCTACTAAGGGACGAATTAATTTCTGTAGCTGAAAGCAAACTAAGACTCATCGATTGCGTTAGTAAATACTCAGAACAAACTGCCTGT
The DNA here is from genome assembly GCF_026930045.1 of Uloborus diversus. Lineage (NCBI taxonomy): Eukaryota > Metazoa > Arthropoda > Arachnida > Araneae > Uloboridae > Uloborus > Uloborus diversus. The sequence goes on from NC_072737.1 coordinate 102,063,422, forward strand.
GTTTACGTCAACAGACACACGTGGAACGCAATGTGGCAATGTTTTAGTTTCATCGGCAGTTTTGCAAATCACCGCAAGGTAGCGTATTCGAGCGCTGGAGTTCCGAATTTGGTGGATTTTTTTTTTTTTTCATTCTATTGAATCATTTTTTTTCTTTCTAATGGGCGCTGCGTTCTAACGCAGTAGGAGTTTAATTTATCCGAAGGATATTCTAAGCCAAACGAATACCTCCCAAGGGATCTTTTACATGCCGCATAATCATATGGGCCCTGATAATTTTCTGCATCTCGATAATCCACTGACTGGCCACCCTAGAGTCCCTAGGGACTCTAGGCCACCCCAGCTCAAAACCTGGGTCCACTGGCGTAGAAGGCCAGCGCCTAACCATCACGCCACCAGCCGGCTCTAATGAATCGTTTAGTCTTGTTAAATGGCTTCTTTTTTCTAAATTAAAATTTCATTAAGATGACAAAATAACGTATGATATCGCCTAGTGGAGAGTTTCTACGTGACCAAAAATGGCGTTAAAAAGTAAAAAGAAAATAATTGCTAAATTTAAACATCGCGAAGTGACGTAGCTTTTACGGAAAAGTACCAAAAAGTGTTATCTAAGGGTAAAAACAAAAAAAGTCTTCCTTTTAGGCGATTCGTCTGTACCCATAATAAGTAATAATTTGAATTTTGAAATATGTCTGATCTTATCGTTGTTCTACCAAGGTTCCAGACAGGCAACTTCTCTACAGACATTAAAATTGTCACTAATTCTTGTTTTAAAGCTGCTTGGTTGGAATATACAGATTTCTATTCGTTCACGGATTCATTCAAAGCTACAGAAAAAGAGAATACAAGAACTGCCAAGGTCTTCTACTTGTTGAGATGGATCGAGAGAAATCCTTGATATCCTTGAAACTATCCGCCCTGATGCTGTAATTCCTTTTCCTTTCCTTTCAATATCTCCAGGTTCGCGTGATAATATTTGGAAGCAAGGTTAATTAACAATTTCTATTCTGCAGATTGTTTTCAAAGAATCACAATTATTTCATCAAAAAAATGACAGTTTAAACACACTCTTTTATTGCAAAAAGATATCCTATTTTCGATTTAATTGAGAGCATCCTTTTATGATGGGGTTAAATCAATGGTGCTCAACCTTTTTCTAAACGACTGCCGTAGCCTTTACTAAGATGAATCTCACGAGCCGAAACAAATATATCATTAAAATAAATTTAAAAACTTATAGATAACGTGGGGGAAACGCGAATAAGGAAAGAAAATTACAACCAAGAATTGTTGTTATCATTACTTAATGTTTATTTAACTGACAAAAAATGTTATATGTGTTTTTATAAAAGCCAATTAATGTCTATTCGAATTCTAATTTACAACAATCATTCGTAATACCGAAATACACTGGTGTGCAAAAATTAAGGACGATGTCGAAAAATTAGCATATCAGCTAAACGAAGAGGCAGAGCGGACAGAAAGACCAATCAGAGATTAAGTAAGGTGTTGTACGGTAGCACATGCGCAGATATGCAGGCAGACGTAATGGGGGAGTATCTGAGTAATATAAAGCATGTTGTCGGTGTAAGATCAATATTTCTGGCAAAGAGATTGCACGCCGTATAGCAGTTAAAATCACACCGAGTTGCTGCCTCAGCGAGAAATGGCTAATAATTAATCTGTTAGACGACATCTGGATGCTTTTACCCGAGGTCGAATCATTGGGAAGTTGGAGGAAGGCCGCAGTGTGACAAGTGTGGCTGCAGAGTTCGGAATTGCTCACAGCGTCGTTTCACGACTTTGGAGACAATTTCAAACTACAGGAACAGCTATCCATGGGTTCAGTAGTGGTCGTCCACGAGGAACCACACCCGCAGATGACCGGTATATTGTCTTGCAGGCCAGAAGAAACAGGTGGCAGATAGCGGGAGAAATCGCTAGACACACGACACAGACGACTGGACGACCGACATCGCGTTTTACCGTGGCCAGAAGACTGCACGGTTGTGGTCTGTTTGCACGACGCCCTATACAGTGTGTACTTCTAACGCCTGCGCATCGGAGAAGGCGTTCTCTGTGGTGACGGGAACACCGGAATTGGAGAGACAATGAATGGGGACGAGTACTCTTTACAGATGAGAGCAGATTCAGTCTGAGTAGCGATTCTCATCGTATACTCATCTGGAGAGAGCGGGGAAGCCGCAATCATCCCTCGAACATCATTGAAAGGGACAGGTATGGAGGTCGCGGTGTTCTCGTTTGGGGAGGCATCATGCTTGGTAGTCGTACAGACCTTCACATCTTCGACGCAGGTTCAGTCAACGGGACCCGTTATTGTAACGAGATTCTTCTTCCATATGTGCGTCTTTTTAGAGGCGCTATGGGTCCGCAGTTCCTTTTCATGGACGACAATGCACCATGTCATCGCACAGTAGCTGCCGAACAGCTCTTAGAGAGTGAGGATATTGAACGTATGAATTGGCCGGCACGATCTCCGGATCTCAGTCCCATCGAGCATGTAAGGGATTTTCTAGGCAGATGCTTGGCAGCTCGTACCTTACCACCAGTAACGATTCGGGAGCTTCGATTGGCGCTGCAAGACGAATGGGCAGCAATGCCTCAACAACTCATTGACACCCTCATTCTCAGCATGGGCAGACACTGTGAAACCTGCCTAGCAGTCGGGGGAGATCATATCCCCTACTAAAGACCGGATGTTTCTTGCTGGACACCCATCACAGGGATGTTTCGGCCTTCAGTCGCATTGCGCTCCATGCTACTTTTTCAATAAAGCTGTTTTTCATCCCTCTGATTTCTCTTTTAATAAGTGTTGCTTACATTACACATGTCCTTCGTATTGGGGATCTTACGGTATTAAATGTGTTGATTTGGAAAGCTTTTGTACAAAGTTATATTGAAAAAACCATCTCGTCCTTAATTTTTGCACACCAGTGTACATGATCGGTTGTTTATGAAAGCTTCAAAATATTTTTTTTTCGATGCGTAACATTGAACATTGAAAGGGTCACGACATATGATCCGCGGACAGTAGGTTGGGGTTTGGCCCCAACCTACCAATTTTTGGAATCGCCGATTCTGCTTCTTTTTACTATCCGCTACGTGTTGGACATTCTAGTATGCGTATTAGTTTCAACTGTAATGCCAGCGATGGTTTCAAAAGGGTTTAAGTAACCAAAGGATTGCCCAAAGTAGTGTTTTTGGAACTTATATTCCATTAAGTTCACTCCAGACCCCCCAACGTATGCCCAAACATGACTATAATGACCTCTCCTCTTGCGGAAATGGCCTTTCTTCCAAGACCCGAAGCTGGATCCGCCCTTGTGTAACACTCCGTAATACAACTGCGTAATAGAACAAGGTCCAATAATTTTGTACCATAGGACATGAGACCAAACTGTAAAATAAGTGTTCAGTTAAAGGGACTCTTGAGAATAGCGAAGCGGCCGAAGTAACGTTTTCCAATTCGTGATCTTCAAACACTTCCAGTAACACTTTGCTCTGTAGGCTATGTGTTTGAATTGACTTGGATATCAGAAACGTTTTTATCTTTAATTCTAATCTTTTTTAAAAAGTTTTTTTTTTTTATTAACAAACAAAATACACATACATAACAGTAAGCAAAATTAAAAAAAGGAAAGTACAAATTATAAAACATAAATTACAAACTTCATTACAAAACATTAAGAAAATCTTGACTATAGTTCAACACGAGTTAGTATTAAATTTAACACTAAAGAGCGCCAAAGGCACTGTCCGCAGTGTTTTTTAAAATACTACTTAAAATACTTTGCTAATAATAAAGCTGAAAGTCTCTCTGTCTGTCCGGATCTCTGTCTGTCTATCAGGATCTCTGTGACGCGCATAGCGCCTAGATCGTTCGGCCAATTTTCATGAAATTTGGCACAAAGTTAGTTTGTAGCATGGGGGTGTGCACCTCGAAGCGATTTTTCGAAAATTCGATGTAGTTCTTTTTCTATTCCAATTTTAAGAACAAAATTATCATAAGATGGACGAGTAAATTACGAAATTATCATAACGTGGAACCGTAATATGGGCACAAGCCAATTGGCGAGATACGAAATTATCATAACGTGCAACCGTAACATGGGTACAAGCCAATTGGCGAGAAAATTCCCCATACATTATTTGTAAATATACAGGCGAACCAAAAGACCTTTTAATTTTTCTACTACGGACAAAGCCGTGCGGGTACCACTAGTTAATAGATAAAATTAGAACAAACACCATCTTCCGCTGAAAAAAACGGTCTTTCAAATGATAAAAAATATTAAAAGATTCGGGATTTTTTTTTTTTTTTTTTCTCCCTCTCTACGGGCACTTTACGGGAAACTTAAACCTAAAAATGTTACATGATTCGAAATTTAACGAAAAGAAGTAAAAAGGAAAAACACTCGGAGGGATCCGGATTTTGCCCTAAAATTTTAAGGTTGTATGTGCTATGGTGTCTCCTAGACATCGCGGAACCACATACCGTACATACACACAAACATAGTTTTGATAAAATATATTAATGTGTAGAGTTTTTCAAAAAATAATCTAGCATTTTGCCATCAATTTTAATTTGAGCCTACAGGATTATTTACATCTTAATTAATTGCTTTTTTTTCTACAACACTTGACGTGAAATAGCTTTTAACAGCTCAAATTAGCTTTAAATAATCACGTAAAACTATAGAAAATTGACAGTTTATGCTCAGCATTAGCTCTGATATTAAGGAGAGGGGAGCACATATGGGACTTTCTGAGATAAAGACCCTGGCTAAACTTTTATTCTCTGGTCTTGAATGAGAAAGTTTTCTGTGTTGCTTCATACAGTTGCTTGTTTTCCTTCATCCAGTTGACACCAGCCATTCTATTATTTCTCCAAGCTTGAAAATTTTTTTTTATTTAAAGCTTCTGTGTAGTTAAATGCAAACATCCTGGCTTTAACATAGGACAAGCCATCTTGTACGTAATTGGAAAGATGTCATAAGGAACTAAGCTAACATTTCATTTTCACAGGATCTCTGTTACGCGCATAGCGCCTAGACCGTTCGGCAGATTTTCATGAAATTTGGCACACAGTTAGTTTGTAGCATGGGGGTGTGCACCTCGAAGCGACTTTTCGAAAGTTCGATGTGGTTCTTTTTCTATTCCAATTTTAAATTAAGAACAAAATTATCATAAGATGGACGTGTAAATTACGAAATTATCACAACGTGGAACCGAAACATGGGCACAAGCCAATTGGCGAGATACGAAATTATCAAAACGTAGAATCGTAACATGTGTACAAGCCAATTGGCGAGAAAATTCACCATACATTATTTGTAAATTTACAGGCGAACCGAAAGACCTTTTAATTTTTCTATTACGGGCAAAGCCGTGCGGGTACCACTAGTATATAAACACACTAGCAAAGAATGACAGCAAAGCCGCTAGTAATTGATAAATATAAAACATATGGGCACATTTAGACTGTATCTGAGCCCCCCCCCCCCCCCCAAACTGTCTCCAAATGTGTCCTATAGTTTGTTTTAGCTAAGATTTAACAAACTTATTATGTTTATAAGTTTGTTAAATCTTAGCTAGATTTTTTTTGTTAAATTTGATTAATACATCATTAATTACTAAACATGTTATTTAATTTTATTGTTCAATGTTCATAATGCCGTTGAACAATGATAAAAGAAATCTTTCCAACTAATTCAGCCTAAATTACTTTTAAGTTTCAAAAGTACTTGCTTGACATTAACTGGGAAAATTTTACTTCCAATTGCTTCTAATTTTCATGGGAAATGGGTCATAGTTCTGCCATTGAATAAGAAATTTTTTTTATTGTTATTTTCGAGGTTTTTAAAGTTTGGGAAAATTGAGTTGTTTATATGGTGCTGCTTTTCAAATGTTGCCTCTATCACATTTTCATAAGAGCTCACATAAAATTAGCTTCCAAACTTTTCTTTTTATTTAAATTTTTTCAGATTAGACAGACTTTCATTATTTTTACGGATTAATATGTTCTAAATAATATATAGCGGCTCCAACGTATCTTTTGTCAAAAGCTATCAGGTTTTGGTTCGTATGCGTTCAGGGGCGTCCCGAAGTTAAAAATTTTTTTTTGGGAGTGCGTAAACTCTCAATTTGCCGCATGTAACTCCAAGTTTTGCCGAATGATGATAATTTTTCCGAATCGTCAGCAAACACTTTTTAGGAGGGACATTTTTGGACGAAGGATATTTTTGGGAGGTCACAGTGGCCTCCCGAGACCAGGGGCGGCATTTCACCATTTCACTGGGGGGTCTAGTTTCTTTAATATGTATAACCCCAAAGCGAAACCAAACATACATTAGCTAACAAGATGTTATAAAATCGGTTTAGTATGAATAAAATTAGTGTTTAGAAACAATTAACATTTTGATTCATTGACTAAGAAGTTATCATACAAAACATCTCGCTACTAAAGTTTTTATACCTTTTGAAAAAGTTATAATGCATGATTTTTGGAATTTGGAAGAGCAGGGAATCCTGTTACTAATCTATCAGTGCCCAATGTCGTTCTGTTTTGCCAGTTCAGCTAAATAGAAAAGGTATTTTTTTCCTTCTTTGTGCTTCGAAAATATTTCTCTAACATCATATTAAAAAATAATTGAAGTATCACAAAGTTATGTATGAAAACATTTTTTATATCTTGCTCCTCAAAATCACCCAGACTACTTCAAAAACTGTGAGGGGCTTAAACTTTTCATCATTGAATAATCTAGTCATGTCGGCGCTCTCAGCTTCAATGAATAATCATCTGCCTCCAGCTCTGTTATTCACTATTCCAGACTGATGAGTCCATAACAAGGACAGTCTCTGGATGTGAAAACCATTCTGTCGGTATACTGCTTGTAATTTTTCTTGCCTCATGCTAAAAATTTTACTCACAGTTGAAACATTTTATTTTTCGTTTTCAAAATCTAATCCAAATAACCATAATCCCAGCCAACCATACAGAAAAATAATTATCATCAAATCTTGTGTTAATTTCATTCGAAACTGAATCTATCACTTCATA